>NC_134808.1:698761-718761 GCF_046742065.1 Oratosquilla oratoria
TTGTGGGACGCGCATGAATGACAAGCATCTATGTGATCATGAATATTTTTCCCCATGGAGGGCCAGAAATACTTCAATCTGGCTTGTGAGAGACACTTGTCCTTTCCTGGGTGACCAGCAATGATTGAGTCGTGTACCAGATTCAGTGCTTTAGGAATGAGTTTGGTAGGAACCACGAGCTGGAACACTGAACGGTTAGGTTCGTGTTTGTTTTTGAATGTTGTTTTGTGATACAGTACTTCGTCTATCATGGTGTAGTTCTCGATGTTTGGAGTAAAATCATCAGTGTTCGTTGTATTGCCTGAAATGAGGAAATATATCACGCGTTTCTAAGTGGGATCTGACTTTTGCGCAGCAGCAATGCGCGCTTGCGTAAGATTTACCGGAATTGTAATTGACTGATGGTCGCTGCATGTCTACTTAGGGCGTCAGCGACGCCATTCGGTTTGCCGTGAACAAAATGGGAGGTGGGCATGAATTTTTGAGTCGTAAGGAACCAACGTGCTAGTTTGCCTGTGATATTTTTTCCTTTGAAAAGGTGCAGAATTGGTTGGTGATCTGTGTGTATATATATCTCATAGCTAAGTATAATTTCTTTGAAGTTTTGGAGTTCGTAAATGTTATCTAGTGCATCGACCTCGGTGACTGAGTAATTTTGCTCGTTTTTGTTAAGCGTGCGGCTAGCATAGGCAATAGTCTTGAGTCTGTAAAAACCTGAGAGACCAAGGAGAAGTAGGGCGTGGAAACTTTATGACTGCCTTGACCTTGTCCTGCGAGGTTAATATGCCTCGTGAGTTAAGGATGTGCCCTAGGAAGCGTATTTTCTTCTGAAGGAAGGAACGCTTCTTAAGCTTCAGTTTAAGACCTGCCTTTGCTAGCCGGGAGAGGACAGTTTCAAGCGAGTGTAAATGTTCACTGATAGATTTGGAACCTATGATAATGTCATCTAAGTACATGAATACTGAGTGTCCTATGATTCCTTCTAATACTGTGTACCTGAGACGAGTGAAGACAGAGGGCGCTGAAACAAGTCCCATGGCAAGGCGTGTGAATTGATAGTGTCCAGTGTTTGTGCTGAAAGCTGCGAGAGGTCTGGGTTGTGCACAAGGGGAACTTGGAAATAACCCGACATGAGGTCGAGAGTTGTAAAGATAGTGTTGTTTTCACCGATGGAGTGTAAAATATCATGTAGATGAGGAAGTGGATGTCTTTCGGGTATAGTGAGTTTGTTGAGCTCCTTGAAATCAACAACTGGACGTGATGAACCGCCGTGTTTGGGAACAACGAAAAGAGAGAAATTCCATTCCGACAGGCTGGGCTCTATAATATCCTGCTTGATCATGTCCGTGATGAGATCGAATACAATGTTTCGTTTACTGTGTAGTAATCTGTATGCAGGGATGTGCAGTGGTTTTGCGTTTTACGAAGGGATATACGGTGTTCTATGAGGTTTGTGAGTCCAAGAGGTTCACCTGGTAACGTAATGGCATTCTGAATTTGTTACAAGGAGTGAGCAAATCAGCTTGAACATCAGATAAACCTACGGGATTGAAACGAGATGCTGAACGGCCTCCTGCGCTTTGAGCACGTTGAAGGTAACTGTGTGTGTTTGAGAAGGTGTTTTGTTTTCCAATATTTGTATACGTGATGGGTATCCAAGGAAATCACAAATGCTGGTACCAGTAGTGAGATTGATGGGAGTATTTGTATAATTTGCAACCAATATGCACGTATGGCCTTTCTTAGAAGTGGTGTTGATGGCGGAAAGGAGGGATATACCATTTACGCGGCATGTCTCTGGGATGCATACTACATCAGTATCAGGGGCTTGAAAAACATGAGGGAACAACGTTTTTGGGCTGATGATAACTGCATGAATGGGAGTGAAAGTAGATACAACTTAAGAGACAGGGGTAGATTGTAGGTTAAACTCTTGCATGAGAGGTCTGTCAGATGCTGATTTGTTTTCGGTGCGCAAAGTGTGCTTTGTGTTGCGTCTAGCTGACTTTGACATGTGAGCTGCGTTCTTACGTCTGTTGCGCGTGTGATGCATGTCACTCGGTGTGGGCATATTAGGTGAGGTGGAGTGCTGTGGTGGAACTTTGGTGTGTGAGCACGTGTCTATTTGTTTTGTGTCTGCCTGCTCTAACTTGGTCACGTGTCATTTGTTGACAGTTTATATACTTGGGGGATTCAAGGCAGGAATGAAGTAGCTGGTATATAGGATGCCGTGCTGCGCAGGATATATGACAATGTCGTTCTGCTGCATACAGGTCAAGCCTATGAGAATCTCGGCGGGAAGATAGACATCAGCTATGTAGACCGTAAGTGGGATGTGTGGGCATTGAGCTTGGTGGGAAATGTCCAACGAGAATTTACCAAGGATATGGAGGGGTACACCATTGACGTTAGCTAAGTGAATATCAGGGGGCTCTAGGATCGTGACTCTCTTAGTTTTCATAAGGAAGTTGTCGAAGGTGAATGTGGACATTAAGTTCACTGGGGAGCCAGAGTCTAAGAATATGGTTAGTTTGCTGTTGTTTACAGTAGTCTTGAAAACCATGGAATGTGAGGAATTGCCTGCGTTGGTCATGGTAAGCACAGGGAGAGTGTGTGAGCCAAAGTTTTTGTATGATTGAGCTTGTGTGTGGGTGTATGTGTTGCTCTTGTTTGGAAGTCATACTGAAGTATTATGGTGCGCTTTTCTGGTAGGGGAGCATTGTGATGAAACATTTTTCTGTTGCGCTTGAAGAACGCGACAATAATCAGTGGTGTGGTAGCACGCACCGTAGTAATCGCAGTGACGGGTTGGGTGTGTTGGGTGTCTGTGTCTGAGTTTGTTACAGTAAGTGCAGAGGAAGGATATTCGTGAGGGTGATCGTTGGTGCAAGCGTGTGCGTGAGTGTGACATTTGTCTCGATCTGTTGGTTTGGGAGTGAGATGTGTTGACCTATGTTACTGTGAGAGTGTGGGTAGGGGGCAATAGGAAGAGATTGGTTGTGGATGGAAGAGTGTCTGGTATGTGTATAAAAATACTAGAGAATTCTGCTAAGATGGTACCTGGTGTAAAAACAAATTTGCCAGCTGTTTGGAGTGTGTCTGGGTGGAGCTGTGAGAGTAGACGGAAATGTACGAGGAGGGAGACAAGGTGTTCGAGTTCGATCTTACCATCCGTTACCCAGGCAGAGTGGGTGAGTCTTTTCCTAAATTCACTTTTGAAATCACTAGCTATTTTGATTTTTTTTTTTTTTTTTTTTTTTTTTTTGTATGGTCCGGTGTTGTATGTCTTGGCTAGAGCGTAGAGTGGTGAAAGTGAATCTAGATGGTTGAATTTGGCGAAGGACTTGAAATTGTTTGATAAACTTGTATGTCTTTGTTTCTTAGAAAAATGTCACTCTGTACGATGTCTCCTGCTAGTGTGTCATTGAAGTCAATTCTCGATGTGAGAATAGGGATCTTGGCCTTATCGTCCTTTGTGCCTGTCCTATCTATTTCTGATTGTATGTCAGCCAAAAGCGTGTGGAGTGGGACGTTGAAACCGTTAAATTTGGGCAACGTGTTCTCATGTTTAATGAGTGTATGTTTTTCGTGAGTGATACTGGTTGATGTGGGTTGTAGTTTGTATTTGACATCTTGGAACTATAGTGTGTGTAATAGCCGTGTATCGCGTTGGTTTTCTGCACCGCGTTCATGCACTGAGAGCACTAAAGCACTGTGTAAGCTCTTTGTGAACGTAAGGTGAATTGTATCTACTTACCAAAGTTGAAAATGCGGAGTTTGGTTCGCGAAGCAATCATGCTGAGAGCAGTGATGGGGTGAGAGATGCAGATGATGGGGCTGTGAACAAAAGAAGTAGAATGAATATGTGTACCCAAATAATGCGAGAAAAATTACAATATGGAAAGAGATTTGATATATGTGAAGAAGTGCTACTTTTTTTGGAGTGTTGGCGGGTCGGAGAGATGAATGGGAGTAGATGGGGTGTAGCTGGTGGGGCGAGGAAAATGACGGCGTCCTTTGTTGTGGGGTTCTGTCCGAGTGCCCTGGAATGTTGGGCGTAGAGACAGGGGTGGTCCTCGAGGTTGTGTTGCTCGTCGTCTGCTGGTTCGCTGTTGCTGGGCGAGTTGAGAGAAATTCTGTCAGACGGTGGTGGTGCTGAGGGTTGAGACTGAGCTGAATGTAGCCGTTGAATAGTGCAGTGATGTCCGTTGCTCGCCTTAGGAAGGTCCTGGGACGTAGCTGGAGTGTTGGGCGATGTGGCAGGCGGGGTTTTTTGTCCGGCCGCACTGGAGTTTTCGGCGTGATAGTGGGCAGAGTTTTGTCCGGCAGCACTGGAGTCTTAGGGTAGGTGGCGGACGGGATTTTGTCCAGCCACGCTAGAGTCTTGACCGTGTCGCTGGGCTAAGTCCGAAGCGAAGTGGATGGGCCTTTCTCTCGTTTTAGGAGTGAGGGCCTGTATCGTAGTAGGCGCTGGGTTGATATGAGTTGTAGATCCGCTTCTCACACTACTTGAGAATATCGGTTGTCACTGGTCCCGCCGCTGTTCACCAGATTTTTTTTTTTTTTTTTTTTTTTTTAGTCTTCGGTGGTTCACAACATTTTTGTAGAGAATCATTTTTATTTTCTTTTTTCTTTTTCTTTTTTTTGTTGGGGGCGGGGGGGGTGTAGCGTACTCGGTCCTTGAGACGCGGCAGCGAAGGTTCAGTAGGACAGTGACCCAGTTGGAGAAATGGAGATATTTCTTTACTTATTTGATGAAGAACCCGTCTTATAAAGGGGGAACTCGAATGAGTTACCAATAAGGAATTATATACAATAGTTAAGATTACAAAGAGCCATTTAGCCTGACTAGAGTTGAGCTAAGGCTCAAATATTTGTTACTTAATTACACAATTTTAAGTCCTTAAATTGCATATCTACAACCTATGTCCAAGTGGACATAGAACCATAAGAAAAATTAAAATGAGCAATACTGATGTCTTGTGGTATCATACTTTAACCGTTGGAGTCAAACGGGCAACATGGGCTAGCTGGTGACCTCGGAGATAATTGTTTTGACCGTGCGCGACCTGAGAAATGAGGTCTTGAGCGGGCTCACTACCATGAAACTCTTCATGTGTGCATGCGTCCGTGTTCACTGGTGCTGGCAGGCATGTACGCAGACGTGTTTATATGCAACGTGTGCATCATATATATATATATATATGTGTGTGTGTGTTAGTGTGTGTGTGTGTGATAGTGTGTGTGGGTGTGTGTGTGTGTGTGTGTGTGTATGTGTGTGTGTGTGTGTGTGTGTGTGTGTGTGTGTGTGTGTGTGTGTGTGTGTGTGTGTGTGTGTGTGTGTGTGTGTGTGTGTGTGTGTGTGTGTGTGTGTGTGTGTGTGTATATATATATATATATATCTGTGTGTGTGTGTGTGTGTGTGTGTGTGTGTGTGTGTGTGTGTGTGTGTGTGTGTGTGTGTGTGTGTGTGTGTGTGTGTGTGTGTGTGTGTGTGTGTGTGTGTGTGTGTGTGTGTGTGTGTGTGTGTGTGTGTGTGTGTGTGTGTGTGTGTGTGTGTGTGTGTGTGTGTGTAATTAATCAGTCTTTATTTACCTATCTATATGGATATTGTATTGCAAATATCATGCATTCATTTAAATGTTAATTTGCACTTAACAATGGCACATTCATCAAATTATTTCTTCTTTCACTTATAATTAATCTTGTTTCTGATTAAGAATATTATTATATATCATGGTATCTATGTGTTTTCCGTTTGTAATGTTCATTTTATCATGATAGGTAATCGTGATTGGATTGTTTCTGTCATCAATCACGGATGCAGGATTCAAAGCCAATTGGAATCCGATTAAGAATATAGTTTGATTACAGTTCTTCAAAAACGAGTAGGAAATTCCAATAATTGTATACCATGATTGCGGTTATAATATGTAAAGTGTGTGTACATAAGCACACAAACACACACACATACTCACACACGAACACACATACACACAAGCACACACACACATGCACACAAAAGAAAAAATCGACCTCTAAAGGTCAAATTAAAGTCACTAATGGTAGCGGAAGAGATATTAGCAAAAGTAGGAAACTTAGCAAATAGTAAACACTATAAAAGTATATGGATAAAAGAGAAATGAATGATGAGGAAAGATAAAGAAAAAAGTCACTAAAAAGTAAAGAAAAAAAAAAGAGAAAAGACCCGAGACCTACATAAAAAAAGATGAAAATGGTATTTTGAAAAAAAAAACGCGAAAGGAACGGAGAAGGAGATGGAGAAAAAATAAAATAAAAGCGGCCTATATTAACAGACGGATTGATGTCAGGACTAAGTGAACTAAATAATTACCTTAAACAAATAAATATATATATATATATATATATATATATATGTATATATATATGTATGTATGTATATATATATGTATATATATATATATATATATATGTATATATATATGTATATATATATATATATTCACACACACTGAATGGTCCCTAGTGCAGATCTTAATCTTTTCTCAACCACATTAACTTTTTACTTTTCATTCCATGTCATCACAAACGAAACTGACAATGCGCTCGTCGAAGACATATACGGAAACTGATGCAAAGCGAAGCCAAGGGCTTGAACCTCAGCTCAGACGTATCAAAGTAAAAATGACTAACCACTGCGCCGTCTCTCTCTTGATCTCTCTTGTAGCGTTCTGGGCATTCGCTACCGCCGTTAAGACAGAAACCGAGGTTAGTGTCTTTGACGTAGACTTCAGTCGTGTATCTACGCCCGGTATGTTGACGACATTTTTATTAGCGCAAAAGATTCCCAATCTGTAACTCAACTCTCACACACATTCAAGAAACGTTCAACCCTCAATTACACCTATGAACACCAACGCAACGATGGCACCCTCCCATTCTTAGATATACTAGTAGGCACAGCCTCAGATCGATTCACGACTGAAGTCTACGTCAAAGACACTAACCTCGGTTTTTGTCTTAACGGCGGTAGCGAATGCCCAGAACGCTACAAACAAAGCGTGATCCGATCACTAGTGAACCGAGCCTTCTCCCACAGCAGTACATGGAAAACCACGAACAACGAACTCCAACGTATAATAACACTACTTGTCAACAACGGCTATCCACAACACTCCATCGAATCCATTATCAAAAACAAGATGAACTCCAACCAACACCCACAAACACCAATATACCAACACTGGACCTGTACTACAAAGGACATATGAACACCGGCTACAAAGAAGACGAAAGAACACTTCAAAATATTATCACACGTAACATTCGACCCAACAACCCAGACACTAAGATACGCCTAATCGTATACTACAAAACCTCCAAAACACACACCCTGGTTATTAAGAACAACAGCCAGCCCCCCAACCCTCCTCTACAAGAAGTCAACGTCGTGTATAAGTTTGATTGCCCTGTCGGTGATTGTCAGCACCGCACCTCCTCATACATTGGCATGACTTCTATGACCCTCTCCAAAAGACTCTCATACCACCTCCAGAATGGCGCCATCAAAACACATATGACAAAAGAACACAAAACCACCATCACCAGACAAACACTAAACGAAAACACTAAAATAATCTACAAAGCCCACGACCCCCTTCGCCTTAAGATGGCCGAAGCAGTGAACATATACATCGAGAAACCTTCCACTAACATACAACTCATGCCCACAACCACACTCCCAAGCAGTAGACGCACATAACACAAACAATAACACCCCTTTCCACAATCCACAAGGAAGTTGCTACTTCCACGTACGCAGCGCTACGGATCACGGCTACATGAAATGACCTCTCCCAGTGTTCGGCCAATGTACGGCCTGTATTTAAACCCATGTAATCACCAACTATTGTTACTCCCTCCCTGAGGATGACCGAGTAAGGTCGAAATACGTATAGGAGAATTAAAAAAGAGAAAACCGCACCCAATGTCTTTTGGACACCTTCTCAGCTATTTGGAACCACCACAGAAACTTGTTGCACGAGAGAAATTAAAGCTCCAATATAAACTCAACAACGCCATTGTCGCTGTAGATTTCTTGAAATCATGTATATATATATATATATATATATATATATATATATATATATATATATATATTAGGAATTGTGGAGACCAAATCAAGGAATCCATTACCACCAAATAGTGTCGGACATGGATTATATAATCACTGGATCAAAAATAGAGAAGAGAAACAGGGTAGAGGACTTACGTTCTTTGGCTCAGAAAAAATTCAATGGGACTAAGGTTACAGATGGAGAAAACAGTGTGAAAATGATCATGATGAGTTGAAGATAGTGGTATGAAAAAAAAAATTTTGCGTGTGATTTGTCCCCCCCCCCCCCAAAAAAAAAAAACGGGTTCTTGGAAAGAGAACGATAATTCTAAAATATAAGAAGATACAAGGAATTTATTAAGAGAGATACTGAAGGATGCAGAAAACGTGGTACTTATGGGAGATTTTAACTGAAAAAAAAATTGGGAAAAGATGACAGTGAAAGGGGGAGAGGATCTATGGGGAAATGTATTACTTAACATCACTATAGAACATTAAAGTATACAATGGGTAAAAGAAAATACCAAATATAGAAAAAATAAAGAACCTTCGAGAGTAGATTTATCATATACATCGGAACCTGAAATGATGGATGAAATTGAATACAAGACACCAATTTAGATGAGTGCTCGCATACTACTTATGTTTGAACTAAAGGAGGAAATGTATATAGAAAGAAATGAGAAATACAGAAAAGGAAGGCTGATGTATAACAAAACGGACTTTGGAAAACTTTGGAAAAAAATTCAGAGAGGGAGTTGTAAAAAATTCTATAATGAAGAGACACATACATGCATATACCAAAGGCTTTTCCCCCCTTACACGGGGGCAGCCAAAAAGAAAAAGGCATAGGAACCACTCCCACCCATTCCATCCCCTACATACCCCACTCCCCTCCACCCTCCTCCCTCCCTCTTATCTTGGCACCTCCTGGATGACGCGTCCTACCTGCATCCTGTCCACTGCCCTGGGTCATAAGCAGTGTCGCAGGACACAGCACATCCACGGCAAGGCCGCTTCATTAATTCGGAGACCCCCCTCCCCTCTCCGTTCCCTCATGAAGAAAAGACGAGGAGAAATCCCTTCGGGCTGCGTCAACTTATTTCTCATACATACTTCCTCACCCCCCATCCCCCACATACTCCCCCTCATGCATCACAGCATCATCCATACACAACCCTTCTCCATCCACCCCTATCTTCTGTCCTCTCCCGTACTTCCTCAATAGACATTCCTCTCTTTCATAATGCCCCTTTTACCCCATCCATCCATCTCACACTAGGCCGCCCCCTCATATTCACTCCTTCCACCTCTGCCTTCCACACTTCTTTTACTAATTTTTCTTCACTCATTCTTTCCATGTGTCCAAACCATCCATTCCCAAATGTCTATTTCTCACTACACTTTTTAATCCACCAAGGCATTTACTCGCTTTCTCAATCTACATTCTACCTCTACCCCTACTCCTCCCCTTCCAGCCACATTCGCACTCAAGTATCTAAAACAATCTACATCCTCCAGTCTCTCCCCCTTTATTCTCACTTCCATCCTGCTGTCACTCTCTCCCCTTGTACATCTCATCGCCCTACTTTTGCTCACATTTATCTTCATCTTTCTTCTTCTTTCACACACCTCAAACTCTGTCACTAACTTCCTCAATCCCTACTCTGATCCTGCTACAAGCGCAGTGTCATCAGCAAACAACAACTGGCTTATTTCCCCCTTTTCTCCGTTTTCTTGAACCACCTCTAACCCCTGACCCACTACCCTTTCATTCACCTCTCGCACCACCCCATCCATGTATAGATTCAACAGCCACGGCGACATAACACATCCCTGACAATGTCCCAGCTTTACCTCAAACCATTCACTCTCTCCAATTCTAATCCCAACATAAGCTCTACTACTCTCGTAAAAACTCTTGACTGCTCTTAATAGCTTTCCTTCTATCCCATATATCTGCAGTACCTCCCACAGTGCCTTCCTGTCTACCCTGTAGTAAGCCTTTTCCAAATCCATAAAAAAACCAAAACATCCTTACCTTTTCCTACTGCTTTCTCACATATCTGTCTTACCACAAAAATCTAATCTACGCAACCTCTACCTGTCCTAAAACCAACTATTCCTCACCAATTACTCCTTCTGTTCCTCTCCCAATCCTCTCAATCAAGACCCTCCCATAAGCTTTTCCAACTACACTCAACAAGCTGATCCCTCTGAAAATACTACACTCGCACTTGCCCCCCTTTCCCTTGTAAAGCGGAACGATACAGGTACTCCTACAGTCCTCCGGCACTCTACCCTCTCTTAACAAACATTAAATAACCTCACCAGCCATTCCACCATAACTGTACCTCCATTCTTCTGACATTCTGTATAGTATCCATCCAACCCAGGTGCCTTACCTGCTCTAATAATCGTAACAGCTGCTTTCACTTCATCTTTCCCTATTTCTCCTCCATTTTACAAAGGATTAAAAAGTCGGATCATACCGACAGGAGACCTTTTGGTCCATATCTAGGTCGGATGCGAAAAAATCCTAATAACAATAAATAAATAAATAGAAACTATAATAATGTAAGTATCAAATAAAATACATAAATAAACGCATAGGCACAGTCAAACAACAAACAAACAGGTAAATAGTAAATAATAATAAATTGACATATAACTAATAATAAATGAGAATCAAAAAGACAAATGATAAAAGAAATAATATAAAATAAACAATAATCATTATAGCATCTTGCTTAGGTGTTTATTTAAATGATTTTTAAAACTTCGAACTGAACTACATTGCACTGCCTCTGCAGGAAGTTTATTCCATTCATTAACTACACGGTTGGCCAAGTTGTTTCTATCCACTTCCAAATTGAATCTATTTCCGGATAGTTTGAGACCATTGTTTCTTGTCTGATTCACATTCAGTGTGAAAGTTTTGTCACCTTTGATGTTGTCAATTCCCTTAAGAATTTTAAAGACCTGTATCATGTCACCTCTGAGTCTACGCTTCTTTAGGGAAAACAGATTAATATGTTTTAGTCGATTTTCGTATGATTTATTTTTGATGTTTGGAATCAGTTTTGTGGCTCGCCGTTGTACTTTTTCTAGTCTGTCAATGTCTTTAATGAGATTCGGTGACCATACGGAAACAGCATATTCCAAATGTGGACGAACTAACGATTTATATAGCTTGTTAATGAGTGATGGATTCTTGAAGTCAAAAGATCGCGCAATCAGTCCCAAAATCTTATTTGCTTTCTCAGAGGCTGAAATACACTGCTTGGATGATTTGAGGTCGTTACTGATAATATAATTACGCCGAGATCTTTTTCACTATCCACTTTTGTTAACGAATTTCCAAATAACTTGTAATCGTACTTACTGTTATTTTTACCTATGTGCATTACCTTGCATTTTCTTGTGTTAAATTTCATTAGCCACTTTTCAGACCATTGCTGTAATTCATCTAAATCTTCTTGAATATCTAACTGATTTAAGTGATCATTTGTCATTCCGTACATTTTTGTATTATCAGCAAATTTGGAAACAGTAGATTTTTAGTCCATGGTCTATATCATTTATATACAGTATACTATGAATAGAAGTGGCCCAAGAACGGAACCCTGAGGAACTCTCCTTGTAACATTTTTCCATCAAGAAGTTTTTCCATTTATATTAACTCTCTGTTTTCGATCATTTAACCAATTACTAGTCCAACTTAATAGGCTACCACTTATTCCGTGTGAAACTAATTTAGTAAGTAGTCTTTCGTGGGGGACGGTATCAAAATCTTTTGCAAAGTCTAGATATATTAAATCTATATTGTTTCTTTTGTCATAACTCGAGATAACTGTGTTGTAGAGTTCGAGTAAGTTAATCACGCAAGAACATTTCTGTCTGAAACCATGCTGGCTATCATTTATCAAACGGTTAATTTCTAAATGATGTTCGATAGCATCTCTGATGATAGTTTCCATTATCTTTTCTACGATTGATGTCAAACTTATAGGCCTATAGTTATTAGGTTTCTTTTTGTCACCTTTTTTGAATATGGGGGTAATGTTAGCTAGCTTCCATTCTCTTGGGACATCTCCGGATATGATGGATTTCTTGAAAATAATTTCTAATGCGACAACAATCTCATTTTTCATTTTCTTTAAGATTCTTGGATGCTAATCGTCAGGCCCTGGTGTTTTATTAACTTTGAGTTTCTCTATACACCTTTTAATTTTTTCTTTTGTTATATTTACCGTAGTGAGTAAGTTTACCCTAGACTTTTCACAGGTTTCAGTTTGGAGCTCACTTTGAGGTGTTCTGTTTACGAATACCGAGCTAAAATAATTGTTTGAAATATTACACATTCCTTCATTTGAATATTCCTCACTCACCACAATTATTTTCTTAGCGCTTCCCACTGCTACTATCTTTCCCTCCCTATCCTCCTTCACATTTACCAACTCCCTAAAATACTTTGCCCACCTTCCTCTCACTGCTTTCTCTTCCATTATCATCTCTCCATCTGTACCTTTTACCTTTTCTTCTCTACTTGATTCGCCTCCTCTTCCTCTTTTAATTTCTTTCCAAAACATCTTTTTGATACTTTCAATTTTTTCTGCCATGCTCATCCCATTTCACATTTGCTCTCCTCTTTGCTTCCTTTATCTTATACTTTACTTCCCTTCTCTTTACTTTGTACCTCTCATACGATTCCCTCGTCCTAATTTCTAGCCAATCTATGAAAACATTCTTCCTCTCTTCTACGTCCTTCTTTGCTTCCTCATCCCACCACTCACTACCCTTCCTTCTATTTCCTCCCGCCCTCCCTGTTTCACACACCATCTTTGCACACCTTATGACTCCCTCCTTGAACCATCCCCATTCCTCCTCCACTCCTAGTTCTAATCTATTCTTGTTAGCTCCACAGCCACTAACACTTTAGTCACTTATGTTATTCATCTGTAGGCCCCATGCCACTTCCTTCTCTTAAGTTTGTTCCCACTAGATCTTCTGTCATATTTTAGTAAAGTTTCTTGATGGGGTGAATTAAAACGGAGATGTAGTTTTCTTCTTTTCTTCCAATTATTTACACTTGGTTATTCAAGCTATATCAAGGGACTCCCGCTTGGGATCCTTGGACATCCACCAAGCCAAGTCTGCTCCGACGTCACTATTCAATTCATCCAATAACTTTGAACGTTACAAATAACTCTCACCCTTTAAGGGCGTGACTTTACCTCCGTGCACCAATAA
This sequence comes from Oratosquilla oratoria, assembly GCF_046742065.1. Classification (NCBI taxonomy): domain Eukaryota; kingdom Metazoa; phylum Arthropoda; class Malacostraca; order Stomatopoda; family Squillidae; genus Oratosquilla; species Oratosquilla oratoria. Next base: position 712,113 of record NC_134808.1, read on the forward strand.
TTTTTCTCCTCCTCCACCCTTTTCTCCAATGAGAAACACTGTTACATTGTCTCAAGCAATTCTGTTTACTCAAGCACTCTGTCGCAAGCGGAACGTGGCTTAAATGTTTACACTTCGTCAGATCATCACTTCTATTGATACCCTAGCCTATGTTTACAAAACACCAGACGGCAAGCAAGGCAAGCGCGAATATGCAATTCTGCAACTTGCTCTCGGCCATTGTTTCAAAATATCCAGGTAATAAAATGAATACTTTTTCCACCTACCCCTCTATCTACCTAAATGTCTACCTCAAACTACCGGCCTCTTTCAATTCTTCACTCCCTCCCACTCCTCTCTTAGCTTCTTCTTATACTCCTTCTCCTTTTCTTTCTCATTTAAGCAGTTAACACTAAGTACCTCCCTACCTTCTACCCTTTTCCTCTTTCTCCACTTATTCTCCACTCTCAATTTACCTTCCTCCGGGAAATGATCTGATATTCCCCTACTCTCTCCCCTTAAAACATGTACATCCTTAACTCTTCCTGCCATACTCCTGGTCACCACTATATAATCCATTAACGCTCTATCTGCCACCCTTCCATCCACCACCCTCCCATGTGTACTTATGCTTGACTTTCTTCTTAAACACTTTATCTGCTACCATCAACTCTCTTTCAAGACACTTTTCCACTATCAATTGTCCACTATGATTTTTACCTGGAACTCCATACTTCCCAATCACTCCATCTATTGGTTCGCTTCCTACCCTAGCATTAAGGTCTCCCATTACTACTACATTGACGTTCCTCCCTAATCTCTCTATGCACTCATTTAAATCTACGCAAAAACCCTCCCTTTCCTCTACGCTTTTCTCACTACCACGCCCATACGCATTACCATCTCCCTTTCCAGCTTCACCTTCATCCACATCAACCTTGAAGAAACCTCCTTCCATTCCACTATACGCTTACCTATCTCTTCACTTACTAGTATAGCCACCCCTTCTCTCCCTCGTCCCCTCTTTACTCCTGAGAACCTCTCAACTGCACTCCCAAACTCACACTCGCCCCTCCCTTTCAATTTAGTTTCACTTAAAGCCAGCACATTCATTTTTCTTCTCAAACACATACTGGTTATCTCTTCCCTTTTACTCTCATCTCTACCACATTCACGCACATTAAAAGACCCAAACCTTAGGTTACTGGTTGGAAAACTCCTAGACCCTCTTATGCCTTTACTTTTTTAAGAATGTCCCCTTTGGGCCTACAGGTAGCAGAACCCCTAATCCTATCCCCCGTCCCGTTTTTTGTCGCCTCTTACGACTCTAGTGGGAAGACTTGGTGGTAGCATTCTTTTCCTCCACCACAGGGTAGGCGAAGAAGGGATATGAATATTTAGAGAAATGGCTCAGGACAATAACAAGAGGTTGGGGGACAGCATAACGGAGGGACAGTCGTAGTATAATAAAAGTGTCATCATTTCTCTATGAACAGAGTCTTCCTCTATCACAGATAAAATTATGTGTGACTCTGGTCCGTAGGGGCGCCCCATATAGACCCTAAAGTATCAACTGCATGCTACTTTGCCACAATAACATGCAGCCAATACTCCAGACGGGGATGAAGAGACACAAGTGGAAGAAAAATGGATGATTTTGATGGAAATCTATAATAAAGGAGTAGATAAATATGCACCAAGACAAAAATTGGAAAAGGTGTATATCGATTGCTGGATTAAAAGAAAGTACAGTGAGGCGAAAGATAGAAGAAAAAAAAACTATGAAAAAGACATAAGAGAAAAATGTAAGGACCAACCAAACTATTCTATAGATATGTGAACAGTAAACTAAAAAATAAACATGAAATAGTGAAATTGCGCCAAGGAAATATAGAATACACAGATGTTGAAATGGCTGAAGTCATAAGTCAATGTTCACTAGAGAAAATATACAGTATTGGGATGAAGAGCGTGAAGTGAGACCCCCTAATGAGGGAAATGATGGTAATACGAAAAGAAATAATGAACCAAATAATGAACCGTAATGGGAGAAAATCCCACGGCCCGGATGGGATTGCAAACTGGACACTAAAATAATGTAAAAAAGATCTAATAGATAGAATATATAATGTAATAAGCTCTTCACTCAAAGAAGGAAAAATACCAGAAGACTGGAAAAGGGTGAATATCGTATTAATACAGTATATTAAGGGAGGAACAAGGAAGACCCAACAAGTTATAGACCGGTCACCCTTACAAGCACGGTAGCCAAAATTTGTGAACAAGTTATCAAAAATAGATGGACTAAACATCTGGAGGAAAAAGATATACTAAAGACGAGACAATTCGGATTTAGACAGGGAAGGTCATGTGCAACAAATCTGATCTGTTTCTACTCAAGACAACTAGATATAATACAAGAAAGGGACGGATGGTTTGATTATACTTTCCTAGACTTACAAAAAGCTTTTGATAAAATACCACACACAAAAAATCTTAAGAACATTGGAAACCATAGGGGGGATACAAGGTAAACAATTGAAATGGATGAAGGATTTCTTGTATGGAAGAAAAATGAGAGTAGTGCTCAGATGATAAGAGTTCTACTTGAAAAGAGTTGATTAGTGGAGTTCTACAGAGATCCGTATTGGCTCTGATAATGTTTGCTATTTATGTAAATGACATGGATGAGGGTGTGGAATTCTACATGAGCTTTCTTACAGATTGTTGTGGAAAGTGAGTACTGAAACGGATTCTGAGGGATCTGAACAGTGTTTGAGAATGGAGTCAGAAGTGGGAAGTGGACTTCAACATTAACAAATGTAGCAGAATGGCATTTGGAAAAAGTAATATATATATAATAGATATATATACATCTAGACAGTTTCATGACACAAGCCCCCTCTGCAACAGAAAAACCTTGTCATATTTCCCTCTTCTATAAAAGCTTCATGTCTTCTGCATATAAAGAAGACGAAAAGGCTTTAAGAAAAATCATCAACACACATGTCATCCCTACAGACCCCCATGCCATCCTGAACCTCATCATTTTTTACAAAACAAAAAGAACATCAAGCCTCATCATGAAAAATAGTTGCCTCCCACGGACAAGGCCTTTACAAGAGGTGAATCTTATATACCAATTCCATTGCAACTTTGGTGACTGCAGTCGCCTCAATTCACCTTGTCAAAAATGATGACGGCACATTTACAGGATGGGGCAATACTCCGTAACACTAGTAATACACATGGACACTCCCTCACCAGGCAACAACTAGAAACACAAACAACAATACTGTATCGTGAACAAGACAGAAGGAGATTAAGGATGGCTGAATCAATTTTTATTCGTCTGGATCAACCCTCCATCAATATCCAGCTACAGCCTGAAGTTTCACTCCCATCAATGAGGAAGCCCTACCAGCAACCTACAGGCAACCCGTCGGCACTCCGTGGGTAGCTATGCGGACACGACATTTCCCCCGCCACACGACATCTCCCCCGCCACACCTCATATGAATTCCTCTCCCTGTTTTTCTTCGCGGGCACAAAATCTCCCCCGCCACACACCTCGTATGTCATTCCTGTTTTCACAATATATATATATATATATATATATATATATATATATATATATATATATATATATATATATATACATACATATATATACATAATATATATGTATATATATATATATATATATATACATATATATGTGTGTGTGTGTGTGTGTGCGTGTGTGTGTATGTATGTGTGTGTGTGTGTGTGTGTGTGTGTGTGTGTGTGTGTGTGTGTGTGTGTGTGTGTGTGTGTGTGTGTGTGTGTGTGTGTGTGTGTGTGTGTGTGTTTGTGTGTGTGTGTGTGTGTGTGTGTGTGTGTGTGTGTGTGTGTGTGTGTGTGTGTGTGTGTGTGTGTGTGTGTGTGTGTGTGTGTGTGTGTGTGTGTGTGTGTGTGTGTGTGTGTGTGTGTGTGTGTGTGTGTGTGTGTGTGTTTGTGTATCAGGGCAATAAAAATAAATACAAAAAATAAGCTAACGAAAGTAAAATCTGCAAAAGACCTAGGAGTAATCATCACAAAGGATATGTCCCCTGATAAACAGATAAACAAAATTGTCGGTGAAACCCATAACTTGCTAAGATCAATAAAGGTGGCTACTTACTAAATTAGCTTTGCATGGAATAAGTGGTAGCCTATTAGGTTGGACTAGTAATTGATTGAATGGGCCACTTCTATTCATAGTATATATAAATTATATAGACCATGGACTAAAATCTACTGTTTTACAAATTTGCTGATGATACAAAACTGTGCGGAGTGGCAAATGATCACTCAAACCAATTAGATATTCAAGAAGATTTAGATCAATTACAGCAATGGTCTGAAAAGTGGCTAATGAAATTTAACACAAGTAAATGCAAGGTAATGCACATAGGTAAAAATAACAGTAAGTACGATTACAAGTTATTTGGAAATTCGTTAACAAAAGTGGATAGTGAAAAAGATCTCGGCGTAATTATCAGTAACGACCTCAAATCATCCAAGCAGTGTATTTCAGCCTCTGAGAAAGCAAATAAGATTCTGGGACTGATTGCGCGATCTTTTGATTTCAAAAGTCCATCACTCATTAACAAGCTATATAAATCGTTAGTTCGTCCACATTTGGAATATGCTGTTTCCGTATGGTCACCGAATCTCATGAAAGACATTGACAGACTGGAAAAAGTACAACGGCGAGCCACAAAACTGATTCCAAATATCAAAAATAAATCATACGAAAATCGACTAAAACATATGAATCTGCTTTCCCTAAAAAAGCGTAGACTTAGAGGTGACTTGATACAGGTCTTTAAGATTTTAAAGGGAATTGACAAAATTTTCACATTGAATGAGAATCAGACAAGAAACAATGGTCTCAAACTGTCCGGAAATAGATTCAATTTGGAAGTAGGTAGAAACAACTTTGCCAACCGTGTAGTTAATGAATGATTTAACTTCATGCACAGGTAGTGCAATGTAGTTCATTTCGAAGCTTTAAGAATCATTTAGATAAACACCTAAGTAAGATGCTGTAATGATTATAATTTATCTTATATTATTTGTTTTTGTTCTGTTATCATTTGTGTCTGATTTTCATTTATCATTAGTTATATGTCAATTTATTATTATTTACTATTTACTTGTTTGTTTATTATTTAACTATACCTATGCATTGATTTATGTATTTTATTTGTTATTTACATTAATTATATTTTTTATTTATTATTATTTTATTATTAATATGTTTTTTTTTTTTTCGCATCCGACCTAGATATGGATCAAAAGGTCCTCCTGTTGGCATGCTCCGCCTTTGTAATCCTTTTACCTACTTGGACGAAGAAATAAGGCAAAGACTGGAGTGCGCAGCGACACTGTGGTCACTCAGTGATAAAAAGAATATCGCTCATTCATTTCAACACTGACATAACTCAAAAAATTCTACTTTTCAGGAGAAGCAAATTAAACTTTTGATTATGTAATACAGTCTCCCATGGAACTTTTAAACGAGGTATTTAGCAATGAATTTTTATTTCATGATTAAATGTAGTACATGACATCTCATATTAAAAAATACATTTATTATAAACATGCTTTGTGCCTATTTGAAAAATAAATTTGGAATTATGACGTTATTACCTTGAGCGACATCTAGCGGCCAGTTTTGCTACTAGAGTTATGGCGTTCTTACCACAAATAAATATAGAAAATAGCAAATTCAGTGGTATAAATAACTCAAAATCGTCAATTTTTGAGTTATGTCATTGTTGAAATGAATGAGCGATATAAGGAAAATTGGAAGAATCTAAAAAGCAACTACGAAGATGACTCCAACACTTTCAGAACTGTCATATGGGGAGAGACTGTCAAAACTGGAATAACCGACACTGGAACAAAGAAGAGAAATAGTTGACTTGTAGACCATCTAGAATCATGAGAGGCATGGAAGTCCTTGATAGAGAAGACTTACTAAATTGGGATAAGAGAAATACAAGGGGACATGAAAGGTAGCTCAAAAAGGGAAGTTAAAGAGGAAATCTGAAAAAGAACAGCTTTCCACACAGAGTGGTGGATATATGAAACAAATTTGACGAAACAATAGTGTGTGCAAAAGCCCTACACGCACACGCACGCATAATTCGTGATTTAGAGAGCAAGATTGAAAACGCATCATCAATCAGCCTTGCTCAGAGAACAGAAATTAGTCCGCTTAAAAAGGATAATGGCGCTTTGACGGCCGGGAAGAATTCATTTCTCCATGGAATAATGGGGAACGACGCCAGGATCAGTTCCAATGAAGAAAAGATCTGTGGACTGTTGGGGGATGGAAAAGGTTGATTTGTTGATCAACAGCGGGAAGCTGTTTACGTAAAAGAAATAATGGAAGAACAGAAAAGGGAAGTAAGATCAAACGAGACTGAAGGAAGATGCTATGAGGGAAAAGAAGAAAAAAGAAAACAAAAACTGTAATGGTAAAATGAAAAAAGCTCTTGTTAAGGATGTAATGGATATATCAAATTGTATCATTGCTGGCGTGTGAATAGAGGATCAGATATCTTCTTGGAAGGAGTGTTATGATCACGCGTTGCATAACGTCAGGGGAATCACCTTATTGATTATAGAAAGTCCCCCT
>NC_134808.1:723761-731261 GCF_046742065.1 Oratosquilla oratoria
TATTCGAACCAGGTACTGCCTGCTGCACATCCGTACTGGCAGTCCAGTACTCTATCAACCGAGCCACCGAATATATGTATATATATATATATATATATGTGTGTGTGTGTGTGTGCGTGTGTGTGTGTGTGTGTGTGTGTGTGTGTGTGTGTGTGTGTGTGTGTGTGTGTGTGTGTGCGTGTGTGTGTGTGTGTGTGTGTGTGTGTGCGAGCGTGTGTGCACGCGGGCGTTATTCATCTCTAGGATGATGTGCTTCATTACTCGTATCTATCCAACATTTACCACGCCACACAGAATCTACTTAAGCTGAAGAAAGCATCCACAACTAGTCGGAGGCATGTCAGGTAAGTAGAAGAAAACAAGAGAAGATGAAGAAGAAGAAGAAGAAGAAGAAGAAGAAGAAGAAGAAGAAGAAGAAGAAAACAAGAGAAGATGAAGGAGAAGAAGAAGAAGAAGAAGAAGAAGAAGAAAACAAGAGAAGATGAAGGAGGAGAAGAAGAAGAAGAAGAAGAAGAAGAAGGAGAAGAAGAAGAAGAAGAAGAAGAAGAAGAAGAAGAAGAAGAAGAAGAAGAAGACGAAGAAGAAGAAGAAGAAGAAAAAGAAAGGAAGCACTTAGTAGCTGACCGAGATTTTAAAACTGTCTTTTTTCGCGGGGGGGGGGGGGGGGGGGGTTCGGTTGAGAAATAAAACTTGAGACCCATAAGGCAAGGAAATAAGGATTCCCGAACGAAGAGGCCTGGATTTTTTTTTTCTACGTTCCCTTCCATCACTTCACTTCACTTCACTTCACTTCACTTCACTTCACTTCACATTCTATTTCTCTTCTCTTCCATTCCTTCCCTTCCCTTCCCCTTCCCTTCCTTTCCCTCCCTTCCCTTCCCTTCCCTTCCCTTCCCTTCCCTTCCTTTCCCCCTCCCTTCCTCCTTCCTTTCCCTTCCCTTCCCTTCCCTTCACTTCCCTTTCATTCCCTTCCGTTTCCCTTCCCTTGCCCTTTCTTTCCTCTTTCCATTTCCCTTCCATTCCCTTTCCCTTTCTTTCTCTTCCCCAAGATCACTTACCTCCTTCCTTCACTTCATTCTTGTCCTTTCCCATCTTTCTCTTCCTTCCCTTGCCTTGCCCTTCCTTGCCTTCCCTTGCCTTCCCTTTCCCCCTTTCCCTTCCCCCTTCCCTTGCTTTTCTCCAATTCCCTTTCCATCACTTACCTCCTTTCCTTTCCATCCTTCCCTTCCCTTCCCTTGCCCCCTTGCTCCCTCTCCATCACTTACCTTCCCTTCCTTCCCTTCCCTCAACACTTTCCTCCTTCCCTTCCCCCTTCCCCTTCCTTTCCACCTTCCCTTCCCTTCCACCTTCCCTTCCCTTTCCTTCCCTTCGCCTCCCTTCCTTTCCCTTCCTTTTCCCAATCCCTTTCCTTCCCTTCCCTTGCTTTCTCTTCTCTTCCCTTTCCATCACATACCTTCCCTTCCTTCCCTCATCCTTTCCTTTCCCTTTCTTCCTTTCTTTTCCCTTCCCTTCTCTTGCCTTCCCTTGCCTTGCCTTCCCTTCGCTTCCCTTCCTTCCCCCCATCCCTTTCCGTCCCTTCCCTTCCCTTTCCTTCCCCTCCCTTTCTTTCCTTTTCCTTCCCTTCCCTTTCTTTCCTTTTCCTTCCCTTTCCTTACCCTACTTTCCCTTTCCTCCCTTTCCCTATACCTTCCCTTCCCTTCCCTCCCTTTCCCCATCCCTTTCCGTCCATTCCAATTCCCTTCCCTTTTCTTCCCTTCCCTTCCCTTCCCTTCACTTCCCTTCCCTTCCTTTCCCTTCCCTTCGCTTCCCTTCCTTTCCCTTCCCTTCTTTACCCATCCCCTCCTTTCCCTTTCCCTCCCTTCCCTTTTCTTTGTCCTTCCCTTCCTTTCATTTACTTTTCCTTCTCTTCCCTTCCCTTTCCTTCCTTTTCCTTTCCTTCCCTTGTTTTCCCTTCGCTTCCTTTCCCTTGCCTTCCCTTCCTTTCCCTTCCCTTGCCTTCCCTTCCTTTCCCTTGCTTTCCCTTCCCTTCCCTTCCCTTTCCTTTTATTTCCCTTCCATTCCTTTCCCTTGCTTTCCCTTCCCTTCCCTTTCCATCACTTTCTTTCCCTTCCTTCCCTCATTCTTTCCTTTCCCTTTCTTTCTATGCCCTTCCCTTCCCTTCCCTTCCCTTCCCTTCCCTTCCTTTCCGTTCCCTTCCCTTCCCTTCCCTTCCTTCCCTTCCATTACCTTGCCCTTACCTTCCCTTCTCTTACCCTTCCCCTTCTCTTCCCTTCCCTTTCCCCTCCTTTCCTTTTCCCCTCCTTCCCTTTCCTTCCCTTCCCTTCCCTTCCCTCCTTCCCTTCCCTTGCTTTGGCCTTTGCCTAGGCCTTGCCTTGCCTTCCCTTGCATGGTTCCCTTTCCCTTTCCCTTCCCTTCCTCCCCTTTCTTCCTTCCCTCCTTCCCTTCCTCCCTCACCATTCCTCTTCCCTTCCCTTTCCCTTGCTTTTCCCCTTCCCTTTCCCTTCCCTTTCCTTTTCTTACCTTTCCTTTCCTTTCCCTGCTTTCCGTTCCTTCACTTCCCTTCTCACTTTCTTTTCCCTTCCCTCAGTCATTCCTTTCCCTTTCTTTTCTTTCCCTTTTTTCCCTTCCCTTGCTCCCTTTCCCTTCCCCTCCCTTCCCATTTTCCCTTCCCTTCCCTTATATTCCCTTCCCTTTCTACTAATCCCATTCCCTTCCCTATTTTCTCTTTTATTCCCTTTCCCCTCCTATCCTTGACCTTCCCATCCCCTTATAACATTCCCTGCAGTCCTTAATCCGCATCCCCATCCCAACCCCTCTACTCAAATTCCTCTACTCTTTATTACTTCACTCATCTCTCTTCCTCTCATCTTTTTTATCTCTTCTTTTTCTCGTTATCTCTTTTCTTACTCTTTTTTGCTCCTTTTATTTATATTCTAATTTTTCCCCTTCGTATTCTCTCATTTCCTCCTTATTTTTTCTCTTTCTTATATTATCTCTTCTCTTTGCCTCCCTTCTCTCTCTTCTTCCCCTTTCGTCTTCCCTTCTCTTCCCTACGCCTTTCCTTCCTATACTCTATTATCATATTATCTTTCTCTTTTCCCATACTCCTCTAAATGGGTTGCCTCCTATATATCTTCCTTCCATTTTTTCCATATTTTCTCTCCTTTTTCATTTATTTTTTCTTTCCCTTTTTTCTTTCTTCTCCCTTTTCCCTTTTTTTCCTTATTATTTTTTTTTATTATTGATTCCTTTTTTTCTTTTTTTTTTTTTTTTCCCCGCTTCCTTCTTTTTCTTAATCCTTTTCCCCTCCTTTTTTTCTCTTCTTCATATTTATTTTTTTTAATTCTTCTTTTTTTTTATTTCTTTTCTCACTTTTTTTTTTTTTTTTTTTTTTCCTCTTTTTTTTTCTCTTTTCATTTTTTTTGTTTTTTTTTTCTTTTTTTTTTTTTTTTCTTCTTTTTTTCTTTTTTTTTTTTACCCTTTTTTTTTTCTTTTTATTTTTCTTTTTTTCTTTTTTTTTTTCTTTTTCTTCCTATTTTTTTTTTTTTTTTTTTTTTTTTTTTTTTTTTTCTTTTTTCTTTTTTTTTTTTCCTTTTTTTTTTTTTTTTTCTCTTTCTTTTTTTCCCTTTCCTTTTTTTTTTTTTTCCTCATTTTTTTTTTTTTTTTTTCCTCTTTTCTTTTCTCCTATTTTCTTTTTCTTCCTTCATCTTTTTTTTCTTTTCTTGTTCTTTTTCTTTTTCTTTTTTTCTTTTTTCTTTTTTCCTTTTTTTTGTTTCTTTTTTTTTCTTTTACTTTTTTTCTTCGTTTTTTTTCTTTTACTTTTTTTTCTTTTCTTTTTTTTCTTTTTTTTTTTCTTTCCTTTTCTCTTTATTTTCTTTTCTTTATTTTTATTTATTCCCGTTTTTGTTTTTCCCTTTTTTTTTTTTTTTTCACTTTTTTTTTCTTTCTTTTTTTCTTTCTTTTCTTTTTTTATCCTTTTTTCTTTCTTTTCCATTTTTTTTTTCTTTTTTTCTTCTTCTACTCATCTTTCTTACCCTTTTTTCCTTTCCTTCCCTTCATTTTTTTTTTTTTTTCCCTTTCCCTTTTTCCCTATCTTTCTCTTTTTCTTCTCTTTTTTTCTTGTTTTCTATTTTTTGTATCCTTCCCTTTTTTCCCTTTTTTTCCCTTTATTTTTTTCCTTTCTTTTTCCTTCCCTTCCCTTTTCCTTTCTTTCTTTTTTTTCTTCTCTCTTCTCCTTTTTCCTTTGTCCTTTTTTCCTTCCTTCATTTTTCCTCATCTTCTCCCTTGTTCCTTTCTCCTATCTTCCCTTTCCCCTTTCTTCTTTTTTTTTTCTCTTTTTTTTTTCTTTTCTTCTCCCCTCTTCTTCCCTCTTCGCTTTCTTTCTTTCTTTCTCCTCCTTTCTTTTTTTCTTTCCCATTTTTCTTTTTTATCCTCTTTTCCTCTTTCTTCCCTTTTTTCTTTCTTCTCTTTTTCCCTTTCCATTCCCTTCTTTCCTCTCTGCCTCCCCTGCCCATTGCTTTTCTTTCCCTTCCCTTCCCTTCCCTGCCCTTTGCTTTTCTTTCCCTTCCCTTCCCTTCCCCTTCCCTTTCCTTCCCTTCCCTTCCCTTCTCTTCCCTTCCCTTTCCTTCACTTCACTTCACTTCACTTCACTTCCTTTGTTTCACTTCACTTCACTTCGCTCCCCTTCATATCACTTCACTTTGCTTCCCTTTACTTTCCCACTTTTTTCAATTTCACTTCGTTTTCCTATCGTTCCTACTTGAATTTTTCCCCTTTTTTCTTTTATGAAGTCTCCCTCCATTACCTCAGGTGGTGGGCCATTCATCATTCCATAGTCCATAATCAAATGTCTTAGGCTCTTCCACCTTTCGCTTATTCTCTACTTCGTCCCTCCTTCCTTCCCTCCCTTACTCCCTACCTCCTTACCTCCCTCCTTCGCTCCTCCTCTCTTCCTTCATTTCCTATCTCTTTTTATTTCTCCTGTCCTTTTTCATTTCGCATTTCCCAGCATTTCTCACTCCCTCTCTCCTTTCCCATTTCGCTCCTTCCATCCCTCACTCACCTCCCTACTCCCTCCTTCGCCCCATTCCTTCCTCTCACTATCCTAGCTTCCCTTCTTCTCTTCCTCCCTCCTCTCCATTTCTCTCCCTCTCCTGCATTTTATTCTCCTTCACTACATACCTCCCTTCATCTCTCCCACTATCTTACTTTCCCTTTTTTGCTTCTTATCTCCCTTTATCCTTCTACTCCTCCATTCTTCCATCCCTCCATCCATCCATGCCTCCATCCCTCCACCCCTCCGTCCCTCCATCTCTCCACCCCACCACCCCTCCATCCCTCCACCCCTCCATCCCTCCACCCCTCCATCCCTCCACCCCTCCATCCCTTCACCCCTCCATCCTTCCACCCCTCCATCCCTCCACCTCTCCATCCCTCCATCCTTCACCTCTCCATCCCTCCAGCCTTCACCCCTCCATCCCTCCATACCTCCACCTCTCCACCCCTCCATCCTTTTAAATCTCCATCCCTCCAGCCTTCACCCCTCCATACCTCCATACCTCCATCCCTCCATTCCTCCATCCCTCCATCCCTCCATCTCTCCTTCCTTCTATTCCTCTATCACTCCACCCCTCCTTCTCTCCTTCCCCCGTCCCCTCTTCCCCTCGTCTTCTCCTTCTCCTATCCCTCCTTCACTCTTTCCCTTCTTCCCTCGCCCCTCCTTCCCCCATCCCCATCCCTCCTTCTCTCTTTCCTTCTTTCCCTCCTTCTCTCTTTCCTTCTTTCCCTTCTTCTCTCTTTCCTTCTTTCCCTTCACCCCTTCTTCCCTTTTTCTTTCCTTCCCTTCTTCCTTCCTCCCTCCTTCCCTTCCCCCTCCTTCTCCCCTACTTTCCATCCCTTCTTCCTTCCCTCCTTCCTTTCTCCCTTACTTCCTTCCTTCTCTCCTTCCCTCCTTTTCTCCTTCCTTCTTTCCTTCCTTTCTTCCTTCCTTCCTTCCTTTCTTCCTTCCTACCTTTCTTCCTTTCTTCCTTCCTACCTTTCTTCCTTTCTTCCTTCTGTCCTTCCTTCCTTCCTTCTGTCCTGCCCTTCTTCCCTCCTTCTCTTCTTCTCTCCTTCCCTCCTAATCTCCTTTCCTCCTTTTCTTCTTCCCTCCTTCCCTCCCACTCTCCTTCCCTCATCTCTGCTTTCCTCTTTCCCTCCCGCCCTCCTACTCTCCGTTCTTCCTTCCCTACTCTCCTTCTTTTTTATTCTCTCTCTCTCTCTCTCTCTCTCTCTCTCTCTCTCTCTCTCTCTCTCTCTCTCTCTCTCTCTCTCTCTCTCTCTCTCTCTCTCTCTCTCTCTCTCTCTCTCTCTCTCTCTCTCTCTCTCTCTCTCTCTCTCTCTCTCTCTCTCTTTCTCTCTCTCTCTCTCTCTCTCTCTCTCTCTCTCTCTCTTCTCTCTCTCTCCTCTCTCTCTCTCTCTCTCTCCTCTCTCTCTCTCTCTCTCTCTCTCTCTCTCTCTCTCTCTCTCTCTCTCTCTCTCTCTCTCTCTCTCTCTCTCTCTCTCTCTCTCTCTCTCTCTCTCTCTCTCTCTCTCTCTCTCTCTCTCTCTCTCTCTCTCTCTCTCTCTCTCTCTCTCTCTCTCTCTCTGATCTTGTTAGCATCGGGCGGGGCCGCCGCCACTCACTTTCTTCCACTGTGCCCCCCTTACCTCCAGGGCAGTGAACAGTCGCCGGTTGAGGGTGCGCAGTTCAGCGTGACATCACTTGGTCTTACCAGGATAAGAAATTACAGTTTCCCCCTCCCCTTCTTCCTCATTCTCCTCCTCCTTTTCTTTCTCTGCCTTTCCCTCTCTCTCCGCCTCCTCTTCCTTGTTCTCATCTTTATCTTCATCCTCGTCCTCTTCCTCGTTTCCTCTTCCTCATTCTCACCCTCATCCTTGTCTTTAACATTGTTTTATAATTATACTCAATTTCATCTTTCTCCTCATCTCCACTTTTATCTTTATCTTCATCCTTATATCCTTCCTCATCCTCAACCTTACAATCATCATTATCCTTAGGCCCATCCTTATTCTTATCTTCTTTCTCCTCTTCTACCCACTTTCCACTCCTTCCTGTCCTTCCACCATCTACTTCATCCTATTTTCGTTCTTTTTCTCCACCTCCTCCCCTTCTTCCCTCTTAAAGAAGTCGCCCCTCCTCTCAGTTAGACGGGAATGCAGGAAAACAAGTAAAAGAACAAAAAAATGGTCGACGGAAGTGCGCATGCGTGAGCCAGGGGCACCAGACGCCAAATTAGAGGAGCCAAATTAGGCAAATTAACGACTTGTATTCGCCCCCCAAAAAAGAACGTGTGGATTTCCAAATATGAAGCGCCTAATACGTAATACAAGAGTCGCTAATGCTTTGCCCATAACCCTAAATACGCATTAACCCATTTGTGTTAATACCACCATTATCGCCACCACAGTCACCATCGCCACTATGACTACCACCACTATCACCACCATCAGCCCCTACTA
>NC_134808.1:743761-761261 GCF_046742065.1 Oratosquilla oratoria
CCATACAATTCTTTGTCTTAATGTCATGCTCGCTCGCCCCCCCCCTTTCTGTTTAACCACATTCTTTTTGCTTGTCTGTCCTTGTTCATTACTTTCATTTGTCCAAACCACCTCAACACTAATCTACCCATCCAGACAACTCCTTTCTCGCTCCTGTACCTACACGTTTCTCACTCTATCCATTCTTGTAACATCTATCATGTTTCTTAAACAGTTTGTCTCAAATTCCCCTGGTCCGGTCAAAAATTTTCCGAGAGCACTAAAACAGTGCAAATTTGAAATCTATGAGAGGTTAACGGAAGTATTTAAAAGGCGGTTGACACTGGATCTAGATCTATTTCTTTGGGACAGGCAAACATGGTTCCTGTATTTAAAAATGGTGATAAGTATTCTATGCACAACTATAGATCAATTAGTTTGACGTCTGTTATAGATAAAATGCTGGAATAATTAATAGCAAATAGTATTAGAGAATATCTAGCTAGGCATAATCTGACAAGGCTAGATAGAGTGAGAAATGAGGATGTATCGGGGTGGCTAATGAGTGCGTAAAATTAAGAGTTAAATGGTACATTTAGATACACACAAACTGACACAATCACAATTGCGTGCGCCTGCTTACAAGGCTGCTCAGATACTAACGCCACGCTCCAATTCGCGCCAAAACAAAGGCGCGCATCGCATCTGCGATATACAACACAACCGCATCTTTTACATAATATAAATACATAATAACATAATATAAATAATACAATAAATAACAAAACAACAAAATACAATTCTACACCACACCAACACATCGCTCGGCCCGCGCCACCCGGTGCCCTCATCGAGCAAAAAAAAAAAAAAAAAAAGACTAACCGAGGCAAAGAGAATCCAAATGACCCAAGGACAAGTCACGCACAGGTGCTTCAGTAGGAGCAAGCTTCAAGGAATCAAAACTTGTCTGATGGACATCACGCCACTAGAAGGAAGAGTCCTTCTTGAGAAGGCGAGTGAGAGGAGAAGCAATTGAAGCAAAGTCTTTAATGAATGCACGATAGTATCCTACAAGTCCAAGGAAGGAACGTACATTTTCAACTGACTTCGGTATAGGGAAGTCCTTGTATACCTTGATCTTTTCACCTGCAACATGAACTAGGAACTGGATACTAGCCTTGAAAAAGGAACACTTGGGTAAGTTGGGTTTCAACCCAGCTTCAGCAAAACGTTGCAAGACCATGGACAACTTAGAAAAGTGTCTTTCCACATCTTTGAAAACTAGAATCAAATCATCCAGGTAAACAAAAATCCATTTCCAATTAAGCCATGAAAAATGGACTTAACTAAACTAGAATCAAATCATCCAGGTAAACAAAAATCCATTTCCAATTAAGCCATGAAAAATGGACTTAACTAAACGCTGGCAAGTCAAAGGAGCATTCCGCAAAAACATGGGGCAACGAAGCCACTCATAGTGCCCACTGTGAGTCGAGAAGGCCGTGATCTTACGAGACTTCTCCTCCAGGGGTATCTGCCAAAAATCTGCCAATGGACTGAAGAAGCTCGCTTAAGATAGGCAGAGGATAATGATCTGGAAGAGTGACCTCATTGACTTTCCTGTAATCAACAACAGGACGAAAAGATCCATCTTTCTTAGGCACCAGGAGAAGAGGCGAGTTCCACTCTGAGTGGAACTCATATACAACACCTTCATTCAATAAATCGTCAACCAAGGACTGGGCTATAAGCCGACGAGAGTGAGGTAGCCTGTAAGAGGGGACGTAAACAGGACGAGTGCCTGGCTGAAGATCAATTCTATGAACCACACGGTCCGTAACCCCTAACGGACCACCTGGTAAAGCCAAAGCCTGACGGAGGGTAACTAGCAGGTCAAGGAGACGAGGCGTCTCTTCATGAAAATCAATCTCGCCTACAAATGTGGCAAGGTCAGAAGCTAAGTGAGCAGGGTCACGTGATGGAGGAGACTGTAGAACAGAAGCTGCTATAATAGGCAAATCCTGGAAAGCAGCAACGTGTACCACCTCCAAGGAACCTAAGTGACTGCCAGGAGAGAGAGGAATAGGAGTACCCGTAACATTGGTTACCATCGCTGTGGTAACATGATCCTCACGAATAGTGGAGAGAGTTCCTTCTAGGGCAAGCCGACGAATACGAATAGAGTCAGGCAAAAAGAGAACGTCAGACCCTATCGGGGCACCTGAGACGCGCACTGGAACTCGAACAGAACTTGAAGGTTCAATAAGATGCTCTCCTATAAAAACAGCAGCACAATGAGCAACAGGGGAAGAGCGCTTAGAAGTTGGGACAGACACATGTGCGGACTGATCAAGCACAGGAGAATCACAAACAGAAACTGGCCTATCCGAAGCAGAGATATCAAAATTGCAGAAAGTCACTACAAGGCGACTAGAAGAAATATCTATGCTATGAGCTGTAAGACCATCAATACCCAAGAGGCAATCACACTTAAGGGCAATGCCAGAGACAACAGCAAAAGTGACATTGAAGACTGTAGCATGCGAGGGAAACTGTAAGGGAAGACAAACAGATCCAAGAACAAGCAAGGGAGAACCTTGCACAGAATGCAAATTATTACAAAAGGGAGATAAAGGGAGATTATACAATTCCCGTAGAGCAAAGTAAGCCTTTCTACTTAAGAGACTACATTCTGCACCAGTATCTACAGTGACAGAAAGAGGTGTATCCCTAGTTAGAAATTGAAAGGTAAGTAATTGAGAAGTCTCAACAGCCACAAAGGGAATTATTTGAGATCGAACATTGCTGGTCAACTCTTTGTGTTGTAAAACACGCGCTGGGCAAAATGGGATTGACGAGGCTGGTGAGAAGTCTCATCCTTAAGTCTCAAAACCTTGAAACATTGATCAGCCGAGTGTTTACAATGACCATGGAGATGGTAATAACTGAGTCTACCTGGAGGTTCTACTCTGGAAAGGTCATGCGACAGATTAGAAGAAACAGTAGGTACACTCCTGCGAAGAGGGGACAATCTTGACTTGTGTACCTGGCGCCTACGGCGGTAACGAAAAGTCGCTCAAATGACCTGACCTGTTACAAAGGTACATAACAGGGGAGGGGGGGGTAACTGTAGATTGAGGGGAACTATGAGTAGGAACTGTAGACTGAGAGGACTGAGGAGAACAAGGGACATGACCATGTTGATGAGCAAGGAACTAGACGGTACTTCCCCTAGTTTACGGGAAAGCTGTGACGCAAAAGACAATAGAGTCTTATCAGGCTTATACATGAGAGAAGATGCTGCTCTTCTCTCAGAAGGGACCAAAAAAATGGTATAGAAGAGAAATTCAATGATAAGACGAAATCTATCTAAAGTGATATTGCCATTATCTACCCAATCGGAATGTGAAAGTGACTCTAAAGCGTCAACAGCAAGGATACTGGCCTGAGCTTGCGCCCGTCTATAATCAAGAGTGCCCAGTCGGGATACGAGAGTATCAGCCAGTTTGAAGCACCAATGGAACGCACCACCACTAGGGGTATCTGAAAAAAAAAGTTTAAGAAAGTTAGACCTAAAGGTGTCATAATTATAGTCCAGAGATTTAGGATCTAAACACGACGCCGAAAGTAACTCCGATGCTAGAGAATTTGGCACAATCTGGGACCTCACAAAGGAGATATTTTCAGGCCCCGTCGAAACATTGGACTGGACAATGGCGTCCTCACATTGGCGGATAAAATCAGCCGCCCTATAATGAGGATCTTGACCAGAGAATTTAATTAATGACGGGTCCTGATGGAGCAACGTCAACTTGTGAGCCATTGTCTCAGATGAATTTAGTGGACTGATAAACGAAGGCCTCTTTGACTTAGACATGATAGGAGCTGGCAACCGTAACCCACTTCGTAAGAGCATATGAAAACACTGACACCAAGCAATAATTAATGCAAATACAACACACTAGCACAAGCATGAAATAATGTAAAAAAAAAATAATAATAATAATAATAATATAGAGAAATCACATGGACATGGGACACGAACGTGAGAAAATTATATAATTCACACAAACAGAAGCATTGAAACACAGAAACAATGCAATACATATATCAATAATGAAGAAAAAAATTATAGGAAGACCGTAATTAACAAAATTACGCAAAAAAATTATAATGCACTAATACGTACGTAAATGGACACTAGACTCACTGCGGGATAACATTTGAAAAGGTAAACAAAGAGTGACGTCATACAAATGGCCGCCCAAGGCACGACCGGATAGATGATTTTTTTTTTTTTTTTTTTTTGTATATATTCACAATATATTCACAAAATCTAAAAAAAGACAATACAAGTATGCCGCAGGCAAAAATTATACAAAACTGGTAACAAGGTAGCCAATGTCTGCGTACGCTCGCAATACACAAGGCCGGGGAGCCTTCGACCGAGAATTTTGAGACTGCAACCACGAATCCGTCTTCATCCACGGAGCAATTTAACTGCAAGTCACGAAGTGACTTGAGACGACCGTCCCACTAACGTAGCCAGCGATATCAGTCCCAAAAGAAGGCCGTCCACGAAGATTCCCGGGGAAAACGTTGTCAAAATTAAATCACACAGCGGCATGTACCCAAGGGGCCTGACAATGTCTGTTGCTGGTATTTGGTGCTATGGTTACGTAAAAACAGTCACTGGTCCACAATGAGAAAACACTTGTACGGCTCACTATTAACAAATCCTGTAGCCTGTGGAAAGGAAAATGGGAGAGAAAAAGAACACAACGGACACGCAGCACTCTAATTTTAGTCTGTGGAGACGTGCACAATGATTGTTTTTGAGGTGCCACCATTTAATGTATCGGGGTGGCTAACGAGTGCGCAAAATTAAGAGTTAAATGGTATATTTAGATACACACAAACTGACACAATCACAATTGCGTGCGCCTACTTACAAGGCTGCTCAGATACTAACGCCACGCCCCAATTCGCGCCAAAACAAAGGCGCGCATCGCATCTGCGATATACAACACAACCATATATTTTACATTATATAAATACATATTAACATAATATAAATAATACAATAAATAACAAAACCACAAAATACAATTCTACACCACACCAGGAGAACGGGGGAGCTGGGAGATAGGGTTGATGAAAGAGTATGAGGATGGTTTGGACACATGGAAAGAATGAGTGAAGAAAGATTAGTAAAAGAGGTGTGGAAGGTAGAGGAGGAAGGGGTGAATATGAGGGGGCGTCCTAAGATGAGATGGGGTGAAAGGGGCATTACAAAAGAGAATGTCTGTGGAGGAAGGACGGGAGAGGATAGAAGATAGAGGTGAATGGAGAGGGGTTGTGTATAGATGATGCTGTGATGCATGAGGGGGAGTGGGTGGGAGATGGGGGATGAGGAAGTATGTATGAGAAAAAAATTGACGCACCCCGAAGTGATTTCTCCCCGTCTTCTCCTTTTCTACATAAGGGGACAGAGAGGGGGGGTCGCCGAATTTATGAAGCGGCCTTGCTGTGGATGTGATATGTCTTGCGACACTACTTCTGACCCAGGGCAGTGGACAGGATGCAGGGATGACCCGTCATCCAGGAGGTGCCAATATAAGAGGGAGGGAGGAGGGGGGAGGGGAGAGGAATATATAGGAAATGGAATGAGTGGAAGCGGTTTCTATGCCTTTTTCTTTTTGGCTACCCCCCGTGTAAGGGGTAAAAGCCTTTGGTATATGTATGTATGTATGTATAATCTGACTCGTGACTCACAGTATGGATTCACCATGGGTAGGTCGTGTGTGACTAATCTTTTATCCTTTTACACTAATGTCTACAAGGCGGCAGATAACAATGGTAGTTACGATGTTATATATCTCGATTTTAGCAATGTGTTCGATAAGGTGCCCCACTAGAGACTACTAAGTAAAATCAAGGCCCATAGCATTGTAGGAAAAATGTTTAAATGAGTTAGAAAATGGATTATTAACAGAAAAAAGTGGGTCTTCATTAACGGAGTACCCGGCTCGGTTTTTGGTCCCATGTTGTTCATTATGTATATAAACGACTTGGACGATGGGATTAATAGAGGTATTAGTAATTTTGTGAATAACACTATAATAGGAGTCATATTAGGTCGGGGAATATCATGGAATAATGGAGGAGGATCTTAATCAATTGTTTCCATGGTCGCAGATATGGCAAATGAACCTCAATATCTCAAAGTGCAGTGTGTTAAACGTAATATTACGCAACCCAGCTAACAGGTATAGATTAGATAACGCCACATTTAAGAAAACAGGATGTGAAAAGGTTTAGGGGTGTTAGTGAGTCCCGACCTTAAATCCAAGAAGCAGTGTATTAGTGCTAGGACAGTTACAAGAAAAGTGAAGAGGTAATCATTAAACTCTCTCTGACGATAGCTAGATCCATCCTTGACTATGCAGTGCAGCTTTTGTCTCCAACCTATAGAATGAATGTGAATTCACTAGAATCAATACAAAGAATGAACAAAATTATACAAGAGCTTAGAAGCTGACCATACAAACACAGGCTTAGGCACATCAACTTGCACTTTCTGAAAGGACGAAGCGTGCAGGATGATCTCTGAGAGGTGTTCAAATGGATCAAAAGTTTTAACAAGGGTGATGCAGGCATGGTCATCATATTAGGGCAGGAGTGCAGGACTCGTAGTAATGGATTTAAATTGGACAAATAGGTTTATGGATAAAATAGGTAAGAACTGGTTTACCAACAGAGCGGTTGACGAATGGAATAGACTTAGTAACCATGTAGTGAGCGCTGAAACAACTGGTTGTTTTAAGAGATGAGATAAATTTATGGATAGGAATGACAGGTGTTAAGGGACATGGAAGTGTCTAGTAAAAGCCTTATGGTATCATGCAATCTCCTCCATTCTTATATTCTTATGTTCTCTTCCTCCCTAATTCCCTTACATTCCAAGGCCCTGCTCTATACAGCGTTCTTGGTATAATCACTCCTCCACTCACTCATGTAGCCCTCGGGCCACTTGATGACCCATCACCACCATCTTCAAGCCGCGTCACAGCGCTCGATCTTGTGCACCCCCCTTCCACATAAGGTGCTACAATCAGTACACCTTTCTTGATGTCTATCCATCGATAACGAGGTCTTCTGTGGTGGACAGAGTCCCCCACAGGAACATTATTAGTATTGTCGCGGGATGTGGGTGAATAGCCACTGGTGATAATATGTAAGGAGTACTGGCTTTCAGACTGAAAGCATTTATGTTTGGGCTACGGCCATATTGGGCCTGCGAGAAAGGAATTTGTATGCGACTAAAAGCACAATTCCGGGCTATGCCTGGCAATTCTGTCCCAGCCAGAAGGATGCTATATTTTGGTATTCATGTGGAATACTTAAATCGTGTGAAGTCGGCTCAAGTTACAGTATTTTTTCGGACTCGGACCAGCCAACACGCGCATAGACCTCTTTTCACCAGATTCCAGAATAAAGAGCATAAGCCAATCCGAGCTTCATTCTCTCCCTACGTCACCTATGTTACTACCTCCTACTAAAACACAATCTTAATTGGAGAAGCGATCCTACCTCCAATCATTGGCACAAGATCGAGACTAAATGACAGGGTAACAATTTACTGCATATCCAATGTGGACTAAGATACACAGTAACTTTGAGTCGGTATCTCATATGTTTAGGTGACCGATGGATAACTCGGAATGGGGGGCTATGTATATATCAAACTAGAGTATAAGAGTATTTAAAGATATAATGAAATAATCAACTCTTACACGCAACAACTAGTCTATACCTAACAGGACCACCAATACTCTCAAGGTTCACCTAGCATACTTAACCTAGTGATTATAAGAGCAAACAAAGCGTCTACTCTGAACAAATTCAAACCTGAGAGAGACTGAGGTGGCTTACTTCATGGCGGAGGTTACCATGGCGACCGCAGTTGCCAACTCACTTTACTTACTCTTACTCTGTTGGTTGTCAGGCCGGACGGCCCTTCACCGCTTTCAGTATGCCTCTCCAGATAGTTCTATCCTCTGCCAATTCTTTCCAATCCTCTTTTGGTGCCACCCTCTCCACGTTCCTCTTTACTCCATCCATCCATCTGTACCTGGGTCTCCCTACTGGTCGTCTGCCCTCTACTCATCCTTCCATCACCTTCTTTGGTAGACTGTCTGCCTCCATTCGTACTCAGTGTCCAGCCCACCTTGCTCTTCTTCCCCGTATTTCATCTTGAATGTACGGTTGCCGAGTCTGATCTCTAATTTCCCTATTATGTCTTCGTCTCCATTTTCCTTCTTTTTTATCATATACTGGGACGAGGATTCTTCTCAGGATATTGTTTTCAAAAGCTTCCAGTCTCTTCTCCCTTTCTTTTGTCAGTGTCCATGTCTCACATCCGTACAAGACTGTTGGTTTTATTACAATATTATATTTTCTTATCTTAGTTCTTCTGCTGATGGTCCGACTCTTCATTACAGATGCTAGGGCATGATAACATCTGTTTCCTACAGCTATTCGTTCGTTTATTTCCACTTCATTTCTCTCACTGACAATGGATCCCAGGTACTTGAACTTGAACTTATCCACTTTCTTCACCCTTACTTGCTCTTCTCTTGGTGTATAATTCCCATTTCTATTTAGTTTCATAATTTCCGTTTCCTGGTCATTGCATTTTAGGCCTATCTGTTCTGCTGTTATCTGGAATACTGTAAAAATCTCGTTAATTTCCTCCACAGTCTCGACCACCACATCCACATTATCGGCATAAGCGAAGTGGGTTATCTGACCATTAGATAACTTAGCTCCACCTGGATGGTTGGAAATCTGCCTGACTGCTTTCTCCAGTACAAGATTAAACAGTAAAGGAGACAGCATACATCCCTGCCTAAGGCCACTGTGTATATTAAAATTTTCTGTATCTTTCCTTCTAACTATTACTGTTCATCTGCTTCCTATGTAGCACATTTTAATGAGGGATATTAAGTTAGCTGGAATATTCAGTTCTCCCATTATGTGCCACATTGATGGTCTGTGGACACTATCATATGCTTGTTTGAAATCTACAAATAGTTGATATAGGGTCTTACCATATTCGTAATATTTATCCATTAGTTGGCGGACTGTGTGAATATGATCCGTAGTTGATCTGTTTCGCCTAAATCCACACTGATATTCCCGCAATTCCTGTTCTGTGTATGGTTTAAGCCGCTTTATTAGAATTCTTGTGTATACTTTGTATAACACATATAATAGGCTTATCCCTCTATAATTGGCACACTCTAGTTTGCCTCCTTTCTTATAAATTGGAATAATAATCCCCTTTTGCCATTTTGTTGGTAATTTTTCCTTATTCCATATTTCTTTTATTAATTTATAAATCTCTTTTTCCGGGACTTTCTCCCCATTTTTTTTAGTAGTTCTGCTGGTATTTCATCACAGCCGAAAGCTTTTCCATTTTCTGATGTTGGTTCTTCAATGGGATCTGTATTTATTACTTCTGCAGCCTGGATTGGATGAGTCGGGTCCGGTCTGTTTAGCAACTCATAAAAGTACTGCTGCCACTGTTCCATGACTTCGTTTTCTCCATATAGCATATCTCCACCTGGTCCTTTAATCATCCAATTTCTAGCTTGAAAACCTTTCTTTACAGCTCTCAGCTTTTTATGGTGTTCTTTCACTCTACCCTCGTTTATATTACTTTCTATTTCATCTAGTTCTCTATCCAGATCCTCCCGTTTCTTCTGTCTAAATAATCTCTTGGCACTCCTCCTACTCTCTCTCAAGTTTTCTGCTAATCTTAAGTCTGATGGGTTTTGCATTAGGTTTTCTCTAATTTTTCTGCATTCTTTAGATGCCTCCTTACATTCTTCATCATACCAATGGTTTCTTCTAATTGGTGTTATGTACCCTACGTACTCCTCAGCAGCTGTATGTACAACTTCTTCAACTTTCTTTGGTTTGTAGTCGATATCCTTTTCCTCTTCCTCCCCTCTTCAATTAGATTTAGCACATCGAAACGGTTTCGTATTTCCATCTGATATTCCTCTTGCACCTCTTGTATCTTTAGCCTGTCCACGTTGTATCTCTTGGTTCTGTTTTGTGGGGTTTTCTTTGTTGTTAATTTTGCCTTCACTTTTCCTGTTACCAAATTATGTTCACTGTCACAGTCTGCTCCCCTGTAGAATCGTGTATTTTGTAATGCACCTCTATGTTTCCTTTGTATTAGTATGTGATCTATTTTGTTCTTTGTGGCTCCATCTGGGGATGTCCATGTTTGTTTGTGTATATCATTATGTTGGAATAGTGTGCCACCAATCACCATATCATTTGATAGTGCAAAAGAGGCCAATCGTACTCCATTTCCGTTGCTGTTCGAATGTAGGCTTTGTCTGCCTATCGCCGGAAGGGAGGTCTCCGATTCCTTCCCTACCTTTGCATTCATGTCACCGATTATCATTCTGATGTCGTGTCCTGATACACTGTCATATATCTCTTGTAAAGTAGAATAAAATAAATCTTTCTCCTCATCCTCTTTGTCTTCCGTAGGAACATGAGCCGTAATGATTGTAATATTGAACCATCTATCTTTTAGCTTTAGCTTTGCTATCCTTTCATTTATTGGTGTATAGGACAAGACAGCTTCTGCAATTTTCTCATGTATGCAGAAACCTACTCCCCCAATGTGCTGATTATCCTGTCTCCCACTATAAATAATTTTGTATTTCCCGATTATAATTTCTCCTTGTTGAGGCCATCTAATCTCCTGTATCGCTACTATTTGCACCCCGTACCTTTCTAGCTCATCTGTTATGGCCTTAGCACCTCCAACTCTATACATGCTAAGAACATTCCATGTTGCAACTTGAATAGCATTCTTCTAATTCAGTTGTCCATTTCTCGCCAGTCCGGTTTCCAATTATCCATCCTTCCAAGACTCAGTTTCAGTTTCAGTAACCCAATTCTTTAAGGCTGTAGGTTGCTTACACCCGCGGTCCCGATTCAGGATGTACCGCCTGAAACTCGGTCTTTGACGCACCCTCAGTAGAAGCAGGGGCACCACAGGCAGGTAGTACGCCAACAATTAGGCGGCAGAGGCTATGAAGACTTAACGACTCTGACTTAGCGACTATAACTTAATCCTCAAGCATAGCTTACTACTTAAGTCTATGTTTTACGCATGCACTCCCAGACCCCCAACTCGTTTTACTATTATTATTTGTTCTATTACAATCAGGGCAAGTGGAATAGCATACTAAGCATACAGACATCATTAACATAATAAGGTGCACTTGTAATATGAATCATATTCTAGCTAAGATAAAGAATGACACAATGGAATGATACATAAGGAGCATGGAAAGCCCTATTTCATACGACCTGTCCTCCTGGGACACGCAATGGCCGCCCAGCTTCTCCCACTCTCATACGACATCTACCTGTGGCTCACACACATAGACAAATGTTGGCCCCCCACCGATCACCAAGTCACGGAGGCTCAGACGTTTCGACTTACCGTTGTGGCCCTTCCTTTCCAGATTGCGGCTCAGATTTCTCCAATCCTGACTAACCCCCCGAGCACAAACCTGTACGATTCCCTTAAGTATGCGCTCAAACAAGCATGTGGTGGGACAAAGGAAGTAGCCCTGGAGGAACTGTATAATATTATCTACGACGGCGGTAGGCCCTCAGCGTTTCTAGCACATATGCAGGACCTCAATCGCGCGACGGCCAGCTGATGTCCGATTAATGCCATCTCACGTCAGGGCGTATATAACGGCTCTCGACGTTACGGACATCGCTGATTACTCGAAGAAGGCACACAAGATTTTCAACACGGTGGCTCCTTAGGACGTAGTGGCATTGTGTGACACCGCACGGACGGTGTCAAGTGACCTTTCTAGTGCGAGTGATCGTTTATACAAGATGAACAACAGTGCGAGGGATCTTATGTGCAATGTGAACAACAATGCCCCTATTAACAATAGTACGCGCGACGGAACGCTTCGGACTTCATCGGCGGACGCGATAGACGCACGTCTAGCCCGCGTAGAGGCTCTTTTTGACCGGACAGTGCCTCATGCCCTTTCTAGTGCGAATGATCATTGGTGCAGTGCAAATACCAATGCCCCTAGTAACGTTAGCGCGCGCGACGGAACGCCTCGGTCTTCACTGGCGGACGCGATAGACGCACGTCTAGCGTGTTGCAAGCAGATGGCACGCGCGCCCCAACTCCTACTCCACAAGGCAACGCATCCTATTTCTATCATGCCACGCTTGGACGCGCGGCTAGAAACAGCTACCCTCCCTGCATCTGCTTCAAGCAACAGTCATGAACCCAGGGGCCGGGAAACGCATGGAGCGGGAGGTGATAGCGTCTCCCACTTCCCTGCTTGCTATGCCGTCAGCTTTTCCCTCATGGCTACGACCTGACGCACACCCGCCTGTCAGGGTGCAACCCTCTCCTTGCCCCCACAGTAAACCTACACCGTGTCCCAATCACCCTCGCTTGCCCCAGGCAGACAGCCGGGCCCTGTTACGCGTAAAGGATACGGTTACCGGTGATCAGATTCTCATTGACACAGAAGCCGTAGTCAGCGTCATCCCGCCCGCCGCAAAAGAGAGGACGCATGCACACACAGCCTACGACCTCTTAGCTGCCAATAGCACTACTATTGCCACATACGGCACTAGGCATTACCGTGTATATTCCCCCCCTCCCATCACATTGACGTTCGTGGTGGCGGATGTCGGCCAACCCATCTTGGGTCTGGGGTTCTTGAGGGCGCACAACCTTCTTGTGGACGCAGGGTGCCAACGTTTGGTCCACAGACCTTTCCACGCCTACATCCACACCGTTCTGTGGGCATCTCCAGCTCCGGCACTTACACACATCTGGGCCTTCACCTTTCAACCACATCATTCAAGAATTCCCTCGATTACGTCAAGTCAACCCCAACCACGGAAACAGAGACACATCGTTAAGCATATCATCCTCACGCACGCCCCACCATATTTCGCCCGACCACGTCGCCTCCCGCCAGAATGATTACAAGCAGAGACGCAAGAGTTTGAGCTTATGCTTTAGGAAAGAATTGCTCGCCCTTCGTTTCAGCAGCTGGGCGTCGTCCTTTCACTTAGTTCCCAAAGCCCAGGATAGGAAGTGGCGTGCGTGTGGCGACTACAGACCACTCAACGCGATGACGCAACCAGACAGGTATCCTATCCCGCACGTGATGGACTTCCACAATAGGCTGCACGGGAAGACTGTTTTCTCGAAAATCGATTTGATACGTGCGTTTCATCAAATTCCCATGGCAGAGGAGGACATCCCCAAGACGGCCGTCACCAGCCCATTCGGCCCCTTTGAATTCCCGGTCATTAATTTCGGACTCCGGAACGCCGCATAACCTTCCAGCGTTTCATGGACTAGGTGGGGCAAGGGCTGGAATTCGTCGTGGTGTACATCGACGACTTCCTCGTCGCCTCCGCATCCCACCAGCAGAACTGCCAACACCTTCGCCTTCTCTTCCAATGACTCCATGATCACGGTTTGTGGATTCACCTTGCAAGGTGCGTGTTCGGGGCAAAGTCGATCGATTTCCTCTGCCACAGGGTTTCTGCGTCGAGAATTTAGCCTCTCCCACAAAAGGTGAAAGCCATCAATGACTTCCCGCAGCTGACCACGGTACGAAAGTTGAGGCAATTCCTAGGGCTGATAAACTATTACAACCAATTCATCCCGGGGGCTACGGGCATCCTCGCGCTGCTGTACGATCTACTGAAGGGAACAAAGAAGCACTCTCTGAAGCCGTTGTAATGGTTCGAGACAGCATATCAGGTGTTTTGTGCGGTTAAGTATCGCCTTGCGAAGCTGTCCCTCCTTGCTTACCCAGTTCTGGGTGCGACAACAGTGCTCACGACAGACGCTTCAGCGGAGGCGGTGGGTGCCGTCCTTCAGCAAGAGGTACAGGGCATTCTTACCCCGATGGCGTTATTCAGTAAACGGTTAAACGACGCCCAGGGTCACTACAGTGCTTTTGATCGAGAACTTCTCGCCATCTATGAAGCGGTGCGTTATTTCAGCCATTTCTTGGAGGCCAGGCCGTGTAGCATGCTTACGGATCACAAACCCCTTACTTACGTTATGAAGAGTTCAGAGGACATGCTAACCACAAGGGCCAGATGCCACCTCGCCTATATATCCGAATTCACCACAGATATCAGGCATATCAAGGGTACGGATAACGCCGCAGATGACGCACTGTCTCTAGGTGTCAACGAAATTACGAGCCCCACAACGCTTGACTATGCCGCCATCGCGCATGCCCAGACGGAAGATGAGGAGTTACGAGAGCTGCAACGAGGAAACATGCCGCTCCGTCTAGTGCCGCAGCAGACTGAACTACTGGCGGCCCCGCGGTGTCAAGTGGGTTCTTACATTCCTAAAGCGTTTCGCCATTTCCACGATATGGCCCACCCCGGAATACCTACTACGCAGCGTTTAATTCAGAGACGGGCTGTGTGGCCAGGGATAAAGAGAGACTTTAAATCATGGGCACGGACATGCATTCCTTGCCAGGCAGAGAAAGTCCATCGGCACACCAAGTTACCGCTACACACTATCCCCACACCGACCAAGAGGTTTCACACCATGCACCTCGATATTGTAGGACCCCTTCCCACGTCCTACATGGATGGGTCGTCAATCTGGGGGCCCCACACACAATCATCCCAGATCAGGGCCCGTAGTGGGAATCGAAGGAGTAGACAAATCTTCTTATAATCCTTGGCACAAGCAGTCAACGTACCACGGTCTATCACCCCCAGTCGAACGGCGTGGTGGAGCGCTTCCACAGGAGACCTAAGGAAGTTCTTCACGCCCAGCCTCACCCAACGTCCTAAGCGGGCGCACTCCCAATCAACCTCTTGAACATCCGTCCCACCGTGAAGGAAGATCTCCAGTACACGCCCACGGAACTCGTATACGGGGAGAATTTGCGCCTAGCCCTTGAATCACATTCAGAGCTATCATTCATGCCTGCCCTCCTCCAAGCCATGATGTCTTCACACCCAAGCCGCCTTAGCTTCCTGCAGCATGCAACGCATACCAGCCCCCCACGCTAAAGACAAGGCGTTTCTCCGTGCCGACGTGCGTACTGGTTCCCTGGCGCCTAAGTACACTGGTCCACACCAGGTACTGGCAAGCGCGGAAAAAACACGTCACCATCAACGTTGGTGACCGCCAATCCACTGTGTCATGGGATAGGGTTAACCCTGCGCACGTAGACTCCAGTTACTAACCCCCACAATCCACTCTTACACCTCCCCCTCCTCCTCCTCCTCTTCTTCATCCTCCTCCTCACACAATCTTTGTACCCCCTATGCCCGAACAGTCCGAATACTTACCCCTCGCTCCTCCGCGCCAGTCACTCCCTTCATCCCGTCCTTCCCCCTCCCTCCTCCTCCTTCTCCTCCTTCTCCTCCTTCTACTCCTCCTACTCCTCCAACTCTCTACCATGAGCACACCGCGCTTCCCTACCATAACCGCCGGAACTGCTCCCTGGGACTCCGGAGCATCCGACACCGCCTGTTGAGAGTCTGCAACCCCCACCGTCGCCACAGGATATACAAGACTGGCGCATTCACCGCGGGATGTCACTACCACCATTAAGAGTTCCACACATCCCCCATAGGAAGCGATTTCAACTCGGAGAACACGGTCTTGCAGTTGGGTCCGGTTGTGCGTAAACCCCAACGGTACAAGGTCAACATGGTGTCACCTTCCCCGGCGGGGACGGATACGTGGTACGTTTCACAGGCACCCTTCCAATATGCGCGCCGGCTCCGCTTGCTATGTTTCCGGGCTCTCACCCCTTCGGAGACATTGACGTCTTCCCACGCTTCGCACGGGAAGGAAGGTAATGTGGTGGATAGAGTCTCCCACAGGGACGTTATTAGACATATTAGCATTGTCGTGGGATGTGGGTGAACAGCCACTGGTGATGACATGTAAGGAGTACTGGCTTTCAGACTCAAAGCATTTATGTTTGGGCTACGGCCATATTGGGCCTGTGAGAAAGGTATTTGTATGCGACCAAAAGCACAATTCCGGGCTATGCCCGGCAATTCTATTCCAACCAGAAGGATGCTACTTTTCGGTATTCATGGAGGATATTTAAGTCGTGTGAGATCGGCTCAAATAACAGTATTCTTTCGGACTCGGACCGGCCAACACGCGCGTAGACCTTTTTTTACCAAAATAAAGAGCATAAGCCAATCCGAGCTTCATTCTCTCCCTACATCACATAGTCCAAAGTAACACACTTAAATTTTACACTTTCAACGTGTCGGCGTCCTTGTAGAATCCTGTTCATTAATTATTATCTTTGGAAGTTTTTTTCTGTCTCTCTGGCGCAGTGTTCTGCCAATCTTAGACGTCTAGCTCTTATGACATCCTGTATAAAAGGTCCCCTTACATCTGATGAAAGTTTCTATTGTGGCATCTCACCCAATACACTAGTTCAACTTCAAATACTGGGCCAAAAATCCTTTCTAGGGTACTATTTTCAAAAACTTCTAACCTGTGTTTTCTTTCATTTGATAGGGTCCATATTTTGCAGCTATATAGTACTACTGGTCTTATAACTACGTTGTATATTCTCAGTTTTGTTCTGCAGGATATTATTCTACTCTGTGTAGGGCAAACGCACACCTACTACCATTTCCTTTTTTTTTTTTTTATTATTGATTAGATTGTCACTGGTAATTATGGATTATAGATATTTGAGTATTTGAACTTGTGAACACTTACTATTTGCAGATCTCCGATGTCAACATTTCCATTTATTTTCTGCCGTCGAGATAATACCATGTGCTTCGTTTTCTCCTGATTGCACTCTACTCCTATTCTACTCCCAATCTCCATGAAAGCAGTGTTAAGTTTTTCCAATCCAGCTTCTGTCTTGGATAGTAGGACCACATCGCCTACATATGCCACCAAGTTAATTTTGTTGTTGTTTATGTTGGCTCCTTGCGTTACGTGTGTAGTGATTTGGACTGTTGTTGTTTTTTTCAACACAAGGTTAAAGAAGATTAGGGACATTATGCAACCTTGTTTTAGCCGCCACTTTTCACGTCAAAATTATTGGTCTTAATAATGATCACCTCGACACTACATTTGCTACTGTTGTAGCATATCTTTATAAGTGCAATAACTTTTTTATGTATATTGTATTCATGTAGTATCTTCCACACGGATGATCCATGGATGCTGTCATATGCTTGGTGGTAGTCTATGAAGAGTTGATGCAGAACTTTATCATATTTTTAGTACTTTTTGAGTATCATACGAAGGGAGAAAATTTGGTCTGTGGTTGATCTAACGCCTCTGAAGCCTGTTTGTTGTTTTCCAAAGATTCTCTCTGCTAAAGGCAGGAACCTATTGAGTAATAATCTCGTAAAGACTTTGTATAGCATACATAGGAAACTAATACCT
>NC_134808.1:776261-788761 GCF_046742065.1 Oratosquilla oratoria
GGCTCAAGATAATATCACCGGAAAAAATGAGAACAAGTTATTTGATTTATTATGTAAGTAAGAATCTAGCGGATACAGAGAAGCAACTTTCACGCTCGAATGAAGCTCAATAGTGCCATTATCCTCCGTTTTCTCTTCTCTTTCTCACCCTTTCCATGGCGTCGCTATCCTTTCGGTTTTCAGTGGCACTATTCTTTTGTCACTGGCCCTTCCCACTTTTCTTTAGTCCTTCCGTCTTATCTCTGGCCCTTTTTCTTTGACGCTGGCTCTTATTGGCCCCTTCTTCTTGTCATTACCTCCTCCCCCTCTACTCTGTCAATGCCACATCGGCTGGCAACAGGTTAGTTTACGAAGTCTTTGATGCATCTCGGAGAACTCCTTCAGACGTGTAGTTGTCGTTTGCTGGAAAAAGCCTTCACATGCTAAGGATATCTCCTTTAGAAAGAGAGGTTGTTGGATAATCTCCATATAAACTGCCAAGTCGAATGCAGTCACCAACGCTACATTGATATACTGTATAAGGTTCACTTCTTGTAGGGGTCTTGTCTGTAAGAGATACCTCTTTCATTTGGCAATCCCGATAGTTCTTTTGTGATATGTAGTATGTAGTGTGTAATATGTAGTATGTAGTATGTAGTATGTAGTATGTAATATGTAATATTTAATATGCAATATGTTATATGTAATATGTAATACGTAATATGTAATATGCATGATGTTGTGATGCATGAGGTGGAATGGGGGGTGAGGTAGTGTGTGTGAGCAAATTTTGACGCAGCCCGAAGTGATTTCTCCCCGTCTTCTCCTTTATGCATGGGGGGACGGAAAGTGGGGGCCGCCAATTTAATGAAGCGGACTCGATGTGGATGTGCTGTGTCTTGCGACACTGCTTCTGACCCAGGGCAGTGGACAAGGTGCAGGGATGACACCGTCATCCAGGAGGTGCTAAGATGTAAGGGAGGGTGGAGGGATGTGGAGTGTATTCAGGGATGGAATGGGTGGGAATGATTTTATGCCTTTTCCTTTTTGGCGACCTCCCTTGTAAGGGGGAAAAAGCCTTGGTATGTGTATGTAATATGTAATATGTAATATGTACTATGTAATATGTAATATGTAATATGTAATATGTTATATGTAATATGTAATATGTAAAATGTAATATGTAATATGTAATATATGATATGTAATATGTAACATGTAATATGTAATATGTAGTAGGTAATATACAATATATAATATGTAATATGTAATGTGTAATTTGTAATATATGATATGTAATATGTCATATGTAATATGTAATATCTATTATGTAATTTGTAATATGTAATATGTGATATAAAATGTAATATGTAATGTGTAATAAGTAATACGTAATATGTAATGTGAAATATGTAATATGTAATATATAATGTGTAATATGTAATATGTAATATGCAATATCCAATATGCAATATACAATATGCAATATGTAATATGCAATAGTCAATATGTAATATGTAATATGCAATATGTAATAATATGTACACACATAATATGTAATAATATGTAATGTGTAATATGTAATATGAAATATGCAATATGCAATATGTAATATGTAATATGCAATATGCAATATGCAATATGTAATATGAAATATGTGATATATGGTATGCAATGTGCAATATACAATTTGCAATATACAACATGCAATATGCAATATACAATTTGCAATATACAACATGCAATATGCAATATACAATATGCAATATGTGATATGTAATATGTAATATTTAATGTGTAATATGTAATATGTATATGTAATATGTTTATGTAATATATATGTAATATATAATATGTAATATGTAATATATAATATGTAATATGAAATATGTAAATGTAATATGTAATATGCAATATGTAATATATAATATGTAATGTGTAATGTGTAATATGTAATATGTAATATGTAATATGAATATGTAATATGTAATTTGTAATATGTAATATGAAATATGAAATATGAAATATGAAATATGAAATATGAAATATGAAATATGAAATATGAAATGTGAAATGTGAAATGTGAAATGTGAAATATGAAATATGAAATATGAAATATGAAATATGAATTATGAAATATGAAAATGTAATATGTAATATGCAATATGTAATATGTAATATGTAATATGCAATATGCAATATAGAATATGGAATATTGAATATGGAATATGGAATATGGAATATTGAATATGAAATATGGAATAACGAATATTGAATATGTGATATGTGATATGCAATATGCAATATGTAATTTGCAATATACAACATGGAATATGCAATATACAATATGTAATATGTATTATGTAATATGTAATATCTAAAATAGAATACGTAATATGTAATATATAATATTTGATATGTAATATGTGATATGTGATATGTGATATGTAATATGTAATATGTAATATGTAATATGTGATATGCAATATGCAATATGCAATATTCAATATGTGATATGCAATATGCAATATGCAATATTCAATATGTAATATGTAATATGCAATATGTACATACATACATACATACATACATACATACATACATACATACATACATACATACATACATACATACATACATACATACATACATACATACATACATATACCAAAGGTCCTTTCCCCCTTACACGAGGGGTAGCCAATAAGAAAAAAGGCATAGAAACCACTTCCACCCATTCCATTCCCGACACATTCTATTCCCCTCCACCCTCCTCCCTCCCTCTTATCTTGGCACCTCCTGGATAACGGGTCATCACTGCATCCTATCCACTGCCCTGGGTCAGATGCAGTGTCGTAAGACAGCACATCCACAGCAAGGCCGCTTCATAAATTTGGCGAGCCCACCCTCTCCGTCCCTCCATGCAGAAAAGAAGACGGGGAGAAATCCCTTCGGGCTGCGTCAAATTTTTCTCACACACACTTCCTCACCCCCATCCCCAACCCACTCCCCCTTATGCATCACAGCATAATCCATATACAACCCTTCTCCATTCACCCCTATCTTCTGTCCTTTCCCGTCCTTCCTCAACAGACATTTCTCTCTTTTGTAGTGCTCCTTTCACCCCATCCATCCATCTCATCCTAGGACGCCCCCTCATATTCACTCCTTCCACCTCTGCCTTCCACACTTCTTTTGCTAATGTTTCTTCACTCATTCTTTCCATGTGTCCAAACTATCCTAATATTCTTTCATCAACCATATGTCCCAGCTCCCTTACCACCCCTGTTCTCCTCCTTACCTCCTAATTTCTCACTCCATCTAGCCTAGTAACTCCTATCATACTTCTCAGACATTTCATCTCAAACACATTTAAACTCCTTCTCTCTTCCTCTCTTATGTTCCATGTTTCTGACCCGTGCAGTGCTGTTGGCACAATCACTACTTCATATAACCTCCTCTTAGCATCCATTCCCGGATGTCTATTTCTCATTACACTTTTTAATCCACCGAGGCATTTACTCGCTTCTCTCAATCTACATTCTACCTCCACCTTCACTCCACCTTTTCCTGCCACATTTACACCCAAGTATCTAAAACTATCCACTTCCTCCAGGCTCTCACACTTAATACTCACTTCTAGCCTGATGTCACTCTCTCCTCTTGTACATCTCATCACCTTACATTTGCCTAAATTTATCTTCAGCTTCCTTCTTTCACACACCTTCTCAAACTCTGTCACTAACTTCCTCAATCTATCCTCTGATCCAGCTACAAGCGCAGTGTCGTCAGTTAACAACAACTGGATTATTTCCCACTTTTCTCCATTTTCTTTAACCATATCCAATCCCTGACCCACTACCCTTGCATTCACCTCTCGCACCACCCTATCCATGTATAGATTCAACAGCCAGGGTGACATAACACATCCCTGACGAAGTCCTACCTTTACCTCAAACCATTCACTCTCTCCATTTCTAATCCTAACACAAGCTCTACTACTCTCGTAAAAACTCTTGACTTCTCTTAATAGCTTTCCTCCTATCCCATATATCTCCGGTACCGCCCACAGTGCCTTCCTGTCTACCCTGCCGTAAGCCTTTTCCAGATCCATAAAAGCCAAAAAAAAACATCCTTACCTTTTCCTATAGCTTTCTCACATATTTGTCTTACCACAAAAATCTGATCTACACAACCCTTACCTGTCCTAAAACCACACTGTTCCTCACCAATTACTCCCTCTGTTCCTCTCCTAATCCTCTCAATCAAGACCCTCCCATAAGCCTTCCCAACAACTCTCAACAAGCTGATCCCTCTCAAACTAATACACTCACACTTGTCCCTCTTTCCCTTGTAAAGTGGAACTATACAGATACTCCTCCAGTCCTCCGGCACTCTTCCCTCTCTTAAACAAACTTTAAATAACCTCACCAGCCAATCCACCATAACTGTACCTCCTTTTTTCAGACATTCTGCATGGCATCCATCTAACCCAGGTGCTTTACCTGCTCTCATCATCTAAACAGCTGCCTTCACTTCATCTTTCCCTATTTCTCCTCCATTTTTCTCACTCATCACGGTCAATTTCTTGGCGCTTCCCACTACAACTACCTTTCCCTCCCTATCTTCCTTCACATTTAGCAACTGCCAAAAATACTCTGCCCACCTTCCTTTCACTGTTTTCTCTTCCATTATCATCTCTCTGTCTGCACCTTTTACCTTTTCTTTTCTACTTGATTCGCCTCCTCTTCCTCTCTTAATTTCTTTCCAAAACATCTTTTTATTGCTTTCCAATTTTTTTGTCATACTCTTACCCCATTTCACATCTGCTCTCCTCTTTGCTTCCTTTATCTTATGCATAATTTCCCTTCTCTTTACTTTGTACCTCTCATACGATTCCCTCGTCCTAATTTGTAGCCAATCTATGAATGCCCGCTTCGTCTCAACTACATCTTTTCTCTGCGTCCTCTACCCACCACTCACTACCCTTCCTTCTATTTCCTCCCGCCCTCCTTGTTCCATACACCATCTTTGCACACCTTATGACTCCCTCCTTGAACCATCCCCATTCCTTCTCCACTCCTAGTTTTACTCTATCCTTCACTCCCTCCCACTCCTCTCTCAGCTTCTTTTTATACACATTTTCTTTCTTTTTTCTCGTTTAAGCAGTTCACTCTAAGTACCTCCCTACCTTCTGCTCTTTTCCTCTTTTTCCACCTATTTTCCACTCTCAATTTACCTTCCACCAGAAAATTATCTGATATTCCCCCACTCTCTCACCTTAGAAAATGTACATCCTTAACTCTTACTACCATACTCCTGGTCACCACTATATAGTCCATTAACGCTCTATCTGCCACCCTTCCATCCACCACCCTCTCCCATGTGTACTTATGCCTGACTTTCTTCCTAAACACTGTATTTGCTATCATCAACTCTCTTCCAAGACAGCTTCACCATCAATTCTCCACTACGATTTTTATGCAATATGTAACATGTAGTATGTAATATGTAATATGTAAAATGTGATGTGTAATATGTGATATGTAATATGTGATATGCGATGACCAATAGGCAAAATGCAATATGTAATATGTAATATGTAATATGTATTATGTAATATGTAATATTTAATATGTAATATATAATATGTGATATGTAATATATTTATTTATTTATTTACTTAAGTACTTTATATATTTTTTCTATCTATCTATTTATTTACTTATATATTTGTTTATATATTCATTTGTTTATTTACTTATTTCTTTTTTCTTATTTATTCATTTATTTATCCATTCATTTATTATCTATTTTATTTTATTTCTTATTTGTTAATCTATTTTATTCATTTATCTATTTATGTACCTATTTCTTACTTATTTTTTCATTTATTAATCTATATATTACTCATTTGTTTACCTATCTATTTATTTACTTGTACATTCATTCATTTACTTAGTTATCTATTTACTTATTCGTTTATTTCTATTTATCTAGTTAGCATTTTTCAGCCTTCGATGACAACTGCTTCTACAGTTTGGAGCCCTCGGGGTTGGCCTGCCCTCTTTCATTTTGGGGCTCCAGTTCCCATTGTTTTGGATCAATGAACCACTACCGTTAGAAGATGCTCCCAACATTTTTTTTCCTTTTCTCTCTCTTTCTTTAGGTAGTCTCCCAGTGATGAGAACAGGCGTGGGTGTGTACGGGTGGGTTTCGGGCTCGTGTGGAAAGAACCGAAATCTATAAGCTCTTATCCAGGGAAGGAGGAGTACTACATGTTGATTTCAGTCAGCCCCACATGTAATTCAAGACTATGGCAAATCACACACACATACACGCAAGTGTGTGTGCATGCGTGTGCATGTGCGTGAACATGTACGTGTGCATTTGCGTATGCGCGTGCGTGGGTGTGGATGCCCGTGAGCTCTTGTGTACCTAATTTCCTAATTGTAGTACAGAAGAAGTGAGATACATTCGTGAGATTATCTTATTCTCCAACAATATTACTTAACTTTTAAGCTGTTTATCCCTTTAGCTTAGACAATATTAACTTCTAAGTTATTCTTCAAGTTAATACAACTGTATTGTATTCATTTGTTTATTTTTTTCTATTTATTAATTTTCATACTTTTAAATTTTCACTTTATTCTTATCTTTTACCTCATCTTATTTGATTTTGTTTTATTTTATTTTACTTTTTTCTTTACTTATTTAATTTTCTTTCATTACAATCTATCTTATTGTATTCTGTTTTATTCTATTTTATTTTGTTCTATTTTATCTTTATTTTATTTTATTTCATTCCATTTCATTTCAGTCCCATTATGTATGTCTTTTTTCTATTTTATTAATTCATTAATCTTTTCTTAATTTGTCTCCATAGTACTAGGGTCTGTTTAGTTCTATTTCATTTTGTTCTGTTTCATCTTAATTTTGTTTGATTTCATTCCATTTTATTTCAATTTTATTATATATGTCTTTTTCTATTTCATTAATTCATTTTTTTTTCTTTTTTGTGTGTCTCCATGGTACTAGGGTCACTGCTTTCAGTCGTCACTCTCTCCTTGTTAGTTCTGTCTGCATCACTAAGAACTCGTTCGGTTTTGCTCTTGTATTCTCACAGTATCGCTTTTATTCTTTATTTTATGTGAAGACCACACCAACGCCATGTGTGTTTGTGTGTGTATGAGTGTGTGTGTGTGTGTGTGTGTGTGTGTGTGTGTGTGTGTGTGTGTGTGTGTGTGTGTGTGTGTGTGTGTGTGTGTGTGTGTGTGTGTGTGTGTGTGTGTGTGTGTGTGTGTGTGTGTGTGTGTGTGTGTGTGTGTGTGTGTGTGTGTGTGTGTGTGTGTGTGTGTGTGTGTGTGTGTGTGTGTGTGCCTGTGTGTGTATGTGCGTGTTTATGCATATGTATACACAAACGCACAAAAAATAAAGACACAAAGAAAACATAGACAAATATATACTAGTAGGTTGTTAGTTGTTGCATCCTCGGTATTTTTTCTAGTTGTGGAGCTTCTAATGATGAAAACTTGAAGATTTTTAATGAATAATTTTTTTTTTTTTTGTCTTAAAAGGATACAAACTTGTATGTAATTCTCTTTCATATAGAAAGGTTCTTTTCATCTTATATTATTAATTGTTGATTTATCTTTATTATATTAGTTAAACTAAGTCATGAATCCACTTTATCACCGATGCGTTGCCACTGGAAAAAATATGTGCAATAATTTCCATTTATAAAAGCGCCGGTTATTTTTAATTAGATACTGACAAAAAAAAAATACGTAAGGGACTAATTAACACAGTTTCTCATCTTCTGGCTACCTAAAGGTGATAAAACTAAAGAACTAAAAGTCTTAAGATGAACTCTACTCCAATTTGTCTTTGTAAACAGTTTTGCATATTTTATATAAAACTTTAAGTGAGGACTTTATACAAATACAAGAAGTACGTAACTAATTTATGTGTGATATGTAAACAATTTCTTTGATATGTCCGAGACAGAAATGTTGAAGCCCATTAACTATTTGGATACTCGTAAAGTTAAAGTAATATTAAGATAGAATAGTTCTACTTCTCTGTACAATCAACCAACTACTCAATCAATCAATTATCATTCAATCAATCAGTTAACTATTTATTCCATCAATCAGTCAGGCATCGTGTTACTAATGTAAAGAGAATCACTCCAAATAAATTTTTGAGTTGAAGAATTACAAATCTTACAGTCTGCGATCTGAATCTTTGTTCCATTTTTGTTATGTACTTGTACATCATACTCATTGTATATAAAGTGAGTATTTCGTTAATTTGTGGACATAAAATCCACGTTCAGATGTGCGGTATTATATGAAAGATATGTACAAAACAGAATAGAAATTACAATGCAACAGGCCGTACGGTGCAGGACTACGTACTGTACACGTACACTACGTAAAGTATATGTACAGTAAGTGGTCTTAAAAATACAACTCAGTTTTCTTACTTATTTAAGTACAATTATTGTTACAATGATGATATGTAACTAAGAATACGAGTATAGAGATTGAAAACTGATTGTATCCAAGTGGAAATGAAATGTACATTGGTCATACAACAATAAAAGTTAAAAAGTAATAATAATGATACCAATGATGATATCAATGATGATAGTAATGGTATTAATGGTAATAATGATAATGATGGTAAGCCTTTATACCGTTTTGTGAATGGTTCCCTATACATTTGCAAAGATATTCATATTTTTAAAGCAGTTAAGTTTCAAAATGCTTTAAAAATATGAATATCATTGCAAATGTATAGGGAACCATTCACAAGATATTCATATTTTTAAAGCAGTTAAGTTTCAAAATCCACGTCTGGGGTATTGGCTGCTTGTTATTGTGGCAAAGTAGCATGCAGTTGATACTTTAGGGTCTATATGGGGCGCCCCTAAGGACCAGAGCCACACATCATTTTGTCTATGATAGAGGAAAACTCTGTACATAGAGAAATGATGACACTTTTATACTACGACTGTCCCTCCGTTATGCTGTCCTCCAACCCCTTGTTGCTGTCCTGTACCATTTCTCTGAGTATTCCTTTTCTGTGAGGAGGGAATTCCCTGCGGTGGGGAAAAAGAATACTGCCACCAAGTATTCCCACTTGGATCGTAAGAGGCGAGAAGAAAGGGACGGGGATTGGGACTAGGCATCCTTCTCCTTGTAGCCCCACAGGGGAAATTCCTAAAAAAAAAAAAAAAAAAAAAAAAAAAAAAAAAAAAAAAAAAAAAAAGCATAAGAGGGGCTGGAAAGCCTTGGACCAGCACCCTAAGGTTTGGGTCTTTTAATGTGCGTGGATGTGGTACAGATGAGAGTAAAAGGGAAGAGATAGGTAGTATGTATGTGAGAAGAAAGATGGATATGTTGGCTTTGAGTGAAACTAAGTTGAAAGGGAAGGGTGAGTGTAAGTTTGGGAGTGTAAGTGGGAGGTTATCAGGAGTGAAGAGAGGGCGAGGGAGAGAAGCAGTGGCTATACTAGTAAGTGAAGAGATAGGTAAACATGTAGTGGAGTGGAAGGAGGTTTCCTCAAGGATAATGTGGATGAAGGTGAAACTGGGGAAGGAGATGTGGGTCTTTGTAAGTGTATATGGGCCTGGCAGTGAGAAGAGTGTAGAAGAAAGGGAGGCCTTTTGGATAGATCTAAATGAGTGCATAGAGGATTCGGGAAGAAATGTCAATGTGATAGTACTGGGAGACCTTAATGCTAGGGTGAGAAATGGTCCAATCGATGGAGTGGTTGGGAATTTTGGAGTTCCAGGAAAGAATCGTAGTGGAGAGTTGATGGTGGAAATGTGTCTAGAAAGAGAGTTGATGATAGCAAATACAGTGTTTCGGAAGAAAGTCAAGCATAAGTACACATGGGAGAGGGTAGTAGAGGGAAGGGTGGTAGATAGAGCGCTAATGGATTATGTAGTGGTAAATAGGATTATGATAGGAAGAGTTAAGGATGTACATGTGCTAAGGGGAGAGGGTGGGGGAATATCAGATCATTTTTTGGTGGAAGGTAAGTTGAAAGTGGAGGATAGACGGAGGAAAAGGAAAGGGACAAAAGGTAGGGAGGTTCTTAGAGTGAACTCTTTGAATGAAAAGGAAAAGGGGAAGGAGTACGGAAAGAAGCTGAAGGAGAAGTGGAAGGGAGTAAAGGGTAGAGTAGAGCTGGGTGTGGAGGAGGAATGGGGATGGTTCAAGGAGGGAGTCATAAAGTGTGCAAGGATGGTGTGTGGAACAAGAAGGACAGGGGGAAATAGAAGAAAGGGTAGTGAATGGTGGGATGAGGAAACAAAAAAGGTTTTAGAAGAGAAGAAGCGAGCTTTCACAGATTGGTTACAAAAAAGGACTAGGAAGTCATATGAGAGGTATAAAGAAAAGAAAAGAGAAGTAAAGCAAAAGGTAAAGGTTGCAAAGAGGAGAGCAGATGTGAAATGGGGTAAGAGTTTGACAGAAAATTTTGAAAGTAATAAAGAGATGTTTTGGAAAGAAATTAAGAGAGGAAGAGGAGGCGAATCAAGTAGAGAAGAAAAGGTAAAAGGTGCAGATGGAGAGATGATAATGGAAGAGAAGGCAGTAAGGGGAAGATGGGCAGAATATTTTAGGGAGTTACTGAATGTGAAGGAGGATAGGGAAGGAGAGATTGCTGCTATGGGAAGTGCGAAGAAAATGAGAGTGATGAATGAGGAGAATGGAGGAGAAATAAGGAAGGATGAGGTGAAGGCAGTTGTTAAGATGATGAAAGCAGGTAAGGCACCTGGTCTGGATGGATGCCATGCGGAATGTCTGAAAAAAGGAGGTACAGTGATGGTGGACTGGTTGGTGAGGTTATCTAATGTTTGTTGGAGAGAGGGTAGAGTGCCGGAGGACTGGAGGAGTGCCTGTATAGTTCCTCTTTACAAGGGAAAAGGGGACAAGTGTGAATGTAGTAGTTTCAGAGGGATTAGCTTGTTGAGTGTAGTCGGGAAGGCTTATGGGAGGATCTTGGTTGAGAGGATTAGGAGAGGAACAGAGGGAGTAATTGGTGAGGAACAGTGTGGATTTAGGACAGGTAGAGGTTGTGTAGATCAGATCTTTGTGGTAAGACAGATATGTGAGAAAGCTATAGAAACGGGGAAGGAGTTTTTTGGGGGGGCTTTTATGGATCTGGAAAAGGCTTATGATAGGGTAGACAGGAAGGCACTGTGGGAGGTTATGCAGATATACCGGATAGGAGGAAAGCTTCTAGGAGCTGTCAAGAGTTTTTATGAGAGTAGTAGAGCTTATGTCAGGATTGGGAATGGAGAGAGTGAGTGGTTCGAGGTAAAGGTGGGACTTCGTCAAGGATGCGTTATGTCGCCCTGGCTGTTCAACTTATACATGGATGGGGTGGTGCGAGAGGTAAATGCAAGGGTAGTGGGCAAGGTATTGGAGATGGTTAAAGAACATGGAGAAAAGTGGGAGGTGAGCCAGTTGTTGTTTGCGGACGACACTGCGCTTGTGGCAGGATCGGAGGAGGGATTGAGGAAGTTGTGGCAGAGTTTGGGAGAGTATGTGATAGAAGAAA
The DNA here is from genome assembly GCF_046742065.1 of Oratosquilla oratoria. Taxonomy (NCBI): domain Eukaryota; kingdom Metazoa; phylum Arthropoda; class Malacostraca; order Stomatopoda; family Squillidae; genus Oratosquilla; species Oratosquilla oratoria. The sequence continues at coordinate 787,818 of NC_134808.1, forward strand.
GCTAAAAATATATGTGGGTAAAAGTAAGGTGATGAGATGTACAAGGGGTGAAAGTGGCAGTAGACTGGAAGTGAACATTAAGGGAGAGTGACTGGAGGAAGTGGATAGTTTTAGATACTTGGGTGCAAATGTGGCAGGGAAAGGTGGAGTGAAAGTGGAGGTAGAATGTAGATTGAGAGAAGCGAGTAAATGCCTTGGTGGATTAAAGAGTGTAATGAGGAATAGATATTTGGAAATGGATGCTAAGAGGAGACTGTATGAAGGAGTGATTGTGCCAACAGTACTGTATGGGGCAGAAACATGGAACATAAGAGAAGAAGAGAGAAGGAGTTTGAATGTGTTTGAGATGAGGTGTCTGAGAAGTATGATGGGGGTTACTAGGCTAGATAGAGTGAGAAATGAGGAGGTGAGGAGGAGAACAGGGGTGGAAAAGGAGCTGGGAGATAGGGTTGATGAAAGAATATTAGGATGGTTTGGACACATGGAAAGAATGAGTGAAGAAAGATTTGTAAAAGAGGTGTGGAAGGCAGATGTGGAGGGAGTGAAAATGAGGGGACGTCCTAGGATGAGGTGGATGGATGGGGTGAAGGGGGCTTTGGGGAAGAGGGGAATGTCTGTTGAGGAAGGACGGGAGAGGACAGAAGACAGGGGTGAATGGAGAATGGTTGTATATGGATGATCTTGTGATAGCATGAGGTGGATTGGGCGGGTGGAGGTGTGAGCAAAATTTGACGCAGCCCGAAGGGATTTCTCCCCGTCCTCTCCTATTATGCAATGGGGGGACGGAGAGGGGGGGTCGCCGATTTAATGAAGCGGCCTTGCTGTGGATGTGCTGTGTCTTGCGACACTGCTTCTGACCCAGGGCAGTGGACAAGGTGCAGGGATGACCCGTCATTCAGGAGGTGCTAAGATGGGAGGGAGGGTGGAGGGGTGTGGAGTGTATT
>NC_134808.1:793761-813761 GCF_046742065.1 Oratosquilla oratoria
TTGCAAAATAATCCTTTTGGCGTAGACTCAACATTCGATTGTTGATAATAGATTTGGGCATAACTTGTTCGTCCAAACAATTCTTCAGAAATTTAAGGCGAAGCTTCAGTTTATGGGACTTGATCAGAGAAGAGCACAATGAAGTAACAATAGGTGTAAGTCCAGGAGAGTATGCAGAAAATTCTCGGAGATGGCGCGTGGTATCCATTATGCAAAGAAATTACAAAACACACGTGATAAACTATTTTTGCAGAAACCACCGGGAAATTGAAAAAACAGATACCGAACGTTTTCGTCTATTTAGACATTTTCAAAGGTACAAAAAAGCAATACATTCCATTAAATTTACAGTAGAGGTTGAAGAAAATAATATGTTACCATTTTTAGATGTAAATATTTACCGATGTGGAAGATACTTTAAATTTGACATTTACAGGAGGCCGACCAATGTCCTTTCGTACATTCATTTTTACTCGTATCACAGTCAAAAATCCAAGTTGTCAGTTTTTTCTTCGATGTTCCTGAGAGCTTATAGAATTTGTTCCCCTGAGTTCTTGGATCAAGAAATACAATTCATCTATGACATTGGAAAAAATTTGAAATATCCAAAACATCTTATTGATAAAACAAAAATCAAAGCTAGGAAATGTTTTCTTAATACTTCGCAGGTCAAACCATTTAATTATAAGAATATGTTAACAATTCCGTACCACGAAAATTTAATCCATCTTCCTAGCATTTTTTAAAAATTTGGTATCCAGATAGTATTCAAAAATAATAATAACATTAAGAGTCTGTTAATTAAAAATTCTCCAAGAAGTAAAGAAGGATGTATTCATAATATACCATGTAAAAACTGTGATGTTATTTATATAGGCCAAACAGGCAAAGGCTTAAAAAAAAGAATAGGCCAACATAGATATAGTATTAGAACGGGCCAAGTGTCCAGTGGATTATTTGTCCGCCAAAGGGATTATGGTCATAATATTGACTGAGGAAATTCTAAAATAATTACTTCTTGTAATAATATTATAAAAAGAAATTTTGGAAATAACATCAACTTGAGTTTTATTATTGACAAAATTGTGTGTGATAAAATGTAACATGGGACCTCTCCGAGTACCCTTGTCTTCTTATGTATTCATTGTTTCTTTCTGTATTGCTTTTTTGTACCTTAGAAAATGTCTAAATAGACGAAAACGTTCGGTATCTGTTTTTTTTATTTCCCGGTGGTTTCTGCAAAAATAGTTTATCGCGTGTGTTTTGTGATTTCTTTGCATATATATATATGTATATATATATATATATATATATATATATATATACATATAGACATACATATATATATATATATATATATATATATATATATACAAGCCGCGGGCTTTGCCCTTCCCGGCTTCGTCGTGGGCTTGGCTGCACAAACAGCGGCCTACGGCCGCAGCTTTCCGCGCTCTAATCCCTCGTTTTCCCCTTCGGCCTCGGCCTCAGGGCGGAACCCCAACACGGGATCCCCAGCACGAAGAAGAACGCGAACAAGAACGCGAACAAGAACGCAAGGAAGAAGAACGCGAAGAAGAACGCGAAAAAGAATGCAAGGAAGAAGACGAAGTAGAATGCGAAGAAGAACGCGAAGAAGAACGCGAAGAAGAACGCGAAGAAGAGGAACGCGAAGAAGAATGCAAAGAAGAACGCGAAGAAGAATGCGAAGAAGAACGCGAAGAAAAACGCGAAGAAGAACGCGAGGAAGAAGAAGAAGAAGAAGAAGAAGAAGAAGAAGAAGAAGAAGAAGAAGAAGAAGAAGAAGAAGAACATCGCGAAGAAGAAGAAGAAGAAGAAGAATACCACCTGACCCCGACTTACCCAAGTGCTTTTTCAAGAATATTTTTAGGACTAAGTGTCACCGTAATAACACCTGTCCCCGACTTCCACAGCGTTTTTTAGAAGAATATTTTTATTTAGACTTAGATATATGCAGAAAAAACACTGGTAAATAAGAAATGTAGTCCGAACGTTTTCATCTATTTAAGACATCATCAAGGGAATACAGTAAAGGAGATACAGACAGCATATATACAGAGGCAAGACTATTTTAGGGAACACGGAAGGATGTGTCACACAAGCCTGAGAAAATTACCAACAGCCCTCAGGTCACAGATGGACCAAATGTCCGGGCAGGAAAACATGTAACACACACACACACACACACACACACACACACACACACACACACACACACACACACACACATAAATATATATATATATGTATACATATACATATATATACATATACATATATATACATATACATATATATACATATATATTGGAGAACAGTAAACACCAGATTCAATTGAAGGGTTTATTAGCCCGACGTTTCGATTCCCGTCCAGGAATCGTCTTCAGGGGGTATAACGGTTACAAGAATGTGAACTCCTTATGAATTGCTGAAATGGTAAACCTGGGAAAGGTTCACCCCTTCAGTCAATTGTACAACGCATACATTACAATAATAAAATAATATAAAAACAATAACAAAATACAATAAAATAAAATAAAACAAAAATAAAATACATTACAATACACATTAAATACCAATTAGAATAAAATAAAGGTTACAATATTGAACATAAAACAAGCGAGGAAAAGTGACCAAAGGTGACACATAGAAAACAACAACAGGACATGGAGTAAAAAGAAGTGGACCAAATGTCCACACAGAAGAATTGGGAAAAAACGACTGAATTAACACCACAATACAATACATAAAATACATGACTGTGAACAAAAACAAGAGTAGTAAAAAGCCTCAGCGTAACACTAACGTGACTACTTCAGAACGTACAACAGGACCAAATGTCCGCAAAGAAATGTCAAAGGGTAAACGACTATATAAAAACCAAACAAAAATGCGGAGAGTAAATGGCAGAGAACATAAAGCACGTGTGACAAAAACATCAAAACGACACCCAGAAGTGAAAAACAGAACCTAACCCAAAGACGTAAAAGAAGGTGGACCAAATGTCCAATCAATTGTTGTTTTAACCAGCGACAAAGGGAGGTCAACGGTCGTTATGGATAAAGAAGAATATGACCAGAAGGCTCTGGCGTTACTTCAGGATACCCAGACTTACACCATCGTACCTCAAGACCCAACAAAGAAGCTACAGGCCAAAGTTGAACGAGAGCTGAAAGAACTCAGAGAAAATCAGATCATAAATGATGACGAGTGGAAGAAAATGAGGCCAGGAGATTCTACCATCCCTAAGTTCTATGGGTTACCAAAAGTCCACAAAGAAAACATTCCCCTTCGATCCATAGTAGCTTTTAGAAATTCTCTGACGTACCATCTTGCTTCGTACCTGGCTAAACTTCTCAGACCTCTAGTGATTGATTCACCACAGATGCTTCAGAATTCGGCTGACTTTATTGAAAGAATCAAAGGACTTAACTTAAGGAGAGGGGATGTCTTGGTTTCCTTCGATGTTCAGTCCATGTTTACGTCCATCCCACGAGATTTGGCCAAAAGTGCGCTGAAGTCGGCCATGGAGGAGAACTGGGGATTCTTGGATAACCAGAAACTCTCCGTGTCTGAACTCATGAGACTCATATCCCTCTGCCTTGACTCCACATACTTCCGCTTCAGAGATCACACTTACCACCAGCGTAAGGGCACACCGATGGGATCGCCTATTTCAGTTGTGGTGGCTGAAGTAGTGATGCAACGATTGGAAGCTCAACTTCTAAGTGCTGCACCCTCATCGCTCAAACTGTGGACTAGATACGTCGATGATGTGTTCGCCGTTTTGGACAGCAAGGACGTGGAGCCTTTCTTCAGTTCCATCAACAGTATTGAACCGGCCATTCAATTCACAATGGAACTGGAGAAATATTTCCAACTGCCGTTCCTGGACGTCTGCGTCAAGCGCGAAGGTGACTCCCTTGGTACAAGTGTCTACAGAAACCCCACCCACACGGATAGACTGTTAGACTTTGATAGCTACCATCCAGATTGCCACAAAAGGAGTGTGATCAGGACTTTGTGGAACAGAGCAGATATAGTCTGTTCTTCCATGGAATCCAAGAAAGCCGAAAGAAAACACCTTTTACAGGTCTTCCGGAACAACGGCTATCCCAGCAGTACCATACGGAAATGGACAAAAACACGACCCTCCGACACCCCACAACAGAGACCTCCTATCACACCTAGAGTCACTATTCCCTACATCAAAGGAGCTTCAGAGGTTACTGCTAGAGTCTTACGTGACAAAGGAATACAAGTAGCACACAAACCCCGCAACACCTTACACAGTAATCTCACCAAAGTAAAAGACACCGAAGAACCTACACAACAGGCTGGTGTAGTTTACCGCATAGGCTGCACGGACTGTGACACTGTTTACGTAGGAGAAAAACAAAAGAAACTAGCCACTAGAGTACAAGAACACCAACGTGCAGTTAGGCGAGAAGATCCGAAATCGGCCCTGTACAAACACACTACAGAACACCAACACATTACTGATTGGGACGGAGTGACAACTCTACATAAAGAAACTAACAAAAAGAAAAGACTATTCCTCGAAGCATGGGAAACGAAGAGCAACTGCATAAACAGGTGCATTGACCTCAACCCTATTTATTTAGGCACGAGGAGTAACACAGGCTAATTCCTCCGTTCTGTTTCCTTTTTTTCCGTTGCTTCTTTTCGACATGTCGTTTGTTCACCAGTTGGTTTTTGGCCGACTACCTTTCTCGTAAGCGGTCTCCCAATGCCCCCTACCCTTCGACCCTCCCCCCTTCCCGTGCCTTTTGTCTTCCTTCTCAGTTGGAGTCTGCTTCCCCTTTTTTCCACGGTCATCTTCTTTGCTTTTATTTTTGTCTCCTCGTAATGTAGCCACTTGTTATCGAGCCTCCTTTTTCCGCCTATCCACCACTTCCTACTTCGGCGGACATTTGGTCCACCTTCTTTCTTTTACGTCTTTGGGTTAGGTTCTGTTTTTCACTTCTGGGTGTCGTTTTGATGTTTTTGTCACACGTGCTTTATGTTCTCTGCCATTTACTCTCCGTATTTTTGTTTGGTTTTTATATAGCCGTTTACCTTTTGACATTACTTTGTGGACATTTAGTCCTGTTGTACGTTCTGAAGTAGTCACGTTAGTGTTACGCTGAGGCTTTTTGATACTCTTGTTTTTGTTCACAGTCATGTATTTTATGTAGTGTATTGTGGTGTTAATTCAGTCGTTTGTTCCCGATTCTTCTGTGTGGATATTTGGTCCACTTCTTTTTACTCCATGTCCTGTTGTTGCTTTCTATGTGTCACCTTTGGTCACTTTCCTCGCTTGTTTTATGTTCAATATTGTAACCTTTATTTTATTCTAATTAGTATCTAATGTGTATTGTAATGTATTTTATTTTTGTTTTATTTTATTTTATTGTATTTTGTTATTGTTTTTATATTATTTTATTATTGTAATGTATGCGTTGTACAATTGACTGAAGGGGTGAACCTTTCCCAGGTTTACCATTTCAGCAATTCATAAGGAGTTCACATTCTTGTAACCGTTATACCCTCTGAAGACGATTCCTGGACGGGAATCGAAACGTCGGGCTAATAAACCCTTCAATTGAATCTGGTGTTTACTGTTCTCCAATATGGATCCCAGATTCCAAATCTGCTCTTATAAATATACATATGCATATATATATATATATATATATATATATATATATACATATGCATATATATATATATATATATAGATATATATATACATATACATATATATCTATATATATATATATTTATATATATATATACACACATATATATATGTATATACATATACATATATACATATATATATATACATATATATATATATATATATACATATATATTATACTAATGACCCACTTTCGGAGAAAATAGGCGAAAGTAAAGAGCTCAGTATATTTCGATCATTAAATGTGATCCTCTTGAGGAGATGTGTTACAGTGTGTAGAGAAGCATGTATATATGCAAATGTAGTGAGGTGAACAGGTAGGGACGGGGACTCAAGTCACGTGTCCGGTGCTACGTGGACATTGGTGGATTTTGTCCGCAGTTAGTGTAGAGGGTAGCAGTCTATTTACAGCTAAGGAAGTTATACAATTTGGTGACCATTGGCCATTGGAGATTTTGTAATTAAGATAAATATTTATTAGAGAGGATTCTATGATTTTTCTTCTAAAACTGCATTTAGAATTATAAGTGATTTCAACGTCGTCCCAATTTATGCGATGGATTTTTTGGCAACATGCTGAAATACGGCAGAGTTTTCTTGCCCATATATGAGTGAGTACCTGTGCTCTTTTATCCTGGTAGCGAGGTCTCTACCCGTTTGTCCCCAAACTACATCATTACAATCTAAACATGGTAGTTTATAAACTCCAGTAGTTGTGTTACTCTACGGTCTGTGATGTACATTGACAATTTTACTGAACAAATACCTGGAGTAATTGAAAATGAAATTAACATCATCTTTCGGTAACAGATGAGACATATCATTGATTGATTTATTGTATGGTCATTTTTGTAACAGTAATCCCACTTGTAATTCATAGTGGAATGGGAATCAGATTTATAAAAGTTAATTTTAGCCTTTCCATGGGATTTCTGTAAAAACCACGGCGGGTATCCTAATTTTGCTAATTGATTTCTTACTGATGTTAACTCCGTGTCTAGATAATGTAGACTGCATATTCTCAAAGCTCGTAAAAGTAAGTCAGAAGCGACACTATTTTTTATCTTATCTGGATAGTAGCTAAAAACAATGTAAGTAGTTCCCTACGTGGGTGGGCTTCCTATAAATTGTAAAAGATAAAGGCTCCGGATTTCTAATTACTAAGATCTCTAAGAATGGTAATTTATTATCTATTTCCCATTCCACTTTGAATTAGATATTGTTCGTTAAGTGATTAAATTTATTGTGGAATTCTTGGAAGGAACCCCATTCATCATCCCAAACCGTAAAAACATCATCAACATTTCTGTACCAAAACATTGTGGGTGGTTAATTCCAGGTAGTAACACTGACTCAAAATATTCCATATATAAATTGGCTAGAACTGGCGAGAGATTTGAGCCCATGGAACGTCCGAATTTCTGCTTAAAGTAAGGATCTTTGAATAAAAAAAAAATAATAAACATTAATACTGACACAACGTTTTGTTAAGCTTATCATTTTTCCTACTGGCAGTGGTAGCTGGTTTTGGTATGGTTGTATTTTCTTCCAAGAATTTTAGAACCACCGCTACATCAATCTGTGTAAATAACGACACTACGTCAAGACTTACTATTTTCCTGCTCCCTAGTAAGTTGTGGCTTTTGATTTTACTTATAGAGCCTTACATAAAACACTCAGAAGATTTTATAAGTAAAATCAAAAGCCACAACCTACAAGGCAGCAGGAAGATACTAAATCTTGATGTAGTGTTGTTATTTACACAGATTGATGTAGCGGAGGTTCTTAAATTCTTGGAAGAAAAATTACAACCATACCAAAGCCAGCTACATCGGCCACTGAGAAATATGTCACAAATGTTACCGAAAGATAATGTTAACTTCATTTTTAAATACCCCAGATATTTCTTCATTAAATTATCAACGTACGTCACAAATCAAAGAGTAGTACAACTCCTGGAGTTTATAAATTACTATATTTAGATTGTAATGATGTATATTGGGGACAAATGAGTAGAGATCTCACTACCAGGATAAAAGAGCACAAGTATTCAGTCAAATATGGGCAAAAAAATCTGCCGTATTTCAGCATGTTGCAAAAAAAAAGAAGAAGAAGAAAAAAAAAACATTCGCATAAATTGGTACGATGCTGAAATCACTTATAAATCTGAATGCAGTTTTAGATGAAAAATCACAGAATCCTCTCTAATAGATAATTTTCTTAATTATTACATCTCCAATGGCTAATGGTCACCAAATTGTATAACTTCCTTAGCTGTAAATAGACTGCTACCCTCTACATTAACTGTGGACAAATCCACCTTTGGACTTGGTCAAATATTTCTCACACATACTCCCTCTCCCCCAACCCCCATCCATTCCACCTCATGGATCACAACATCATCCATACACAACCATTCGCCATTCACCCCTGTCTTCTGTCCTCTCCCGATCATCCTCAAAGGACATTCCCCTCTTCCCATCCATCCATCTCATCCTAGGTCGTCCCCTCATGTTTACTTTTTCCACATCTGCCTTCCACACCTCTTTTACTAGTCTTTCTTCACTCATTATCTCCATTTGTCCAAACCATCCCAATACTCTTTCATCCACCCTATCTCCCAGCTCCCTTTCCACCCTCGTTCTCCTCCTCACCTTCTAATTTCTCACTCTATCCAACCTAGTAACCCCTATCATACTTCTCAGACACCTCATCTCAAACACATTCAAACTCCTCTCTTCCTCTCTTATGTTCCATGTTTCTGCCCCATACAGTGCAATCGGTACAATAACTCCTTCATATAATCTCCCCTTAGCATCCATTCCCAAGTATCTATTTCTTATTACATTTTTTAATTCACCAAGGCATTTACTCGCTTCTCTCAATCTACATTCTACCTCTCCTTTCACTTCTCCCTTTCCTGCCACATTCAAACCCATGCATATAAAACTATCCACTTCCTCCAGTCTCTCTCCCTTAATACTCACTTCCAGTCTGCTACCACTTTCACCCCTTGTACATCTCATCACCTTACTTTTACTCACACTTATTTTTAACTTGCTTCTTTCACACACCTTCTCAAACTCTGTCACTAACTTCCTCATTCTATCCTCTGATCCTGCCACAAGCGCAGCGTCGTCCGCAAAGAAACAGCTGGTTTACCTCCTACTTTTCTCTATTTTCTTTAACTATCTTCAATCCCTGACCCACTACCCCTGCATTTGCCTCTCGCACCACCCCATCCATGTATAAATTGAACAGCCAGGGTGACATAACACATCCCTGACAAAGTCCGACCTTTACCTCGAACCACTCACTCTCTCCATTTATAATCCTGACACATGCTCTACTACTCTCGTAGAAACTCTTGATAACTCCTAAAAGCTTTCCTCCTATCCCATATATCTGCAAACCTCCCACAGTGCCTTCCTGTCTACCCTATCATAAGCTTTTTCCAAACCCATAAAACCCCCAAAAAACATCCGTGCCTTTTCCTATTAACTTTCTCACATATCTGCCTTACCACAAAAATCTGATCTACGCAACCTCTTCCTGTCCTAAACCCACACTATTCCTCACCAATTACTCCCTCTCTTCCTCTCCTAATCCTCTCAATCAAGACCTTCCCATAAGCCTTCCCAACTACGCTCAACAAGTTAATTCCTCTGAAACTACTGCATTCACACTTGTCCCCTTTCCTTCGTAAAATGGAACTATACAAGCACTCCTCCAGTCCTCCGGCACTCTACTCTCTCTTAAACAGACATTAAATAACCTCACCAGCCAATCCACCATCACTGTCCCTCATTTTTCAGACATTCTGTATGACATTCATCTAGACCAGGCGCCTTACCTGCTCTCATCATCTTAACTGCCTTCACTTCATTCTTCCTTATTTTTCCTCCATTTTCCTCACTCATCACGGTCATTTTCTTAGCACTTCCCACTGCAACTACCTTTCCCTCCCTATTCTCCTTCACATTTAGCAACTCCTTAAAATACTCTGCCCACCTTTCTCTTACTGCCTTCTCTTCCATTACCAACTGTAGGAGGCCGGTAGATAGAGGTAGACAGTTAGATAGATCGAGGGGTAGGTGAAACGATATGTAAATTTTATTCGATTTTTATGATACAATGGCCGAGTTAAAGTTGCAGAGAGTTGCATATTCTAGCTTGTGTTTGTAAATATAGATTAGGATATCGAGAGGTGCTGATGTTGTGAATGTAAACACAGAGCTCGTTCTGCTGCGACAAACTGCTTGTGTAAACAATATCGCTTGAGACAGTATAACAGTCTTTCTGATTGGAGAATAAGGTGGAGGAGGAGAAAAGTTATTGGTTCATGGATATAAAGTCACGCCCTAGAAGGGTGGCACTTATTTGTAACGATCAAAGTTATTGGATGAATTAAATAGTGACGTCGGAGCGGAACTGGCTTGGTGGGATGAACAGGGATCCTGGGTGGGAGTCCCTTGGTGTAGCTCGAAGAACCAAGTGTATTACTTAAAAGAAAAGAAGATAAGAAAACTATATCTCCATTTTAATTCAACCCATCAAGAAACTTTAATAACTGATTATAGAAGATTTGGTGGAAACATACTTAAGAGAAGGAGGAGGCATGGGGCCTACGGATGAATAACACAAGCGACTAAGTGTTAGTGGCAGAGAAGCTAACAGTGGCGGCAGCTTGTGATGAACTTCCTCCGAGGTGATTTGATGAACTTCCTCCGAAGTAACTACAAGACTGAGGCAAGATAAGTCTACGGGTACACCAATCTACAGTGCACACAACCACAACCACAACCAGGCGTATGCTGAATCCAAGGGACAAGACTAGGAACGAGGGTCTACAACACTGCGAGCAACTACTACGAGGGGTCTACAAGACGATCTTAAAGGCAGTGAGCGACGAGGCTGATGAACGACGAGGCTGACGAACGACGAGGCTGACGAAGGACGTCGAGGTTGACGTACGCAAGGAAGACTACGTGGAGACAGTCAAGTCAAATCAACTACTGAAGGTATGAATAACACAGTACTTAGGCATAAGGTTCATACCTCCAATATTAATATTCCCAAATTTACCGAGGATGAAAACACTTTAGGAGTTAATAATTTCATTAATCAAATAGAAACATTAATTGTGAGCAAAAATATAACAGATGAAAAAAGGAAAATAGAAATTGTAAAGGAAAATATATATCCTGAGAAGGGTAGAACTAGGTTTATCATAAATTTTCAGGAAATGGAAGATATCAACCAATATGAAGACTAAAAGAATCCATTCATTAAACATTAAATGTCAAAATGTGATCAGGATCCTATCAGGTCTTTGGTTAAAATTATCAAAGAAGTTAGAACAAGTGAATCAGACACAGAATACTTAGCTAGACTAGATAGACGATCAAAAGACATGAATTCTATCTTGAAAGATTCAGATTGGATAGAAAGATCTAGTGACAAAATGAAAGTTTCTCAGGTAATGAAATTTATCACATCTAGATTGTTGACTAAAAGAGTGATGATTTAATGGCAGAAAAGCTGTATAAAGATTTCAAGTCAAATATGAATCAGGGGAGGTAGATTATCTAATGCAAGGATACAGTGAGACCAGAATCATAAATCCATATGTAATGACAGTGGGACAACAGAGGTACTCTAGAGGAGAGTTTAAGTAAACAGAATAAGGACATAGACAGAAAATTAGAAGTCCATCCAGGGATACTAGAATTCTATGTTTTAATTGTTATACTTGGGGACACAAAGCACAAGACTGTTATTATGAAATTATTTGTAGAAATTGCAAATATGAAGGTCATGATGAGTATCTGTATGTATCACCAAAGAATAGGCCATAAAACCCATGAATGTAGAAATTTTCGTATGCACCAGGAAACAAGAGGAAAATCCCCGACACAGAATAAACCAATATTCTAGAAATCCCCATATATATATACAAATAGACAGTATTGTGTTAAGTATAAGAGTGATAGAAGGGTGAAAGAAAACTCCAACATCAAAGATAGTTGTAAACTGACTATAACAGTTGGAAGGACTTCTGTAGGACCTCTCATTGCTGGTAGAGTGTTCAATAAGCCTATTCAAATATTTATTGATACAGGATCTGTAGTCAATGTTATAACAAGTACAGTTTTAAACCAGTTGAAACCAGGAGTGAAAATCTTGGAACCAATCCATTACTCATTGCAAGGAGTAACTGGAAATCTGTTAAAAACATTAGGTAAGGTTGAACTAGAAGTTATCTTATATACAAATGAACATTTGCACATTCCAGTGATAGTTGTAGAAGAATCTGTTTTTCCAGGAGATTTATTAATAGGATTTGCAACTATGAGAAAAGAGAACATGGTGATATGTCCTACTGACTTAGGGATCTTAGTGAAATCACAGTTAATCCCATTTTTAAATGAACCAGACTTAAGACCAGTGTCAGAAATCAATGAATCCCTAGACATAGATAAGAAAGATAATGATTTCACTTTAGATAACGCGGCCGAGAGATCCAGACTAACAGAAAGTAAAGCCTCATACAGTGAACCCAACTCAGATGTTCAAGAAATCCCAGAAATTACTAATTCATCAACTACAAATGAAGCCTTGCAAATTGTGGATGGTGGCCTAATAAAGTCGGCATTATTACACTCCAGAGCAATTAACAGGGTGGATATGCAGTTGAAAGGAGTCACTGTAGACTCTGAAATTTCAACCCTCCCAGAGTCAATTATATTAAAAGGTTTGAAATTGGACTCAGGGATTTATAAGTCAAATAAGAACATAGTAGAAATATTAATCATTAATACCTTAAACAAAGATATAGTTTTAAGGAAAGGTACAAAAATAGGATGTTTTCAGGTGTGTACCAGACACATCAAGATTTCAAATGAGAGTAGTGAGGAGTAGTGACTCTGCCATAGGAATGGTGTTAACCAGTACTATGCCGGTCCCAAGCCCGGACAAAAGAGGAGGGTTGCTGTGACAGGTCTAGCAAACAGGCAGTGTAAAACATTTTTTGCTCGAGAAACGCATAGGCAGCCTCGGAACAGACGGATACACAAGTTGAGGACCCAGAAAGAAAATGGACAAAGGACACGGAATACTCTCAAAATCGCAACAATCAACGTTTCTACACTACGCGGGAAAGAAGAAAAATTAGTAACTTTAATGGAGGAAAGAAAAATAACAATACTTGGACTTTGTGAAACCTGTTGGAGTGGATCTGGAAGAAGAGTGCTCCATCATGATTTTCAATTAATCTATAGTGGAGGTAATGTAAATAAACATGGTGTGGCAATCCTCATCTCACCAAACATCGTAGATAGAATAAAAGGCACAAATCAAATCAATGAACGCATTGTAAGCGTCTCCTTGAAAATAGACAAAGGAGTTCTGAAAATAATACAAGTATACGCACCCTAACAAGGAAGGACAACTCTGGAGAAAGAGGAGTTCTACCAGACATTACAAGATGAGATGGACTTAACAAACGGAGACACCGTTATCATGGGTGACTTAAATGGCCACGTCGGGGTGGACAGAGACGAATATAACAATGTTGTGGGCGCTTTTGTGATTGGAGATAGAAGCAGAGAAGGGGAAAGACCATTTGGTTTCTGTGTTTTGAACAATCTCGCTATAATGAACACATATTTTAAACACAAAGACGAGCACAAATGGACATGGTATCGCTGGAATTATGAGAGACAGGAATATGCCTATAGATCAATGGTTGATTTGAAAATAATCAATAATAAAACTATCTTCAACGATGTCAAGTCGATACCTTCACTTTCATGTGACTCCGATCACAGAATGGTAATAGGAAAGATAAATTTCATACAATCTAAAAGTGTCAAAGGACCAATACGAAAACGTTTTGCAACTGAAAAGTTAAGCGACCCAGAAGCTGCATTACAACTTGCCCAAAAAGTGGAAGAGAATTACATAGATCCTGATACACGGGATATAAAAGTTGAATGGAATAAGTTTAGAGATGGCATAAAGAAAGCATGTGAAGATGTTTTACAAACGAAAACAACAGGAAGAAGAAAGAAAAAGAATACCCCTTGGTGGAATGAAGAAGTAAAAGAGGCGGTAAGACGGAAAAATAAAGCCTTTAGAGTTTGGATGAAGACAAGAAGGCCTCAGGATAGGCAAGAATATGCCTTAAGGAGAAATAAAGCAGAGACTATAAAAAGAAACGCAAAAGAAAACAGCTGATTAAAGATTGGAGAAAATATTTAAAGAGATATGAATGGGACAAAGAAACTAATATTTAGTCTTGCAAAGTCGTATAGGAAAGGAAATACGGTACCAACCCATTCTATAAGAGACAAGGATGATAATCTACTAATAGAATCACAAGAAATTAGTCAAAGATGGACAGAGTATTTTGAGGATCTGTTGAACTTCACATGACAAGATGAAGATGAAATAGAGTACAACCCAGAATATATGAGGGAAAGGGAAGCGGAAAGCGAAGTGGAAGACACAGGAAGAAATGAATGGAAAATAACAAAAGCAGAATTGAGAGTAGCCGTGGAAAGGATGAAAAATGGGAAAGCACCAGGAGAGGATGAAATTTCAACAGAAATTATAAAGAAAATGGGAAACATCGGACTAGAGTGGATGTTAGAAGTGATAAATATAGCATGGAGAAATAAACAAGTCCCAGGTGATTGGACAAAAGCGGTGATATGTCCAATACACAAAAAAAGTAACAAAACAGATTGTGGAAACTATAGAGGCATCTCTCTACTATCACACACAGGAAAGATCTATGAAAGAATTTTGGAAAAACAATTAAGAAGCATAGTTGAACATAAAATAAGATTCTCAGAGTGGTTTTAGACCAGGACGAGGAACAATCGACAATATATTTACTCTAAAAATCTTAATAGAAAAATGTTGGGGAGTGAGACAGACATAAATGCCTTGGGTTTATTGACCTTCAAAAGGCTTTCGATAGTTATGGCAAGCTATTGAACACGATGAATACGATGTACCAGTGAGTCTAATAAAAGCTATCAAGAGTATATATGAAAATGACTGAGAAAAGAGACGTAAGTGGTTTAGGGTCAAGTATGGACTAAGACAAGGCGGAGTGCTATCTCCATTATTGTTTATAATGTACATGGATAGGATAATTAAGGATATTGAAGTATAGAGAAATATGAACCCATTGGTGCTTGCGTATGCTGACGATATAGCTATAGCTGCAAACAGTTGGGAAGATCTACAAACTGAAATGGACAAATTGAATGATGTGCTAAAATAATACAGGATGCAGATGAATGTTACAAAAACGGAAGTAATGTGTGTCGACAGAAGGCGAGTTGAGGGAAGAATCGAAGTTGATGGACAACAATTAAAACAGGTCGAACATTGTATTCAGCAGGAGACTGAAATAAACAGCAGGATTACAAAAAATAACAACACTCTAAATATTTTGTACCCACTATTAAAAGAAAAAAGCATCCCACTTCAATGCAAGAAGACAATTTATGTCTCAGTGTTAAGACCGGTGTTAACACACGGCAGTGAAGCTTGGTCCCTAAACACCAAATTAAAATGTCGCATTCAAGCAGCCGAAATAAGAGCCCTTAGGATAATAAGAGGAGTGACAAGACGCGATAGATTAAGGAATGAGCGGATAAGACAGGAAATAGGAGTGATATCAGTGTTGGATTTAATAGAAGAGTGGAAGATGAGGTGGTTTGGACACGTTATAAGAATTGAAGATTGGAAGTACCCAAGACAAACGCTGGAATGGGTACCCACAGGTAGAAGACCAGTAGGGAGACCCAGGACCAGATGGATTAAAGGTGTTGAAGAAGCGTTAGAAAGAAGAGACACAAACTTACCAGAAATGAAAGAAAAAAAGACCTACGAGGACAGAGACGCATGAAGAAGTCTAGTGAAGAGCTGCCGCTGACAGGATTATTCCTACCAGGCGTAGGGTGAGAAAGTGAGAGAGTAGTGAGGAGGTGGAATTAACAATTTCATCAATCTGTTCAGTTCAAGAAGAAATAGGATTAAGAAAGAAATACAAGAATCAATTAGATTCTACTAATTGCCCTGAGTTGGATGAAAGTTTAATTGCTTTGCTTGTGAAGCATAATAAAACAATTGCTTTGCTGGGGGACGCCCTAGGCAAAACAACTGTTTTAAAACATCAGATTAAATTAAAACCAGGAACACAGCCTATTTACATACCCGCCTACAGAGTTCCTCACTCTAAATTAGCAATAGTAGATAAACTGATTACTGAAATGTTATCGCAGGATATCATTGAACATAGTAAAAGTGAGTGGAACTTTTTGGTGCCAAAATCATTGGGTACTATGCGCCCAGTTATTGATTATAGGGAATTGAATAAGCATACCATTCGTGACAGGTTACATTCGTGACATTAGAAAGTTTTAGAGATATGATACTGGGATATCCAGTCAGAGTATGGACTGATCATACAGCTATTCAGAACTTATTTAAGCATAAGAATCTTAGGGGCAGACTCGCTAGATGGTTTGCGGTACTTCAGTGCTATGAAGTTAAATTTGAATATATTCCGAGTAAAAAGAATGTTGCGGCAGATGCACTTTCTAGAGATATTAGCCAACCAATGACAGGATTGATTAATATTGTTTGTAGTATAGAAGAGTTAGTAACTTTAGATGAGGAAATGCTAATAAGAGAACAGAGGGATGATAAGACATGTGATTCATTAGTCAAGTATTTGATGAACCCAAGAGGAAATCCTCCAAAACTGCCAAAGGGGTATAAGATAGAGGAATTTCATTTGGCTAATGAACTTTTGTATAGAAAATCAGTTGTAAGTGGGAAAGATATTTCTAGAGGTCCAGTAAATCAGTTGGTGATACCACAAAATCTTGTAAAAGAGATATTGGAGTTACTTCATGATAGTGATTTTAGCTCACATCCAGGAAAGGATAAAACTTATAGACAAGCACAGCTTAAATACTTTTGGCCAGGTATGAAGAAAGATATATATAATTATATTGAAAAATGTTTGAAATGTGTTAAGGTGAAAGGAAATACACCAACCATTCCACAGAAACCTTGGAGTTACCCATGTCTGAGAATGGATATAAATATGTATTTGTTGACATTGATTATTTTTCAAGATTTTGTATTTACAACCCATTCCAAGTAAGAAAAGCTGAAACTATTGCTTCAGTAATCTATGATCAGATAATCTGTAATTTCACTACACCTATGATCTCAGTTTTAGATAATGGAACTGAATTTAATAACAAAATCTTACTATGTAGTTTATATAAGATAAAGAAAGTAAACATTCTAGTGAATCATCCACAAAGTAATGGAGTTGTAGAGAGTTCAAATAAGAAAATTATTACATGTCTTAGAAGTATAATAAGTCCTCATAGTATAAGTTGGGATACTTGGATTCCTTGTGTTAAATGTACTCTGAACAACCAAATTAATATAGCAACAGGTGAAACACCTCATTTTATTATTTTTGGGGAAGACAAAACTCTTCCATATGAAATCTTGACTGGAGAGCAGAAACCTGTGTATAATATAGATGATTATATCTCAAATAGAATAAATACTTTCCAAAGTATTCACCAAAGAGTTAGGGAACATATGCAGGAGTATTCACAAGAGATGAAAAAGCAACAACACAAAATAGCACATAAACTAGAATTGAAAATAGGAGATTTAGTCATGGTCAAACTACATTCACCCTATAATAAACTTTCACCAAGGTACTCAGGTCCATATAGGGTAATTGATTCTGCAGGTGGAAATAAATTTAAACTAGTCCATTTAGAAAACAAGGAAGAATTGATAGGCCATTTAGATGATATGAAGAAAGTTAGGTTGCAGATCTATGAAGATGATTGTTGTGATACCCTATGTATCAATTTTAATGAACCAGAAGAGTATAGAGAATATTATGATAATATTCTTTGTGAATTGAATATTAATCTTGATACATTTTACAGATAGTATTCATTTGACCATTTGTATGTACTTGGGATGGGAGACCTAAACAACTGGAACTTGGTGTCATGAAGACCATGGATCTGCTGTGATCAGACTTGGAACCTTAAGGACCTTTCACATAAGTATTGATATGTGATATTTATGAAATATTAAGACTGTCTTTGAAAAATTAATTAAATGTGTTAACAAAAAAAAATGAAATTCAAGAAGAGACACTTGAATATTGCTAACATATTTGAAAAGATAATGAAACCATTTTCCAGCGAATTCTAATGTTGTTTGAATTATAATTTTATCTGTTTTGGGAGATGCTTTATTTACCATTATTCTGCCTGAATTATTATTGTGCATTCTGGAGGGTTGCTTATTTGTTTTACTGATGCCATTTTACCAGTTTATGCAAAGGTAAACTAGCTTCTTATATATATATGATGATTTCCATGAATATACTAGCGAGACCTGTAAGAGGCCGGTAGATAGAAGTAGACATTTACGTAGGCCGAGGGGTAGGTGAAACGATATGTAAATTTTATTCGGTTGATACAATGGCCGAGTGGAAGTTGCAGAGAGTTGCATATTCTAGCTTACCGTCTTGTGTTTGTGAATATAGATTAGGATATCGAGAGGTGCTGATGTTGTGAATGTAAACACAGAGCTCGTTCTGCTGCGACAAACTGCTTGCGTAAACAATATCGCTTGAGACAGTATAACAGTCTTTCTGATTGGAGAATAAGGTGGAGGAGGAGAAAAGTTATTGGTTCATGGATATAAAGTCACGCCCTAAAAGGGTGGCACTTATTTGTAACGTTCAAAGTTATTGGTTGAATTAATTAGTGACGTCGGAGCAGAATTGGCTTGGTGGGATGAACAGGGATCCTGGGTGGGAGTCCCTTGGTGTAGCTCGAACAACCAAGTGTATTATTTAGAAGAAAAGAAGATAAGACAACTATATCTCCATTTTAATTCAACCCATCAAGAAACTTTAATAACTGATTATAGAAGATTTGGTGGAAACATATTTAAGGGAAGGAGGAGGCATGGGGCCTACGGATGAATAACACAAGTGACTAAGTGTTAGTGGCAGAGAAGCTAACACTATCTCTCCATCTGCACTTTTTACCTCTTCTTCCCTACTTGATTCACCTCCTTTTCCTCTCTTAATTTCTTTCCAAAACATCTTTATATTACTTTCAAAAATTTCTGTTATTCTCTTACCTCATTTCACACCTGCTCTCCATTTTGCCTCCTTTATTTTATGCTTTTTATTTTATACTTTTCTTCTCTTTTCTTTGTACCTCTCATATGACTCCTTCGTCCTATTCTTTAGCCAATCTGTGGAAGCTCGCTTCGTCTCATCTACAATATTCTTCGCTTCCTCATCCCACCACTCACAACCCTTCCTTCTATTTCTACCTGTCCTTGTTCCACACAACATCTTTGCACACCTTATGACGTACTCTTGAATCATCCCCATTCCTCCTCTACTCTATTCTTCACTCCCTTCCATTCCTCTCTCAGGTTCTTCCTGTACTCCTTTTCTTTCTCATTTAAGCAGTTCACCCTATGCACCTCCCTACCTTTTGTCCTCTTCCTCGTTCTCCATCTAGCCTCCACTCTCAACCTATCGTCCACCAAAAAATATCTGATATACCCCACTCTCTTCCCTTAGAACAGGTACATCCTTAGATTTTCTTATTATACTCTTATCTACCACTACATAGTCCATTAACGCTCTATCTACCACCCTTCCATCCACCACCCTCTCCCATGTGTACTTATGCTTGACTTTCTTCCTAAACACTGTATCTGCTATCATCAAATATCATTCAAGACACATTTCTACCATTAACTCTCCACTAGGATTCTTTCCTGGAACTCCACACTTCCCAACCACTCCGTCTATTGGTTCGTTTACTACTTTGGCATTAAGGTCTCCCAATAATACTACATTGACGTTTCTCCCTAGTCCCTCTATGCACTCATTTAAATCTATCCAAAAAGCCTCCCTTTCTTATACACTCCTCTCACTACTAGGCCCATATCCACTTATAAAAACCCACCTCTCTTTCCAGTTTCACCTTCATCCACATTAACCTTGAAGAAACCTCCTTCCGCGCCACTACACGTTTACCTAGCTCCTCACTTACTGGTATGACATAATATAATATAATATAATATGATATAATATAACATAATATAATATAATATAATATAATATAATATAATATAATACAATATAATATAATATAATATAACACAATATAAT
>NC_134808.1:818761-826261 GCF_046742065.1 Oratosquilla oratoria
TCCAAATGTGGACGAACTAACGATTTATATAGCTTGTTAATGAGTGATGGACTTTTGAAATCAAAAGATCGCGCAATCAGTCCCAGAATCTTATTTGCTTTCTCAGAGGCTGAAATACACTGCTTGGATGATTTGAGGTCGTTACTGATAATTACGCCGAGATCTTTTTCACTATCCACTTTTGTTAACGAATTTCCAAATAACTTGTAATCGTACTTACTGTTATTTTTACCTATGTACATTACCTTGCATTTACTTGTG
This sequence comes from Oratosquilla oratoria, assembly GCF_046742065.1. Taxonomy (NCBI): domain Eukaryota; kingdom Metazoa; phylum Arthropoda; class Malacostraca; order Stomatopoda; family Squillidae; genus Oratosquilla; species Oratosquilla oratoria. Next base: position 819,023 of record NC_134808.1, read on the forward strand.
TTAAATATCATTAGCCACTTTTCAGACCATTGCTGTAATTTATGTAAATCTTCTTGAATATCTAATTGGTTTGAGTGATCATTTGCCACTCTGCACAGTTTTGTATCATCAGCAAATTTGGAAACAGTAGATATTAGTCCATGGTCTATATCATTTATATATACTATGAATAGAAGTGGCTCAAGAACGGAACCCTGAGGAACTCCACTTGTAACATTTTTCCATCTAGAAGTTTTTTCATTTAAAACAACTCTCTGTTTTTGACCATTCAACCAATTACACGACAGCCATAAAAGTTATCTGATTGATGTTGCTGTTCAATAGCAAATTTCTCACATATTTACGCATGTATACATATATATATATATATATATACATATATACACTTATGTATATGTACGTATGTATATATATATATATATATATACTTGTATATATATATATATATATATATATGTATATATATATGTGTGGGTGTGTGTGTGCAAAATAACCACAGGAGAAAGGAAACTTGTAGACAGTAAGTACTTTCATATATTACATTTTCAGACTAAATGACAGAGATACAGAGTTGGGTTTAAATATAAGTATCAGGTGGCAACCATAGGGGGGAAGAGGGGAGACAATACAATGTGAGGAGGGGGGATGACCTTACCCCTATCGACCTGACCAACACATAAGGGTCAATATGGCGGAAAGATCTCTGTGACCATTTGGGTTATCAATTTATCACATTTAAAATGACCATAGCTTAAGTTTATATTTTTGTTAAACGTGACTGATATTAAGCAATATTCTATTATATATATTTCTTGCAAGCTTTTTCCTTTAGCTAAAACTGTTGCCTTAGACCAATCAATATGATGGTTGTATAATGATTTATGTTGGAATAACGCATTGTTTTCCTGGGCAGATCTCACACTATATTTATGTTGGGAAATCCTTGTTTTCAAGTTTTTCCCAGTTTGTCCAATATAAAATTTATTACAATCTTGGCAAGGAATTTTATAGACCACACCATTGTTGTTAGGAGGGTTGTTCTTAATTAAAGTTTTCTTAATGGTGTGGTCATATTTAAAGGCTACTTTGATATCCAATTTCTTGAGTAGGTTAACAATACTAAGAAAATTTTCATGAAAAGGAAGGACAAGTGTATTTAGTTGTTTATGGTTTCCTAGTTCTTGATTGCAAATTTTGTGAAAGCGTTTCTTGCCGGTGTTGTGACATTGATTAAGAATATGAATAGGATATTTTAACTTTTCCCCAATATTCCGCATAGTTCTAAATTCATCATCAATAAATGCAGGACCTAAAATCATGTAAGCTCTCAAGTAAATGGAAATAAAAACTGATCTTTTTACATTGATGTGGTGATTGGTATAAAAATGAAAATACATACATACATATACCTAGACTTTTCCCCCCTTACAAGGGAGGTAGCCAAAATCAAAAGGGCATAAAATCATTCCCACCCATTCCATCCCTGAATACACTCCACACCCCTCCACCCTCCCTCTTATCTTAGCACCTCCTGGATGACGGGTCATCCCTGCACCTTGTCCACTGCCCTGGGTCAGAAGCAGTGTCGCCAGACACAGCACATCCACAGCAAGGCCGCTTCATTAAATGTGCGACCCCCCCCTCTCCGTCCCCCCATGCATAAAAGGAGAAGACGGGGAGAAATCCCTTCGGGCTGCGTCAAAATTTTGCTCACACATACTACCTCACCCCCCATCCCCCCGCCCATTCCACCTCATGCATCACAACATCATCCATATATAACCATTCTCCATTCACCCCTGTCTTCTGTCCTCTCCCGTCCTTCCTCAACAGACATTCCCCTCTTCCCCAAAGCCCCCTTCACCCCATCCATCCACCTCATCCTAGGACGTCCCCTCATGTTCACTCCCTCCACATCTGCCTTCCATACCTCTTTTACTAATCTTTCTTCACTCATTCTTTCCATGTGTCCAAACCATCCTAATACTCTTTCATCAACCCTATCTCCCAACTCCCTTTCCACCCCCGTTCTTCTCCTCACCTCCTCATTTCTCACTCTATCTAGCCTAGTAACCCCCATCATACTTCTCAGACACCTCATCTCAAACATATTCAAACTCCTTCTCTCTTCCTCTCTTATGTTCCATGTTTCTGTCCCATACAGTCCTGTTGGTACAATCACTCCTTCATACAGTCTCCTCTTAGCATCCATTCCCAAATGTCTATTCCTCATTACACTCTTCATTCCACCAAGGCATTTACTCGCTTCTCTCAATCTACATTCTACCTCCACCTTCACTCCACCTTTTCCTGCCACATTTGCACCCAAGTATCTAAAACTACCCACTTCCTCCAGTCGCTCTCCCTTAATGTTCACTTCCAGTCTACTGCCACTTTCACCCCTTGAACATCTCCTCACCTTACTTTTACCCACATTTATCTTTAGCTTTCTTCTATCACATACTCTCCCAAACTCTGTTACCAACTTCCTCAGTCCCTCCTCCGTTCCTGCCACAAGAGCAGTGTCGTCAGCAAACAACAGCTGGCTCACCTCCCACTTTTCTCCATTTTCTTAAACGAAAGACCTGTAGATCAGATGTGGGAAATATTTGAAAATACGCTCACTAAGATGATTCAAACTTACATTCCTTTTAAGGACAGACGTCCCCCAAATCAGGCTCGCCCAAAGTGGCTCCATAAAGAAACTGAAAAAAGTATTGCTAAAAAGAGACAGGCTTATAAGAAATATAAGTGCTCGGGTGCATCTAATGACTATGAAAGTTATGTATCAATACAGAGAGATTTAAAAAAGACAATAAGAAAAAGAAAACGACAATACGAAATGAACATCGCTGAGAAATCCAAAGAGAATCCCAAAGATTCTATAGTTACATTAGAGATAAAAAGGTTGTTAGGAATCACATTGGTCCACTATTATCTGCTGACGGCCAACTTGAATATTCAAATGAAGGAATGTGTAATATCTTAAACAATTATTTTAGCTCGGTCTTCGTAAACGAAACACCTCAAAGTGAATTCCAAACTGAAACCTGTGAAAAGTCTAGGGTAAACTTACTACGGTAAATATAACAAAAGAAAAAATTAAAAGGTGTATAGACAAACTCAAAGTTAATAAAACACCAGGGCCTGACGGTTGGCATCCAAGAATCTTAAAGGAAATGAAAAATGAGATTGTTGTTCCATTAGAAATTATTTTCAAGAAATCCATCATATCCGGAGATGTCCCAAGAGAATGGAAGCTAGCTAACGTTACTCCCATATTCAAAAAAGGTGACAAAAAGAAACCAAATAACTATAGGCCTATAAGTTTGACTTCAATCGTAGGAAAAATAATGGAAACTATCATCAGAGATGCTATCGAACATCATTTAGACCTTGATACAGGTCTTTAAAATTCTAAAGTGAATTGACAACATCAAAAGTGACAAATTTTTTACATTGAATGAGAATCAGACAAGAAACAATGGTCTCAAACTGTCCGGAAATAGATTCAATTTGGAAGTAGGTAGAAACAACTTTGCCAACCGTGTAGTTAATGAATGGAATAAACTTCCTGCACAGGTAGTGCAATGTAGTTCAGTTCGAAGCTTTAAGAATCATTTAGATAAATACTTAAGTAAGATGCTGTAATGATTTTAATCTATCTTATATTATTTGTTTTTGTTTTGTTACCATTTTCTGTCTGATTTTCATTTATTATTAGTTACATGTCAATTTATTATTATTTACTATTTAAATGTTTGTTTATTATTTAAGTATACCTATGCATTTATTTATGTATTTTATTTGTTATTTACATTATCATAGTTTTTATTTATTATTTTATTATTAATATGATTTTTTCGCATCCGACCTAGATATGGATCAAAAGGTCTCCTGTCGGCATGCTCCGCCTTTGTAATCCTTTGTAATCCTTTGTAATCTCCAATCCCTTACCTATTACCCTTGCATTTACCTCTCGCACTACCCCATCCATGTATAAGTTGAACAGCCAGGGCGACATAACGCATCCTTGACGAAGTCCCACCTTTGCCTCGAACCACTCACTCTCTCCATTTCTAATCCTAACACAAGCTCTATTACTCTAAAAAAAAAACTCTTGACAGCTCCTAGAACTTTCCTCCTATCCCATATATCTGCATAACCTCCCACAGTGCCTTTCTGTCTACCCTATCTTAAGCCTTTTCCAGATCCATAAAAGCCCAAAAAACATACTTCCCCTTTCCTATAGCTTTCTCACATATCTGTCTTACCACAAAGATCTGATCTACACAACCTCTACCCGTCCTAAATCCACACTGTTCTTCACCAATTACTCCCTCTGTTCCTCTCCTAATCCTCTCAATCAAGATCTTCCCATAAGCCTTCCCAACTACACTTAACAAGCTAATCCCTCTGAAACTACTACATTCACACATGTCCCCTTTTCCCTTGTAAAGTAGAACTATACAGGCATTCCTCCAGTCCTCCGGCACTCTACCCTCTCTCCAGCAAAGGAGAGAGGGTACCTCCTTTTCTTTAGACATTCTGCATGGTATCCATCCAGACCAGGTGCCTTACCTGCTTTCATCATCTTACCAACTGCCTTCACCTCATCCTTCCTTATTTCTCCTCCATTTTCCTCACTCATCTTTCTCATTTTCTTAGCATTTCCCACTGCAATTATCTTTCCCTCCCTATCCTCCTTCACATTTAGCAACTCCCTAAAATATTCTGCCCATCTTCCCCTTACTGCCTTCTCTTCCATTATCATCTCTCCATCTGTACCTTTTACCTTTTCTTCTCTACTTGATTCGCCTCCTCTTCCTCTCTTAATTTCTTTCCAAAACATCTTTTTATTACTTTCAAAATTTTCTGTCATACTCTTACCCCACTTCACATCTGCTCTCCTCTTTGCCTCCTTTACCTTTTGCTTTACTTCTCTTTTCTTTTCTTTGTACCTCTCATATGACTCCCTTGTCCTATTTCGTAACCAATCTGTGAAAGCTCGGATCTTCTCTTCTACAATCTTCTTTGTTTCCTCATCCTACCATTCCCTTTCCTTCCTTCTATTTCCTCCTGTCCTTCTTGTTCCACACACCATCCTTGCACACTTTGTGACTCCCTCTTTGAACCATCCCCATTCCTCCTCCACACCTAGCTCTACTCTATCCTTCACACCCTCCCACTCCTCCTTCAGCTTCTTCTTGTACTCCTTCTCCTTTTCCTTTTCATTTAAAGACTTCACTCTAAGCACCTCCCTACCTTTTGTCCCTTTCCTCTTTCTCCATCTATCCCCCACTCTCAACTTACCTCAACCAAAAAATGATCTGATATTCCCCCACCTTCTCCCCTTAGCACATGTACATCCTTAACTCTTCCTATCATAATCCTATTTAACACTACATAATCCATCAACGCTCTATCTACCACCCTTCCATCCATCACCCTCTCCCATGTTTACTTATGCTTGACTTTCTTCCGAAACACTGTATTTGCTATCATCAACTCTCTTTCTAGACACATTTTACCATCAACTCTCCACTACGATTCTTTCCTGGGACTCCACATTTCTCAACCACTCCATCAATTGGACCATTTCCTACCCTAGCATTAAGGTCTCCCAGTACTATTACATTGACATTTCTCCCTAAATCCTCTATGCACTCATTTAAATCTATCCAAAAGGCCTCCCTTTCTTCTACACTCTTCTCACTGCCAGGCCCATATCCACTTACAAAAACCCACATCTTCTTTCCCAGTTTCACCTTCATCCACATTATCCTTGAGGAAACCTCCTTCCACTCCACTACACGTTTACCTATCTCTTCACTTACTAGAATAGCCACCCCTTCCCTCCCTCGCCCTCTCTTCACTCCTGATAACTTCCCACTTACACTCCCAAACCTACGCTCACCCTTCCCTTTCAACTTAGTTTCACTCAAAGCCAACATATCCATCTTTCTTCTCACAAACATACTACCTATCTCTTCCCTTTTACTCTCATCTGTACCACATCCACTCACATTAAAAGACCCAAACCTTAGGGTACTGGTCCGAAAACTCCCAGACCTTCTTATGCCTTTATTTTTTCGTTTAGGAATGTCCCCTGTGGGGCTATAAGGAGAAGGATACCTAGTCCCACTCCCCGTCCCTTTCTTCTCGCCTCTTACGATCCAAGTGGAATTACTTGGTGGCAGTATTCTTTTCCCCCACCACAGGGAATTCCCCCACAGCAGAAAATGAATACTCAGAGAAATGGTACAGGACAGCAGCAAGGGGTTGGGGGACAGCATAACGGATGGACAGTCGTAGTATAAAAGTGTCATCATTTCTCTATGAAGAGTTTTCCTCCACCATAGACAAAATGATGTGTAGATCTGGTCCGTAGGGGCGCCCCATATAGACCCTAAAGTATCAACTGCATGCTACTTTGCCACAATAACAAGCAACCAATACCCCAGACGGGAAAAAATGAACATAGGAAAGAATATTGGTAGGTTTTCTATAGACTTTAGTTTTTAGAGTATCATTATCTCTAATTATTTCAACATCTGAAAAAGGCAAACTGTTGTTATTTTCTATCTCAAGAGTGAAGTTAATGGAGGGTACCAGTGAATATAGATTAACAAGGAAATCATCAATGGGATGGTTATTAGGCCAGAAACACAAAACACCGTCTACATATCTGAACCAAATAACTTTTTCATCTTTAATAGTTGGTAATAAATATTTTTCAAAATATTCCATGTAGATGTTAGCTAAAACCGGTAAAAGAGGATTTCTCATAGCCATCCCGAAAGTCTGTGTGTAATATTTTCCCTCGAAGACAAAAGAATTATTATTTACACACAGATTTATTAACTTGATAAAAATTTTACAAGGGATACCATCAATACTGTTACCTAGAATATTTGGAAGAAAGGTTAAAATATCTTTAATTGGGCATGTATAAAAAGCCCAGTGACATCGAAACTAAATAATTTGTATGGATAATCAATGTTAAGAGATTTAATCTTTTGAATCAAGTCTTCAATATTTTGAATAAATGAGTTAGAAATAGTGCCTACAAATGGAGAAAGCTTTGTCACAAGCCACTTAGAAAGCTTATAGCTTACAGAGCCTACAGAACTAAAATATAAACTTAAGCTATGGTCATTTTAAATGTGATAAATTGATAACCCAAATGGTCACCGAGATCTTTCCGCCAGATTGACCCTTATGTGTTGGTCAGGTCGA
>NC_134808.1:841261-846261 GCF_046742065.1 Oratosquilla oratoria
AGAAGTCAACGTCGTGTATAAGTTTGATTGCCCTGTCGGTGATTGTCAGCACCGCACCTCCTCATACATTGGCATGACTTCTATGACCCTCTCCAAAAGACTCACATACCACCTCCAGAATGGCGCCATCAAAACACATATGACAAAAGAACACAAAAATATATCAGTTGGCATACACTGCGTATATTCTTTTGAGAGTCATGAATGACTACTTCCAGTCCCTCTCAGTTGCTAATAGGAAAGTATTCTCCAGATTAAAGAATACAGTCTTGAAGATTGTTAAAGCAGCTAGTGCAGTTGATTTCAACCAGAATTGCCTTAGAGAAAATCTGTGCCCCAGAAATATATATATATATATATATATATATATATATGTATATATATACTCGTGTATACATATATATATATATACATATCCATATGTACATATATATGTATATATATACATATATGTATATATATAAATATATATATAATATGTGTATATATATATATAAATATATATATATATATATACATATATATACATATATATGTATGTATATATGTATATATATATGTATAGATATGTATATATATATATACATATATAATATATATATGTATATGTATATACATATATACATATATATGTACATATGTATGTATATATATATATATATACATATATATATAAAACACTCACAACACGAATCAATCAACACAAGAAATACGTTAGAGTGGGAAACCAATCTAGCGGTATATTCAACCACATGAACCATTTTAACCACCCAGTTGACTGGGATAACGCTAAAGTCATCACATACAACAACAACATAACAGAAAGAAATTTAATTGATTGCAGTTTGATCAAATCTAGTAAGGGGATAAATGTTAATCTTCATCAAGGTTTGTACAAATTAGATAGTTTTATTTCTCATGAAATTTCAAAATTGTTTAAATTGTAATATAGATTATGAGCAGTTGTCCCATACTTGTTGGTTACCAGGACGGCCCAAACGTCCCATACTTGTTGGCTACCAGGACGGCCCAAACATCCATCACGTGTACTTGTTCCACTACCTCTCCGAATGCCCTCTTCACTATGTCATATATTCTGCACCTTGTTTCTTCATCTTATAATTCCTTCTTTGTATCTGCACTGAAGATGTAATTATACGAAAGCGCTCTGCTTCGTTAGTTTACTTTTCCTTGTGAACACACGCTCCTAGTGTTTTTATTGCATATATATATATATATATATATATATATATATATATATATATATACATATATATATATATATATATACATATATATATATATATATATATATATAAAAGAATCTTAAAGGAAATGAGAAATAAGATTGTTGTTCCATTAGAAATTATTTTCAAGAAATCCATCATATCCGGAGATGTCCCAAAAGAATGGAAGCTAGCTAACGTCACTCCCATATTCAAAAAAGGTGACAAAAAGAAACCAAATAACTATAGGCCTATAAGTTTGACTTCAATCGTAGGAAAAATAATGGAAACTATCATCAGAGATGCTATCGAACATCATTTAGAAAGTAACCGTTTGATAAATGATAGCCAGCATGGTTTCAGACAGAAACGTTCTTGCGTGACTAACTTACTCGAATTCTACAACACAGTTATCTCGAATTATGACAAAAGAAACAATATAGATTAAGTATATCTAGACTTTGCAAAAGCTTTTGATACCGTCCCACACGAAAGACTACTTACTAAATTAGCTTTGCATGGAATAAGTGGTAGCCTATTAGGTTGGACTAGTAATTGGTTGAATGGTCGAAAACAGAGAGTTGTTTTATAAATGGAAAAACTTCTGGATGAAAGAGTGTCGCAAGTGGAGTCCCTCAGGGTTCCGTTCTTGGGCCACTTCTATTCGTAGTATACATAAATGATATAGACCATGGACTAAAATCTACTGTTTCCAAATTTGCTGATGATACAAAACTGTGCAGATTGGCAAATAATCACTCAAACCAATTAGATATTCAAGAAGATTTAGATAATTTACAGCAATGGTCTGAAAAGTGGCTAATGAAATTTAACATAAGTAAATGCAAGGTAATGCACATAGGTAAAAATAACAGTAAGTACGATTACAAGTTATTTGGAAATTCGTTAACAAAAGTGGATAGTGAAAAAGATCTCGGCGTAATTATCAGTAACGACCTCAAATCATCCAAGCAGTGTATTTCAGCCTCTGAGAAAGCAAATAAGATTCTAGGACTGATTGCGCGATCTTTTGATTTCAAAAGTCCATCACTCATTAACAAGCTATATAAATCGTTAGTTCGTCCACATTTGGAATATGCTATTTCCGTATGATCACCGAATCTCATTAAAGACATTAATAGACTGGAAAAAGTACAACGGCGAGCCACAAAACTGATTCCAAATATCAAAAATAAATCATACGAAAATCGACTAAAACATATGAATATATTTTCCCTAAAAAAGCGTAGACTCAGAAGTAACTTGATACAGTCTTTAAAATTCTAAAGGGAATTGACAACATCAAAAGTGACAAAATTTTTACATTGAATGAGAATCAGACAAGAAACAATGGTCTCAAACTGTCCGGAAATAGATTCAATTTGGAAGTAGGTAGAAACAACTTTGCCAACCGTGTAGTTAATGAATGGAATAAACTTCCTGCACAGGTAGTGCAATGTAGTTCAGTTCGAAGCTTTAAGAATCATTTAGATAAATACCTAAGTAAGATGCTGTAATGATTATAATTTATCTTATATTATTTGTTTTTGTTTTGTTATCATTTGTCTGTCTGATTTTCATTTATCATTAGTTATATGTCAATTTATTATTATTTACTATTTACCTGTTTGTTTATTATTTAACTATACCTATGCATTTATTTATATATTTTATTTGTTATTTACATTATTATAGTTTTTATTTATTATTTTATTATTAATATGATTTTTTTTCGCATCCGACCTAGATATGGATCAAAAGGTCTCCATATATATAATATATATATATATATATATATATATATATATACATATATATATATATATGTATGTATTTGTATATATACTGTATATGTATATATTTATATATATATATATATATGTATATATATATGTGTGTGTGTATATGTATATATATATATATATATGTGTGTGTGTGTGTTTATATATATATATATAAATATTAATGTATATATGTTTATGTATATATGTAGATATATATATATGTATATATACATATATGTATATATATATGCTATATATATATGTATACATATATATATATATATATATATATATATATATATATATATATATATATATATATATATATATATATGTGTACCTTTTGGGCAAAGTCTTTCTCTTAACAATTACTGTTGAATGCTAAAGCACAAGTGGCATCAATGATTTTTAGAGAACATTTCTCTAACTATAAATTTAAATGCTCTGAAGAGGCATGGAAGCCCCTCGACATGAGCTACGTCGGACACACGATGACCACCTTAAGAAGGCGACTGCTAGCACACCGAAATAACGGAGCTATTCACCAGCATTACATTGACACATATGACAAGAAGCCGCGCTTGGAAGACCTCATCAGGGACACCGAAATAATTCACACAGACTCTAATTACGGACGCTTAATAATTGACGAGACAGTCAGTATTACTTTACAGCAGCCTACATTAAACGTCCAGAAGTCATCGGATCATGTCCTCCCTTCCAATAGAAAAAACAGACCCACACACCGTAACATTTGCCCACTGGAAGTTCCAAGACAAGACGTGACATTAGCTCCTCGTAGGTCCCGGCGAGAGGGTGCATCTAGACATTTGCTCACCGGAAGTGACAAGACGTGACATAAGCCCATCGTTGGACTAGGGCCCCCTTCCTGGCCCCGCCCACCCGCATATTCCCACCAATCATATTCCACCATTTCTATTTCTTCTCTATTGTTTGTACGGCCCACGGGCTTTTATATTCTAATGTTTTTTCACATTTGTAATCAGTTTTACCCTGAAGACGACCATGTGAAATGGTTGAAACAGCTGTCGGTATAAAATGGAAAACCACTCTGACGACTTTCGTACTTTCCTCCAGAAGTTTGAACCATGAAGAGAAAAAAATACTTAGAAAGTTAGAGAAATGTTCTCTAAAAATCATTGATGCCACTTGTGCTTTAGCATTCAACAGAAATATATATATATATATGCATGCATGTGTATATATGTATGTATATATGTGTATATATATATATATGTATATGTATATATATGTGTATATATATACATATATATATATATCTATTTATATATATATATATGTATATACATATATACATATTTATATATGAACATATATATATATACATATATATATATATACATATACATATATATATGTATATATATATACATATATATATGTATATATATATATACATATATATACATATATAATTTTGCAGTAAATCACTCATTCAAGGTACCATTCAGTCTGGTGGAATGATTTAATGAAGACAAATCCAGGAAGTTACAAGCCTGTGGTTAGGTGGGGGAAGGGGAGGGGAAAAGGGGAAGAGGAGGTGCTAGAAATGCTCCGCACTGTGTCGATTTACTTATTGAACACACTTCCTGTGTCAATTGGTCATGTCATTACGAGTATTCATTAGTATAATTATTTTGGAAGACAGTAACGACAATGGTCAATTTTCTCTTCGCTGCCAGGTAATATCTAATGAAAAAATAACCTTTCCATCAGGGTCTGCAGTGATGAATAAAATCGTGTGGTGGGAAGAGGGAAAAAAATAAAAATACTACCAGGAAGGTAAGGTGAATTGTGCAGGTGAGTGTGTCTCGATCCCTCTCAATGACGTGAATAAAATCGTCAGGTGGAAGTTAGATTAAGGATTGAATACAAGAGGGGATGGAAAATCGGTTGGGGAATACTAAGGCCCCGTTCAAACTAGCGGTTTCGACCACTGTGGTTTGAA
>NC_134808.1:851261-873761 GCF_046742065.1 Oratosquilla oratoria
TGCTCACTTCCAGCCTGCTGTCACTCTCTCCCCTTGTACATCTCATCACCGTACTTTCACCCACATTTATCTTTATTTTCCTTCTTTCACACACCTTCTCAAACTCTGTCACTAACTTCCTCAACCCCTCCTCTGATCCTGCTACAAGCGCAGTGTCATCAGCAAACAACAACTGGCTCACCTCCCACTTTTCTCCATTTTCTTTAATCATCTTCAACCCCTGACCCACTACCCTTGCATTCATCTCTTGCATCACCCCATCTATGGATAGATTAAACAGCCAGGGCGATATAACACATCCCTGACGAAGTCCCACCTTTACCTCAAACCATTCACTCTCTCCATTTCTAATCCTTACACATGCTCTACTACTCTCGTAAAAACTCTTGACTGCTCTTAACAGCTTTCCTCCAATCCCTTATATCTGCAGTACCTCCCACAGTGCCTTCCTTCCAGATCCATAAAAGACCAAAAGCCATCCTTAACTTTTCCTATAGCTGATCTACACAACCCCTACCTGTCCTAAAACCTTACTGTTCCTCACCAATTACTCCCTCTGTTCCTCTCCTAATCCTCTCAGTCAAGATCCTCCCGTAATCCTTCCCAACTACACTCAACAAGCTGATCCCTCTGTAACTACTACACTAATACTTGTCCCCCTTTCCCTTGTAAAGCGGAACTATACAGGCACTACTCCAGTCCTCCGGCACTCTACCCTCTCTTAAACAAGCATTAAATAACCTCACCAGTCCACCATAACTGTACCTGCTCTCTTCAGACATTCTGCATGGCATCCATCCAACCCAGGTGTCTTACCTGCTCTCATCATCTTAACAGCTGCTTTCACTTCATCTTTCCCTATTTCTCCTTAATTTTTCTGACTCATTACTCTCATTTTTTTTAGCGCTTCACACTGCAACTACCTTTCCCTCCCTATCCCCCTTTCACATTTAGCAACTCCCTAAAATACTCTGCCCACCTTCCTGTCACTGCCTACTCTTCCATTATCATCTCTCCATCTGAACCTTTTACCTTCTCTTCTCTACATGATTCGCCTCCTCTTCCTCTTTTAATTTCTTTCCAAAACATCTTTTTATTACTTTCAAAATTTTCTGTCATACTCTTACTCCATTTCACATCTGCTCTCCTCTTTGCTTCCTTTATCTTATGTTTAACTTCCCTTCTCTTTACTTTGTACCTCTCATACGATTCCCTCGGCCTAATTTGTAGCCAATCTATGAATGCCTGATTCTTCTCTTCTACACCTTTCTTTGTTTCCTCATCCCACCACTCACTTCCCTTCCTCCTATTTCCTCCCATCCTCCTTGTTCCACACACCATCTTTGCACACCTTATGACTTCCTTCTTGAACCATCCCCATTTCTCCTCCACTCCTAGTTTTACTCTATTCTTCACTCACATCCACTCCTCTCTCAGCTTCTTCTTATATTCATTCTCTTTTTCTTTGTTATCTAAGCAGTTCACTATCAGTCTACTTCGTGACCTCAGCTCAGTCTGTTTCATGACCTCAGCTCAGTCTGCTTCGTGACCTCAGCTAGAGAGCTCGTTTTTCTGCACAGACACCAGCTAGCGAATGCCTGTGAAATTTATATCTCCGAATAGTATTAAGTGATTGTGTTGTATACATGTAGTGTTATACAGTTACAGATATAAGATAAAGTGTAGTGTTCTATTTAGATTCAAAACAGTATTCTGTTACTGTACTTCAAATGTAGGATAAATAGTATAAGGTAAGAAGAGTAAGATTCGTGTATTTATTTGATTAGAGACAGTTTTTTTTTCTCTTTGCCATTTGTAATGCTAAAGGAAGAGCAAAATGGCTTCTGAAGGTTGTGTGAACCTAGAGGACCGTCTCAGGATGTGTGAAGAGGAAATTCGTTATCTCAGGAGTGCGCTCTGTGAGAAGAGTGAACCCTCCCCACAACCCAAAGAGCGTTCCACTTCTTCCCCTTCTGCCACTGCCGTGAGCGAGTGGGACTCCGCGGAATCCCTTTTGTCGAGCTCACGTTCGGTAACTGTGTGCCCTATGGAGCAACCGGTGGCTCTAGCCAATCGTTTTGCTCTGCTGGAGGATGAAGTGGCTGGAAATCAGGAGTTCTTGGTGGTGGGGACTCCATGGTGCGAGGCTATGACGACCTCCTGCAGCGGAAGACTAAACGACGTTGCAAGCTTGTATGTCAACCGGGCCGTGGGATCACCGACTGTACCCAGTCCATCAGGGAGCAAGGACGGACGAACACGGTTACGATAGTTCATACGGGAAGTAACGATGTAGGTAGGGTGAGATCAAAGGAACTTGTTCGCAATTACAGGGTCCTCCTTCGGGAGATGAAGGAACGTGGGAGCCGTAACGTAGTCTGTGGGATCGTCCCAAGGATCTAAGCAGCCTCGTGTTGGAATAGTAGAGCCATAGGTATCTCTATTTAATGCGTCATGACCTTTAGGGTTCTGATGGGAACCACCTTACCCGCAGAGGCAAAGATGTTCTCACAAACATCATTGTGGGAGCCTGTAATTAACTAGTTCTTTTTTGGGGGGTAAAAGCCCAAATGGAAGGGGAAATAGAGTGCACTTGGGAAAACAGAGTAGTGTATAGCATTAATGTAGAACAATATGCCAGTATAGGACAAAATATAGCTTTAGGATATAATGTCGGTAGAGGATGAAATGTTACATTAGGATGTAATGTCAAAGGACAGAATGTCACGATGGGAAGTAATGACAGTGGAGGACAAATGATCACGATGGGATGTAATGATACTGGAGGACAAAATATCACGATGGGATGTAATGATACTGGAGGGGAAAATATCACGGTAGGATATAATGTCAGTGGAGGACAAAATATAATTTTAGGAAGGGATGCCGGACAGAATGTCAATGAAGGCCAAAATATCACGATGTAATGTAATGACAGTAGAAGACAAAAGATCACGATGGAATGTAATGACAGTAGAAGACAAAAGATCATGATGGGATGTAATTATAGTGGAGGAGTAAAAATATCATGGTAGAATATAATGTCACTGGAGGACAAAATATAATTTTAGGAAGGGATGCCGGACATAATGTCAATGAACGACGGGAGGCCGGTGTGAATCGCGGTGACGTAGGAGGACAAAGTGTACAAAAAGGATCGGATGACCGTGAGCGACCAGATGTCCGTGATGGGGGGATATGTTAATTTTGATGGAAGAAATATTAATGAGGCATTGAATGTCAATGAAGGACAAAATGATAATATAGAGCAATGTGTTAATAAAAAACAAAAATATTATGTAAGACATGATATTGAAAATCAAAAGGTGTCAAAAAGAAATAATCACGAGTTTCTTAAAACCATGTACTTTAATGCTCGTAGTATTAGGAACAAATTTCAAGAAATACAGGCGTATGTCAAAAGCAAAAATCTCGATATGATAGAAAAAACCGAGACATAGTTAAATGGTAAAGAGTTCGAAGCTGAATCTAATATTGCGAGATTTAAACACTTTCATCAGAATAGAAACCACAAGAAAGGTAGGGGTGTTCTGTTGTACGTTAAGAACAATGTCCATGTTTGTGTTATAGAGTAAATGAAACAGGATGCACATGAGAGTTTGTGGGTTGAGTTAACCCAAACAAGTGGACAAAAAATGAATGTAGGTGTAATATATAGGCCATATACATTATCATTAGCAGACGACAAATTGTTATTTCAAGAACTGTCTAGTTTCTGCAACCGGGATTTATTGATAATGGGTGATTTCAATTTTACTGACATTGATTAGATGACCCATGAACATAGCCATATAGGTAGTCGCTTGAATGATTTTCTTGGTGACAATTACTTAGTTCAGCATGTAAAAGAGCCCACAAAATATGGAAACTTAATCGATCTATTGATCACTAACAGCGAAAGCATGGTAATTGATGTAGAAGTCGGTAAAACTGTTGCAAAAAGCTATCACAACTTAGATTCAAACTCCTAAAAAA
This sequence comes from Oratosquilla oratoria, assembly GCF_046742065.1. Classification (NCBI taxonomy): domain Eukaryota; kingdom Metazoa; phylum Arthropoda; class Malacostraca; order Stomatopoda; family Squillidae; genus Oratosquilla; species Oratosquilla oratoria. Next base: position 855,258 of record NC_134808.1, read on the forward strand.
TATTAGAATAGATACTTGTGTTTCTAAAATACCCGATTTCAGTAACGCTCAATTCATAGGACTACGTCAGGAGCTTCAGCTTACAGATTGGGAGGAAAAATTAAGCGAAAGTCCTGTAGATCAGATGTGGGAAATATTTTGAAATACGTTCACTAAGATGGTTGATACTTACATTCCTTTTAAAGACAGACGTCCCCAAAATCAGGCTCGCACAAAGTGGCTCCATAAAGAAACTGAAAAAAGTATTGCTAAAAAAACACAGGCTTATAAGAAATATTAATGCTCGGGTGCATCTAATGACTATGAAAGTTATGTATCAATACAGAGGTTTAAAAAAGACAATAAAAAACGACAATACGTAATGAATATCACTGATAAATCCAAAGAGAATCCCAAAGAATTCTATAGTTGCATTAGAGATAAATAGGTTGTTAGGAATCACATTGGTCTACTATTATCTGCTGACGGTCAACTTTAATATTCAAATGAAGGAATGTGTAATATTTTAAACAATTATTTTAGCTCGGTATTCGTAAACGAAACACCTCAAAGTGAACTCCAAACTGAAACCTGTGAAAAGTCTAGGGTAAACTTACTCACTACTGTAAATATAACAAAAGAAAAAATTAAAAGGTATATAGAGAAACTCAAAATTAATAAAACACAAGGGATTGACGGTTGGCATCCAAGAATCTTAAAGGAATTATCAGTAACGATCTCAAATCATCCAAGCAGTGTATTTCAGCCTCTGAGAAAGCAAATAAGATTCTGGGACTGATTGCGCGATCTTTTGACTTCAGAAGTCCATCACTCATTAACAAGCTATACAAATTGTTGGTTCGTCCACATTTGGAATATGCTGTTTCCGGTCACCGAATCTCATTAAAGACATTGATAGACTGGAAAAAGTATAACGGCGAGCCACAAAACTGAATCCAAATATCAAAAATAAATCATACGTAAATCGAATAAAACACACAAATCTGTTTTCCCTAAAAAAGCGTAGACTCAGAGGTGATTTGACACAGGTCTGTACGATTCTAAAGGGAATTGACAACATCAAAAGTGACAAAATTTTCACACTGAATGAAAATCAGACAAAACAATGGTCTCAAACTCTCCAGAAATAGATTCAATTTGGAAGTAGGTAGAAACAACATCGCCAACCGTGGAGTTAATGAACGGAATAAACTTCCTGCAGAAACAGTGCAATGTAGTTCAGTTCGAAGCTTTAAGAATCATTTAGATAAACACCTAAGCAAGATGCTGTAATGATTATCATTTATTTTATATTATTTGTTTTTGTTTTGTTATCATTTGTCTGTCTCATTTTCATTCATTATTAGTTGTATGTCAATTTATTATTATTTACTATTTACCTGTTTGTTTATTATTCAACTATACCTATGCATTGATTAATGTATTTTATTTGTTATTTATATCATTATATTTTTTATTTATTCATTTATTATTATTATGATTTTTTTCGCATCCGACCTAGATATGGATCAAAAGGTCTCCTGTCGGCATGCTCCACCATTGTAATCCTTTGTAACCTCCCTACCTTCTGCCCTTTTCCTCTTTCTCCACCTATTCTCCACTCTCAATTTACCTACCACCTGAAAATGATCTGACATTCCCCCACTCTGTCCCCTTACAACATGTTCATCCTTAACTCTTCCTACAATACTCTTGGTCACCACCATATGATCCATTAACGCTCTATCTGCTACCCTTCCATCCACCACCCTCTCCCATGTGTACTTATGCTTGACTTTCTTCCTAAACACTATATCTGTTATCATCAACTCTCAAGACACATCTCCATCATCATTTCTCCACAAAGATTTTTACCTGGAACTCCATACTTCCCAATCACTCCGTTTATTTTCCTACCCTAGCATTAAGGTCTTCCAATACAACTACATTGACATTTCTCCCTAATCCCTCTATACACTCATTTATATCTACCCAAAAAGCCTCCCTTTCCTCTACGCTATTCTCACTACCAGGCCCATACGTACTTACAAAAACCCACATCTCCCTTCCCAGCTTCACCTTCATCCACATCAGCCTTGATGAAACCTCCTTCCACTCCACTACACGCTTACTTATCACTTCACTTACTAGTATAGCCTACCCTTCTCTCCCTCGTCCCCTCTTCACTCCTGAGTACCTCTCAGCTGCACTCCCAAACTCACACTTGCCCTTCCCTTTCATTTTAGTTTCATTCAAAGCCAGCACAGCTTTCTTCTCGCAAACATACTGCCTATGTCTTCCCTTTTACTCTCATCTGTACCACATCCACGCACATTAAAAGACCCAAACATTAGGTGTTTTTTTTTTGTTTTTTTTTTTTTTTCATAAAGGAATGTCCCCTTTGGGGCTACAGGTAGCAGAACTCCTAATCCCTTCCCCGTCCTTTTTTTCGCCTCTTACGACTCAAGTGGAAAGACTTGGTGATAGCATTCTCTTCCCCCACCACAGGGTAGGCGAAAGAAGGAAATAAATATTCAGAGAAATGGTACAGGACAGTAACAAGGGGTTAGGGAACAGCATAACGGAGGGATAGTCATAGTATAAAAATGTCATAATTTCTCTATGAACAGAGTTTTCCTCTATCACAGACAAAAATTCGAGATAACTGTGTTGTAGAATTCGAGTTAGTCACACAAGAACATTTCCGTCTAAAATCATGCTGGCTATCATTTATCAAATAGTTATTTTCTAAATGATGTTCGATAGCATCTCTGGTGATAGGTTAACTTACAATCTCTGGAAAGACGCAGAGTGCGGGGCGATCTAATAGAGGTGATCAAGTGGATCAAAGGCTTTAACAAGGGTGTTGCAAACAAGGTCATCATATTAAAACAACAGGGCAGGACTTGCAGTATTGGTTATAAACTGGACAAATTTAGATTTAAAAAGGAAATAGACAAGAATTGGTTTACTAATAGGGTGGTCGACGAATGGAATAAACTTAGTAACCATGTAGTAAGCGCTGAAACTATCAGTTGTTTTAAGAAACTATTAGACAACTTTATGGATGGGGATGACAGGTAGTGATGGATACGGAGCTGCCTAGTGTAGGCCTTATGGTCTCTTGTAGTCTCCTTCATTCCTATGTTCTTATGTTTTATCATTTTTCCTACGATTGAAGTCAAAATTATAGGCCTGTAGCTATTTGGATTCTTTTTGTCACCTTTTTTGAATATGGCAATAACGTTAGCTAGCTTCCATTCTCTTGGGACATCTCCGGATATGACGGATTACTTGAAAATAGTTTTTAATGGAACAACAATCTCATTTTTCATTTCCTTTAAGATTCTTGGATGCCAACCGTCAGGCCCTGGTGTTTTATTAACTTTGGGTTTCTCTATACACCTTTTAACTATTTCTTTTGTTATATTTGCCGTAGTGAATAAGTTTACCCTAGACTTTTCACAGGTTTCAGTTAGAAGTTTACTTTGAGGTGTTACATGTACGAATACTGAGCTAAAATAACTGTTTAAAATATCACACATTCCTTCATTTAAATATTCAAGTTGACCGTCAGCAGATAATAGAGGACCAATGTGATTCCTAACAACCTCTTTATCCCGAATGTAACTGTAGAATTCTTTGGGATTGTCTTTGGATTTATCAGCGATATTCAATTCGTATTGTCGTTTTCCGTTTTGTCTTTTATAAATCTCTCTGTATTAGTACATAACTTTAATAGTCATTAGATGCACCCGAGCACTTGTATTTCTTATAAGCCTGTGTTTTTTTAGCAATACTTTTTTCAGTTTCTTTGTCAAGCCATTTTGGGCGAACCTGATTTTGGGGACGTCTGTCCTTAAAAGGAGTGTAAAGTATGAATCATCTTAGTAAGCGTATTTTGAAATATTTCCCATATCTGATCTACAGGTCTTTCACTTAATTTTGCTTCCCAATCTGTAAGCTGAAGCTCCTGACGTAGTCCTATGAACTGAGCTTTACTGAAATCGGGTATTTTAGAAACACAAGTATCTATTCTAAAAAAAATTAGTAGTTTGAATCTAACTAAGTTGTGATCACTATTTGCAACAGATTAACCGACTTCTGCATCAATTATCATGCTTTCGAGTAAGTTTCCATGTCTTGTGGGCTCTTATACATGCTGAACTAAGTAAATGTCACCAAGAAAATCAATCAAGCAACTACCTATATGGCCATGATCAAGGGTCATCCAATCAATATCAGTAAAATTGAAATCACCCATTATCAATAAGTCCCGGTTTCAGAAACTAGAGAGTTTGTCGTCTGCTAATGATAATGTCTTTGGCCTATATATTACATCTACATTCATTTTTTTTTTCATTTGTTTGGGTTAATTCTACCCACAAACTATTATATGTATCCTGTTTCATTTTTTCTAAAACACAACAGAACACAACAGAACACCCACACCTTTCTTGTGGTTTCTATCTTGATGAAAGTGTTGAAAGTGTTTAAATCCCGCAATATTAAATTCAGCTTCGAACTCTTTACCATTTAACCATGTCTAGGTCATTCCTATTATATCGAGATTTTCGCTTTTGACATACGCCTATATTTCTTGTAATTTGTTTCTAATGCTACGAGCATTAAAGTACATGGTCTTAAGACACTCGTGATTATTTCTTTTTGACACGTTTTGAGTTTCAATATAATGCCTTACATCATAATTTTGTTCTTTATTGACACCTTGCTCTAATTTGATATTTGGTCCTTCATTGATATTCAATGCCTCATTAAAATTTCTCCCATCACGGACATCTGGTCGCTCACGGTCATCTGATCTCTTTTGTATACTTTTCCCCCCTACGTCACTGCGTTTCACACCGGCCTCCCATCGTTCATTGACATTCTGTCCGGTATCCCTTCCTAAAACTATATTTGTCCTCCATGGACATTATATCCTACCGTGATATTTTTTCCTCCACTATCATTACATCCCATTGTGATATTTTTTCCTCCACTGTCATTACATCCCATCGTATCATTTTGTCCTTCATTGACATTATGTCCGGCATCCCTTCCTAAAATTATATTTTGTCCTCCACTGACATTATATCCTACCGTGATCTTTTCTCCTCCAGTATCATTGCATCCCATCGTGACATTTTTTCCTCCAGTATCATTACATCCCATCGTGATCATTTTTCCTCCACTGTCATTACACCCCATCGTGATATTTTGTCCTTTGACATTACATCCTAATATACTTCTTCGTCCTCTACCGACATTATATCCTAGAATTATATCTTGTTCTATACTGGTATATTGTTCTACATTATTGCTATACTCTACTCTGTTTCCCCCCGTTAGTTACAGATTCCCACAATGAGGTTTGTAAGAACATTTTTGTCTCTATGGGTAAGGTGGATCCCATCAGACGCATAAAGGTCATGACGCCTGGAAAAGAGATAACAAGGATCAAGAAAGGATTATCCAAGTTCCGTGCACAATCGTGACATCCTCTTATTGATCCCTATGGCTCTACTGTTCCAACATGAGCCTACGTAGACCCTCGGGAGGATCCCACAGACTACGTGACGGCTCCCACGTTCCTTCATCTCCCGAAGGAGGACCCTGTAATTGCGAACAAGTTCCTTTGATCTCACCCTACCTACATTGTTACTTCCCGTATGAATTATCGTAACCGTGTTCGTCCGTCTTTGCTCCCCTGATGGTCTGGGTACAGTCGGCGATCCCACGGCCCGGTTGACATACAAGCTTGCAACGTCGTTTATTCTTCCGCTACAGGAGGTCGTCATAGCCTCGCACCATGGAGTCCCCCATCACCAAGAACTCCTGATTTCCAGCCACTTCATCCTCCAGCAGAGCAAAACGATTGACTAGAGCCACTGGTTGCTCCACAGGGCACCCGCTTACCGAACGCGGGCTCGACAAATGGGACCACACGGAGCGCCACTCGCTCACGGCAGTGGCAGAAGGGGAAGAAGTGGAACGCTCTTTGGGTTGTGGGTAGGATTCACTCTTCTTAGAGAGCCCATTCCTGAGATAACGAATTTCCTCTTCACACATACTGAGACGGTCTTCCAGGTTCATACAACCTTCACAAGCCATTTCGCTCCTCCTTCAGCAATACAAACGGCAAAGAGAAAATATAAATCAACAGAAGAAACCAAAGTGGTCTCTAAATAAACTAAATACACGAAGCTTACTCTGTTTACCTTATATTATTACTCCTACATTTGGAGTACAATTACAGAATACTGTTTTGATTCTAAATTGATAGGATACTACCCTTTGTCTTATATCTGTAACTGTACAGCGCTATACGTATACAATTACAAAAAAAAAACATTCATTCATTCATTCATTCATTCATTCGTTCGTTCGTTAGTTCGTTCATTCATTTGTTTGTTCGTTCATTCATTCATTCATTCGTTCGTTCGTTAGTTCGTTCATTCATTCATTCATTCATTCATTCATTCGTTCATTCATTCATTCATAGATTCGTTCATTCATTCATTTATTCATTCATTCATTCATTCATTCATTCATTCATTCATTCATTCATTCATTCATTTGTTCGTTTATTCATTCATTCGTTCGTTTATTCATTCATGCATGCATCAATTTGTTGATCTATTCAATTATATATTTGTTTATTCATTTATTTATTTACCTATCCATTTGTTTATTGTCTAAATGTTTATGCATCTGTTTAATAATTTATTTGTTTTATATTTGTCTATGTTTTATGCATTTATCTAATCTGTTACTCTACTTATTTACTTGTTAATCTGTTTACTTATCTACATATATTTTTTCTTATATATTCATCTGTTATGCATGTGTATATTAATCTATTCATACACTTATTTCAATTTATTAATCTATCTTCTTAATTTATTCAGGTAACAAAATGGCATAGGTAGTGAATGTAGCCTACGGCAGGAGGCGCTGACCAGCTGCGGCCTAAGCCGTTACCTTTGCCCTCTGCTCTTCTTGGACTGTTGGGGCAGGTAATAGTCAATACTGGGAATTGGAGTGGAAATCAGTAAAAAGTGTAGTATTCAAACACACAGCCAAGCGAATACGAAACCTGCACGCTTCCAATTACGCCAACGGTGCACTATATAGTAGCAGATAGAGTTCTACCTGGATTTCTATTTTATTTTATCTAGCATAATGGTTTATCTGTAAAATCAACCTGTAAGTTTTATATGTCAATAAAACGAATTAAATTCTATCATGTAATAATGAATAAAATCAGCTGACTAGATCATGAAACGCAGTGATAGGGTGAAAAGGAGAAAAATTATAACTTTGTTAATAGTACGAGTATTCTGGGTCCCTCAAAATGGGCGGGGTCCTTAACCCATTAAACTCCGATGACAAGATGTCTTGTCATTTGGTCAAATAAAACAAAAAATCATAAAACACCAAAATGTTTGATCAAACACCAGAAAAATATGACGTCAATCCTCGCTTCGCTCGCAGCGAAGCGAGGACTGACGTCATATTTTTCTGGTGTTTGATCAAACATTTTGGTGTTTTATGATTTTTTGTTTTATTTGACCAAATGACAAGACATCTTGTCATCGGAGTTGAATGGGTTAAGAAAGGGGGAGGAGCAATAGCAGTGTTGACATATACAAATCAGAAAGTTTTTAATCTACTTAAATAACTCCATCCCATTTGTTCTACTTAAATCTTATATTTTAAACAATTTATGCATAATTATTTCTTTATCATTTCTGTATATTACAAGCCAGATTTGATTGATTAAAATTTTGGTCTATGAACGATTTGAGCATGTTTAATAGGTGCAATGAGTTCAATAGGTGCTTAGTAAGATAATGCACAATTGGGATTGTCAATTCACATGTTTTGTAAATTACTTAAATATTTTTATACAAATTTTAATAATTCGATTTATTTATAGAACTTATTCTATATAACACAATCGACACATTATCATAGAAACCCTTTTTATTATTGACAAAATTATCTTTCCCTTTCATGTGAACACCACTTAAACAATCTTTACTCATCTGAAAGAAAGACAACCATTCACGCGAGTTAGTTAAACAGTTTTGGGCCAAATTGATCAGTTTATAGTTAAGTAAACTGGGAAAGCAGAGTTAAGTTAGGGCAGTAAACTTGAAGAAGTTTGGACATAAAAATAAACACAGTCAAGAGGCGACCAAGTCGTCCCGAAATTGAACCATTCAAGCCCGCTGTCGACTATGCTATGGGTGCCGACAGAAGCTTACCCCGCGACCTGTGTCATTCTTTCTTAACTAATAAAAACCCCTGTCTAAATACAAAGGAATAGATAAATATATGAATAAATGATGATAAATATAAAATAGATGAGACAAAATGAAATAAAAAATATTCAAAGTTAAATTAGGTAAATTCTGTACGTAGTTCAAGGAACAGTAGAAGCCAAATGAATAGATTAAGTAATCAGGTATATAGGCGGATAAATAGATAAATAAATGAATAAATGAATAAATGGATAAATGAATAAATGAATAAATGAATAAATGAATAAATGAATAAATGAATAAATGAATAAATGAATAAATGAATAAATGAATAAATGAATAAATGAATAAATGGATAAATGAATAAATGGATAAATGAATAAATGAATAAATGAATAGAAAAATTAGCATAGCCCAGTGCGTTATGGGATTTTATCTTCTTTTAAATGAATAAGATCCTCTGTTAGGATATCATTGAGTGAATAAGTATATAGATAAACGAATAAGAAAAGAAAATAGACAAATAAGATAAAACTAAATAAATTTTGTGTGAATTTCTAGAAGCGACAGCAGACAAATGAATATACTCTATCTATATGAAAGGTACCATGACTAAAAATTTGCATTTGTAAATATAAAACATTAATCATAGATTTGATTTTGAGAGAAGATTGAAACGTAAAATACCAGATTAACTCCAGACGGCTAAAAGGTTTAATCGAGATAACCTTAATCCACTTTAACTTAACCTCGGATGGGATACTGACGGCATATGTTTTTGTACAGTCCTCATTTTCGGGATTATAGTGGCGCCTCCACGGACCAGAACTACGCAACATTCTTTTGTGATTATAATTGCGGACTAATTGCCATCCAAAAATTAATGGATAGATAAATTAATAAACTAATAAATGAATATATATATAAATAAATAAATGAATAAATAGGTAGATAAACAAATAAGTATATATATATATATATATATATATATATATATATATATATATATATATATATACATATATACATATATATATATATATATATATATATATATGTATATATATATATATATATTTATGTATATATATATATAAATATATATATATTTATGTATATATATATATAAATATATATATATGTATTTATATAAATATATATATATATATATATAAACATATATATATATATATATATAAACATATATATATATATATACATATACATATATAGTATACTGTATATATATATGTATATATATACTGTATATATATATATATATATATATATATATATATATATGTGAATATTTACAAAGGATTACAAAGGCGGAGCATGCCGACAGGAGACCTTTTGATCCATATCTAGGTCGGATGCAAAAAAAAAAATCATATTAATAATAAATAAAAACTATAATAATGTAAATAACAAATAAAATACATAAATAAATGCATAGGTATAGTTGAATAACAAACAAACCGGTAGATAGTAAATGATAATAAATTGACATATAACTAATAATAAATGAAAATCAGACAGACAAATTATAACAAAACAAAAACAAATAATATAACATAAATTATAATCATTACAGCATCTTACTTAGATATTTATCTAAATGATTCTTAAAGCTTCGAACTGAACTACATTGCACTACCTGTGCAGGAAGTTTATTCCATTCATTAACTACACGGTTGGCAAAGTTGTTTCTACCTACTTCCAAATTAATTCTATTTCCGGACAGTTTGAGACCATTGTTTCTTGTCTGATTCTCATTCAATGTGAAAATTTGGTCACTTTTGATGTTGTCAATTCCCTTTAAAATCTTAAAGACCTGTATCAAGTCACCTCTGAGTCTACGCTTTTTTAGGGAAAATATATCTATGTGCTTTAGTCTATTTTCGTATGAGTTATTACTGATATTTGGAATCAGTTTTGTGGCTCGCCGTTGTACTTTTTCCAATCTATCAATGTCTTTAATGAGATTCGGTGACCATGCGGAAACATATCCCAAATGTGGACGAACTAACGATTTATATAGCTTGTTAATGACAGATGGACTTTTGAAGTCAAAAGATCGCGCAATCAGTCTTAGAAACTTATCTGCTTTATTAGAGGCTGAGATACACTGCATAGATGATTTGAGGTTGTTACTGATAATTACGCCAAGATCTTTTTCATTATTCACTTTTGTTAACGAATTTCCAAATAACTTATAATTGTACTTACTGTTATTTTTACCTATGTGCATTACCTTGCATTTACTTGTGTTAAATTTCATTAGCCACTTTTCAGACCATATATATATATATGTGTATGTATATATATATATATATATATATATATATATATATATATATATATATATATATATGTATATATATACTAGGCAGGTTCATGTCCCTTACCACTAGCCATCCCTATCCATAAAGCTATCTAATCTTTTCTTGAAACAACCAATTATTTTAACATTCATTATATGATTAATAAGCCTATTCCATCTTATAAACACTCCGTTGGTAAACTTGTTTATGCCTATATCCTTCTCTAAGTGGAATAGAATTGCTTGGCGACAGCAACAGTAAGTGTAAAAGTACTACCAGGCACGGAAGGGGTTCAAACACGTTTAAAGGCCCCTACACACTGTCAGTCACGATTGCACAATATTCATGATTGCGCCAGCATATCCTGTGTGAGTGGGTGTGATTGAGTGTTTGCGCAGATGATTGAGGAATTTCCAACACGGTTTGAATTTGTAAGCTCAAGCATAGTAGTTACACCATCATGAGTTAGTGGCGATGATTGCGCCAACAGCTCAGTCTTTCCTTTGTAACCATGGCCAGCACATAGGACACTCAGGAATTTTGAAGGGAGTTCATCCAACTCCACAAAATCCAAGAGGTAAGTAATGATTGCTCAATCTTACTGATAGTGTGTGGCCCAAATACTGCTTGCATAATCTCAATGACTGTGCAATCATGACTGACAGTGTATAGGGGCCTTAAAGCTAATGCTCTTCGACGGAGATATTCATTGTTATTATTATTATAATTATTATTATTATTATTATTATTATTATTATTATTATTATTATTATTATTATTATTATTATTATTATTATTATTATTATTATTATTATTATTATTATTATTAATTATTATTATTATTATTATTATTATTATTATTATTATTATTATTATTATTACTATTATTATTATTATTATTATTATTATTATTATTATTATTATTATTATTATTATTATTATTATTATTATTATTATTATTATTATTATTATTATTATTATTATTATAATTATCATTATCATTATTATTATTATTATTATTATTTTTATTATAATTTTTGTTGTTGTTGTTGTTGTTGTTATCATTATTATAATCATTATCATTATTATAACACACACACACTCCCACGACTCTAACTCTTCCACTTCACTACAAGCTGTAGACGCACCTTCCAAGCAAAACAAATGCACTAACTCCTCATGCATGTCAAATTCAGCAAAACTCATAGCAAGACGCCCTGTAAAACCATTAATGTTTACATTGTTTACATCTACAGTATAACCACACCCCCACTTCGACGCTCTCACCCAAACTCTCTGGAACCTATCGTATCTTAGGACATCAGTCAAAGAACAAAGTTAATACACTCAGTTAGCGCAATCTTACGGAGACCATCTTGCAAACACAAAACCACATTATTCCTGAAATAGAGGACCATCGACAATTCTCCCAAGTTCCAATTCCCCGCTATAATCTTAGGAATTGAGCAACAAGTTTATAGAATGTATAATCTTGCCCAGGTGAATGGAAACAATATCTACTTTCCGCATGTTCATATTATTGTTCATACCATTAAGCCTATTCCCTTATATTCATGAATGTTTTACAAATACCACTATTCTTACAGAATTATGTGAATATGTCTTCATGCCCAGGTCCTGCAATCAGGCCTGGCTTGCCTTGTGTTTTGTTTTCTTCTATCTCCGTAGCACCAATATCACTGGGGTCACTGACAAATAACGAAACGAGCCATCTCAGCATCTCCATATTCAACGTATGCAACACTTCAACGACTAGCGTGCATACGCACGCACACCTATAATATGAGATGATAGTGTCAACCAAGACTATCGTCTCCCAAGGGAATCCCATTGTTCTGTGACCAAGCTCACCGACCCTTCTTGACAACACCCCTTTTGACAACAAAAGATTCTCGGCGCTCAGGTCAAGAGCTCTGCTTAGACAAATGGCCCAGCTGTGATATAATATTAATACAATATTAATATAACATAATATAATATAATATAATATAATATAATATAATATAATATAATATAATATAATATAATATAATATAATATAATATGATATATTATAATATAATATAATATAGTATAATATGATATGATATAATATAATATGACATAATATGATATAATATGATATGATATAATATGATATAATATAATAGATATAACATAATATAATATAATATAATATAATATAATATGATATAATATAATATAACATAATATAATATAATACAATATAACACAATATAATATAATATGATATAATATAATATAATATAATATAATATAATATAATATGATATAATATAATATAATATAATATAATATAATATAATATAATATAATATAATATAATATAATATAATATAATGTAAAATATAATGTAATTTAATATGATACAGTGTAGCATAATATAACATGGCATTATATAGTGAATGAGGTGTGGAAGGCAGAAGTGGAGGAAACGAACTTGAAGCGACAACCGAGGATGAATTGGGTGGATGGGGCGAAGGGAGTGTTGAGAAGGAGGGGAATGTTTATTGAGCAAGAAAGGAGAAGGCAGGAGATAGGAATGAGTGGAGAGTGGTTGTGTATAGATGGTACTGTTATGCAAGGAAGGGACGGGCAGGGGATGGGGGGTAGGGTGTACTTATGTGTGAATGATATTTTGGCACATCCCGAAGGAATTTCTCTCCGTCTTTTCTTTTTCTGCATGAGGGGACGGAGGGGTTGGGGAATGGGGGTGGGGGTGGGGGGGTTGTCGATTAAGTGAAACTGCCTTGCCTTGGATTTACTGTGTCTTGCTACATTGCTTGAGACCCAGGGCAGTGGGCGGGATACAGGGATGACCCGTCATCCATGTGGAGCTAAGAAGAGAGGAAGGAAAGGGGTGGTGGTGTGAAGTGAAATGGGTTGGATCAAGTACGTGTTTTTCACTTGGCTACCTCTCTTGTAAAGAGAAAAAAGCTCTTGGTATATAGATAGAACATAATAACATAATGCAATAATACAATGCAATTCGAAATACAAAACAATACAATACAAAGCTATACAGGACAATACAATACAGTACAGGGCAATAAAGTAGGACATAATGTAGTACAATACAATCTTATACCATAAATGACAATGCATTATAATGAAATACAACACAATGCAATATAAGACAATAGAGTAAGATGCAATAAATTATGATACAGTACAATACAACATTTTGTACTTAAAGAGAAGGGGGAGTAGGGCTATGAGCAGCCGTAATGCAGTCCCGCCTATTAATGAATTGACAGATTGATGGATTGATGGATTGATTAAAGATATCGTAAAAATGTTTCGAAAATCACGAAGAGCTCTCTGCATTGGTCGTTGCATTAACAGATCAACGCACATCTAAAAAAAATATATTCATATGAACACGACAATATTCGCTATCAAATGTATAATTTTGTCAAGTGAGTGGATTTTTATTATTTCTAGCACTATTTTATTTAGTATATATTTCATTATAATTATTTGTATGCTTTACTTTTGTTTTCGTTTAAAACATGTTTGTTGATTTTTTATGCCGTCGTTATTCACTAATCTGCTTAACTTATTTTGTATGCATTTATTTATCTATACACTTGTTTATAAAAGATTACAAAAGGTTACAAAGGAATAGCATGCCAATAAAAGACCTTTTGGTTTATAACTAGGTCGGATGCAAAAAGACAAATAACAAAGTAAATAACTAAATAAATAACAAATAAATAATAAATAAATATAAATGAAAATAAAGAATAGATGTATAAATAGATAGATAATCATAGGTGATAAACAAAGAAATAAATAACAAGTAATAATAAATAAAATGATACATGAAAACAAATTATAATATACAATAAATAGATAAATGATAAGAAATAAGAAGAGAAATGACATTGACTAACAATAGATAAATAAATTAAATAGAATGAAATAAATGACACGCATTACAGCATATTGCTTAGGTGCTAACTAAATGAATCTTGGAAGTTCGAACTGTACTACATTGCACTGTCTCTGCAACGAGTTTATTCCATTCATTTAATACACGGTTGGCGAAGTTGTTTCTACTCCCAATTTCCTGATAGTTTGACACCATTATTTCTTGTCTGATTTGCATTCAATGTGAAAGTTTTTTCACTTTTGATGTCAGCTCCCTATAGAATCTTAAAAACCTGTATTAAATTCCCCCTGAGTCTACGCTTTTTATTATTATTACTCTATGTATGTATTTTATATGTTATTTTTTATACCTAATCATATATTCAATCATTCGTTTATTTTTTCTCTCCATTCATTATTTTTGCTTATTCATTTGTTTACGTATTTATTTGTCATATATTCATTTATCTATTTGTTTATTTATTCATTTCTCTATCTGTTCATTTAGCCGTTAATCTATTTGTTTATGTTTATTTTGATTGCTTGATTTATTGATTTATTGTGCATATGCTCATCCGTGGATGAACTGTTTCTCGGTGCACTGGTCTCGAGGTAACTGACGTGTTAGTAAACAGGATGACATTCTATCCTTAAACCGCTAATTAATTCTTTTAGATTTATTCATCTTTTATTATTATTTTAGATTTGTTTTATTATACTTTTACTGTGGATGGGTGTTTTGGTTCAGTCATACCCTTATCAGGAGGGGGAGAAGGTCATAAGGATGAATACATTCCGTGTCATTATTGACCAAAAGGTTTCTTGCCACAATGTCTCACTGCAATTGCCTCAATTATCATCAGAGAGAAAACTGCCAAGTCTTTGTGCACGCTGCTTTAACACTATTTTTATGTAATGAAGAAAGAAATACAGACGAACTGAGAAATACGTCATCTTGGCGCGCGCGTGCGTATGTATATTTACCTAGTTTTACCTAGTTGTATTTTACGGGAAGGGGAGCTATGCTCGTGGTGTCCCGTCTTCATATCTCATTTTATCTAAACTATTTTTAAATTCATGTATTGTTTTTGCACACACCACTTTCTCATCTAACTTGTTCCAACTGTGTGTGTGTGTGTGTGTGTGTGTGTGTGTGTGTGTGTGTGTGTGTGTGTGTGTGTGTGTGTGTGTGTGTGTGTGTGTGTGTGTGTGTGTGTGTGTGTGTGTGTGTGTGTGTGTGTGTGCGCGCGTTTGTGTGTGTGTGTGTGTGTGTGTGTGTGTGTGTGTGTGTGTGTGTGTGTGTGTGTGTGTGTGTGTGTGTGTGTGTGTGTGTGTGTGTGTGTGTGAGTGTGTGTGTGTGTGTGTGTGTGTGTGTGTGTGTGTGTTTACTTAGTTGTATCTTACGGGAAGGGGAGCTACGTTCGTGGTGTCCCGTCTTTGTATCTCACAGTATCTACTTTGCTCTTAAATTTATGTATGGCTTTTGTACACACTATTGTTTCGTCCAATTTATTCCAGACATCCACCACTTTGTATGGAAATCTGTTTTTTTTTTTCAGGGCTCATCTATATCTGTTCTTTTTTAGTTTCTTTTCATGTCTTCTTATATTTCTCTTATCCCAATTTAGTAAGTCTTCTCCATCATGGTCTTCCATTCTTCTTGATTGTATAAATGGTCAATAGGTCACCTCTTTCTCTTTTTTGTTCCTGAGTCGGTAATTCTAGTTTTGACAATTTCTCCCAGTATGACAGTTTTGAATGTGTTGGGGCCATCTTTGAAACTGTTTTTTTTTATTCTTTCAATTGTCTTTATATTCTTTTTAGTCCAGGGTGTCCATAATATCATTGCATACTACAGTTTTGGTTTTATCAGTGTGATTAGTATTTCCTTTGCCATTTCTTCGTCCAATTAAGTAAAGGCCTCCTTCATTGATTTTTGCATGTTGTATGTTTTCCGACAATTTTATCTATCTGTTTATCAGGAGCATGTCCTTTGTGATAATCACTCCCAGGTCTTTCTCAGAACTCTCTTTAATTCCTTCGTACCGATTTTATATTGTCCTGATATTTTTTTCTACTTTTCAAACTCTATTATGCTACATTTCTTTACGTTGAAGCCCACTTCTGACTCCATTCCCAAACTCTGTTCAGATCTCTGCAGTGAATCACATTCCTTTCCTGTACTTACTTTCCTCGTCAGTTTTGCGTCGTCTGCAAAGAAGTTCATGTAACATCCTACACCCTCGTCCATGTAATTTATATAGAGAGCAAACTTTATTGGAGTCAATACTGATCCCGGTGGGACACCACTAATCACCTCTTTCCAAGTAGAACTCTTATCGCTGAGCATCACTCTCCTTTTTCCTTCATGCAAGAAATCCTCCATCCATCTTAATAGTTTTCCTCGTATCCTTCCCATGATTTCCAGTTTTCTTAATTTCTTTTTTTTTTTTTTTTTTGCGTGGTACTTTATCAAAAGCTTTTTGTAAATCTAGGAAAACACAATCAGCCCATTCATTCCTTTCTTGTGTTATATCTATTAGACTTGAAAAGAAACAGATCAAATTTGTGGCACATGATCTTCCCTGACTAAGTCCAAATTGTCTTGGGTATAGTATATTGTTTTCCTCCAGGTGCTTTGTTCATCTATTCTTAATAACTTTTTCACAAATTTTGGCTACTGTACTTGTAAGGGAGACCGGTTTGTAATTGGTTGGGTCTTCTTTGTTTCCCCCTTTTATATATTGGTATGATACTTGCATTTTTCAAGTCTTCTGGTATTTTTCCTTCTTTAAGTGAGTAGCTTATTACATTATATACTTTGTAAATTAGTTCGGCTGTACATTCTTTTAGTATCCAGTTCACGATTCTACCCGGGCCGTGCAATTTCCTGACATCAAGTTTTATTATTTGATCCACTTTTTCTTTTCTTGTTACAACCATTTCACTCATGGGCGGGGATCTCACTTCATTTCTTTCATCCCCGTGCTGTATATTTACTCTAGTAAACACAGAATTGAGGTGTATGCTCATGGCTTCAACCATTTCTATATCCTCTGTGTATTCTGTGTCCCCTTGGCGTAATTTTACTATTTCCTTTTTTTTTCCGTTCACATATCTATGGAATAATGTTGGTTGGTTCTTATGTTTTTCTATAATATCTTTCTCATATTTTTTTCTCTGTGCACTTTTACACATCCATTCCTTAGATCAATATATACTTACCACTTTCCATTTTTTTTCTCCATCTTTTCCAAGCTCTATCTCTTCTATCGTTCACCTCACTGCACCTTCTCTTATATCAGCACTTAATATACACCTATTTCTGTTTGTGTCTTGGTAGATATTTATCCACTCCTTCGTTGTAGATTTCTTTAAACATTATCGATTTCTCTTCCACTTGTGCCTCGTTATTGTTGATTTTTTCCTAATTCGCTTTTTGAAAGAAGTTTCTACGTTTTCCAAAGTCTGTTTTGTTGTACATCAATCCTCCTTTTCTGTATTTCTCATTTCTTTTCACATATATTCCTACTTTTATTTCAAAATCAAGCAATGTGTGGTAAATTTTCCCAATTGGTGTCTTGTATTCAATTTTATCCTCAATTTCAGGCTCTGATGTAAATATTAGATCTAGTCTCGACGGTTCTTCGTTATATCTACATCTGGTATTTTCTTTTAACCATCGTGTCATTGTATTTTCTTTAGTCATATCAAGTAATATATTTCCTCAAAGGTCCTCTCCACCTTTCACTATCATCTCTTCCCAATATATTTTTTTGCAGTTAAAATCTCCCATAAGTACTACGTTTCCTCCGCCCTTCAACGTCGCATTTAACGAATGCCTTGTGTCTTCTAAAATTTTAGAATAATTGTTCCCTTTCTATGAACCCCTTTTTGGGGGCACATAAGTCACCACAAACTTTTTATTTTTAATGTCACAATTTTCAATATTTATCATAATCATTTCAACACTATTTTCTCCCTCTGTAACCTTCGTCACACTTAAGTTTTTTCAT
>NC_134808.1:878761-879965 GCF_046742065.1 Oratosquilla oratoria
TACGTGGTTACTAAGTCTATTCCATTCGTCGACCACCCTATTAATAAACCAATCCTTGCCCATTTCCTTCTTAAATCTAAATTTGTCCAGTTTATAACCATTACTGCAAGTCCTGCCCCGTTGTTTTAATATGATGATCTTGTTTGCATCACTCTTGTTAAAAACCATTGATCCACTTGAACACCTCTATTAGATCACCTCGCACTCTGCGTATTTCCAGAGAGTTTAAGTTAAGGTGCCTAAGCCTCTCTTCGTAAGGTAAATTTCTGAGTCCATGTATCATTTTGGTCATTCTTCTCTGTACCGCATAGTCAAGGATGGGTCTAACTATTGCTAGATAGAGTTTGATAATTACCTCAGCACTTCAATTCGTTACCGTCCTAGCAATGAAACCTAATGCTCTGTTAACTTTATTCCTGGCGCTAATGCACTGTTTCCTGGTTTTAAGGTCAAGTCTCTCTCGCACTAAGTTTTCTCTAAAAACGTATTATCTAAGCTGTATCTATTTTCGGGGTTGTGTAGCCCTACGTTTAACACGCTACACTTAGAGGTATTGAAGTTCATTTGCCATTTCACCGACCATATGAACAATATGTTAAGATCATCCTGCAGAATCTCTGCGTCGTCTCGTGACCTAATTAGGCATCCTATTTTAGTGTCTTCCGTAGACTTACTAGGATCACTATTTATCCCATCGTCTCAGTCGTTTATGTACATAATGAACAACAAGGGGCCCAAAACCGAGCCCTGGGGGACCCCACTAATAACATTGCCCCACCTAGATTTTACTTAATTTATGGTGACCCGCTGTTTTCTGTTACTAATCCAAGCTCTAATCCATTCTAACACTTTTCTTCCTATGCCATGGCCTTTGATTTTATTTAGTAGTTTCTGGTGTGGCACCTTATCGAACGCTTTGCTAAAGTCAAGGTACATAACATCGCCCAGTAATCATCATTGATATCTGACGCAATTATATACTTTAGTGTAAAAAGATAGAAGATTTAAATCACAGAGTTGACTTATACCCCTTGGAGAAAACCATGCCCTGTGTATCCAACGAATTAAATTATGTCTTTTCGAATGTGTTCTCTGAGTCTATTTTACTATTATTGATTGAAGCATTTTTACTATAACCGATGTCCAAAAACTGATTGGCCTGTAAGTTCTATATAGACGATCTTATCTCCCTTCTTAAAACATG
>NC_134808.1:880465-882965 GCF_046742065.1 Oratosquilla oratoria
TTTTATTTAGTAGTTTCTGGTGTGGCACCTTATCGAACGCTTTGCTAAAGTCAAGGTAAATAACATCGTAATCATCATTGATATCTGACGCATTATATACTTTAGTGTAAAAAGATAGAAGATTAATCACAGATGACTTACCCTTGGAGAAACCATGCTGTGTATCACTAATTAAATTATGTCTTTCGATGTGTTCTCTGAGTCTATTTACTATTATTGATTCGAGCATTTTACCTATAACCGATGTCAAACTGATTGGCCTGTAGTACTATATAGACGATCTATCTCCCTTCTTAAAAACAAGAACAACGTTTGCCTGTCTCCAAGCAGTAGGCACAAAACCAGTGTCTACCGCTTTATTAACTATTTCAGTTGACTGGTCGCAGATTTCAAATTTACACTCCTTAAGCATTCTTGGAAAATTTTCGTCTGGACCCTGGGATTTTGTAGCTTTAAGTTTTTCAATCTGCTTGACTACTTCTACTTTACTAATGCTGATATTAGATAGACTACTTTCTTCATCCCCACTGAAAATCGGATCGCAGTCAGGTACTTTATCTAACCTCTCATTAGTAAACACCGTTTCAATCTGTCCGTCATTCATTTGGGAGTATTACTATTTTTCCGTATTGACTTCAGGGGAATAAATGTGTTAATAATTAAATCAGTTAGATTGCTATACATTTCATCCAAATCGCTGACCTGTTTGTTGAACCCACGCCCCCAAGTGACCTGACCCAAGGTATGCATATTACCCTCCGTGACCCGACCCCTGGTCATGTACCGAGACCTGACCACGCCGATAATGTTCGAAACGTCCGTAACGTCCGTATGACATTTTATATTAAATTTCAAATAGGTTTTTGTATTGTCAAAGTTTGCTCTCCTGAAGTTTGGTAATTAGACGTTATTCGTACTTTTTCATTCTTCCCAAATAATATTAAATCTTATTTCTTGATGATCGCTAGAGCCTCCCACTTTTACGTTACTCATTAGGTGCTCATTATTAGTTAAAAGTAAGTCTAGAGTATTTTCTCCCCTCGTAGGATCGGTAATCGTTTGTTTTAGGAAATTATCCTGCACCACACCTAAGAAGTTTTTTCGCCTCCTGATCTCCTACTAAAATTTCCCAGTCAATGTTTCTATACTTGGAATCTCCAATGATCACAACGTTTTTGTAATGGGACGCTCTGCGAATTTCATGAATCAGGGGATCAGTCTGCTCAATGCCGAGGTTAAGAGATCTATACAAGACGCCAATAATAACTTTCTTATTCTTTCCTATAATCTCTACCCAAATGGATTTCGTACAGTCCTCTTCCTTAATCGAATTGTTGACGACCACTTCTCAATTGGTTCTTTGGATGAGTTCCTAAAAACCGGGTGTGGGCGTTTTCTTTAGTTTATTTTCAGGTACAAAAGGTATCTACAAAGGGGAAAGATTTTCCCTGGTGAGATAAGGGAGAGAGCATCTCCTCTACCTCTCCTCCTAACTACCTGACCTAGGCTCCTTCTGTATGGCGAGCGGAGTCGCTAACTTATATAGTAAATTTGGTTTAGCTGAGCATGTTCGGTGTAGTTGTAACACGGGGAACGTGTTTGTGATAAATATACATTATACGGGTGTTAGTTGTATTGTATGGGATTTAGTTATATTATTGTTGGATGTGGCTAGACATGGTGTATATATTGAAGTTACGACAATGTAGTTAGGGTAGGTATAAGAAAGGGGTCAATGAATTGTCTGGTGACATTAGGTGCTTGTGTCGAACAATGGCGTGATGGCGTCATGTTATGATACATTTGTATTATCTGCGTCAAATGCTTTGTGATTGAGAAAGGCTAGGTCAGCAAGATTGGAGGTCATAGATATTCAAGAAGATTTAGATAAATTACAGCAATGGTCTGAAAAATGGCTAATGAAATTTAACACAAGTAAATGCAAAGTAATGCACATAGGTAAAAATAACAGTAAGTACGATTACAAGTTATTTGGCAATTCGTTAACAAAAGTGGATAGTGAAAAAGATCTCGACGTAATTATCAGTAACGATCTCAAATCAACCAAGCAGTGTATTTCACCCTCTGAGAAAGCAAATATGATTCTAAGGCTGATTGCGCGATCTTTTGATTTCAAAAGTCCATCACTCATTAACAAGCTATATAGATCATTAGTTCGTCCACATTTGGAATATGCTGTTTCCGTATGGTCACCAAATCTCATTAAAGACATTGACAGACTGGAAAAAGTACAACGGCGAGCCACAAAACTGATTCCAAACATCAAAAATAAATCATAAGAAAATCGGCTAAAACATATGAATCTGTTTTCCCTAAAAAAAAAAAAAAGCGTAGACTCAGAGGTGACTTGATACAGGTCTTTAAAATTCTAAAGGGAATTGACAACATCAAAAGTGACCAAATTTTTACATTGAATGAGAATCAGACAAGAAACAATGGTCTCAAACTGTCCGGAAATAGATTAATTTTGGAAGTAGGT
>NC_134808.1:890465-895465 GCF_046742065.1 Oratosquilla oratoria
GGATCCCAAAGCAAAGAGAAGTGCCTATTGTATTTGCAGGGTGGGGGGAAATTGCTCGTGGGATAGTGGGAAAGTAGGGAAAGAGGAGAAGGGAAGAGATTGCCGACCAGCTGAGTGACGATGAAATGTCTAATAAAAATGTAAAGATTAGAAGTATAGATAAGAGCAATACAGTAGAAAGTGATGAGAATATTTTCCAGGGATTTAAAGAGGGTGGGGGGACACAAACACCCCCCCACGACTGACAAGACTAGAAGAGAAGGTCGATAAGATGATCGAGGACTTGGAGCGTAGGTTCGGTCATGTTAACAACATTGTACAGAGGGTTGAAAAATTGGAAGAACTAGAGAAGGCGAACAAAAACTTAACTAAAGAAATAGAAGACCTAAAAAGACAGTTAAAAGAAGTAAAAAGGGAGAATGAAGAGTTAAAGATGAATAATAAAGAAAACAGAGAGGGATGGAAGGTAATTCAAGAAAACAGTAAAGATGCATTTACTGACATAATTAAACAGCAAATGAGAGAACAAACTGAAGACTCAGTTATTAAAGTGATGAGACAGAGGGAGAATATAGTAAGAGACTTAACTGATAAAAAGAAATGTATAATTATATTAGGAATGGAAGAGAAACATAACCCAGATAGAACCTCAAGAACCAATGAGGAAAATGAAAAAGTAAGCAGTTTACTAAAATTAGTTCAGGAAGATGAACCAGAAATTATGAAGGAAATTGAGGAAAAATTCAGGCTCGGAAAGTATAGTACAGATAAGACCAGACCAATTATAATTAAATTCAGGTCACAAACGACGGCAGAAAATATCTTATCCAAAACAGGGAAACTAGCAACAAGTGAACAATATAAAAAGGTATGGATAAAAAGGGAAATGAATAAAGAGGAAAGAGAGGAAGAAAAGCAGAAAAGACTTGAAGCTAAGAAAAAAAACGAGAGCAGAACGGAGTCAGAGAAAGAGAGATTCTATTGGAGAGTAGTGAATATGAAACTAAGGCAGTTCGACATACAAGAGAAAAACAAAAGGGAAACAGAGAACACAATGGAAGTGACAGAAAACTAAGAGTGTCTTACACAAATATAGATGGATTAATAACAGGATTGAATGAGCTGAATGATTGTTTGAAAGAAAAAGAACCGGACATAATGGGAATTGTAGAAGCAAAATTAAAAGGCCCACTACCACCCAACAGTGTAGGACATAATGCATATAATTATTGGATTAAAAACAGAGAGAAAAAGCAAGGGGGTGGAGTTATGTTCCTGACTAAGAAGGATATAAACGTGAGGGGTGTCATATATGGAAAGAATACAGTAGAGATGATTATGATAGAAGTGGAAGACAGAGATAAGAAGAGTAGAATATTTGTGATAAATTATGTGCCTCCGAAAACAGCCTCATGGGAGGAGAGTGAACATAAAAGTATGTTAGAGGACACAAAGATAACATTGAATAAAATAATGGAAGATGGAGGAAGAATAGTTATGATGGGCGACTTTAATTGCAAAGAAATCTGCTGGGAAGAAATGACAGTAAAGGGTGGAGACGGCTAATGGGGAAACGCTCTACTTGAGATGATTACTGACCATACAATGACACAATGGATACAAGAGAACACTAGGTATAGAAATGAAGAAGAACCATCAAGACTAGACTTAATAATTACATCTGAACCTAGAATATTGGACAAGATTGAATATAAAACACCAATAAGTAAAAGTGACCACATATTGATTGAACTGGAACTTAATGAAGAAAAATATATGAAAAGAAATGAGCAATATAGAAAAGGAAGAATGATGTATAAAAAAACAAACTTTGATGAAATAAGAGAATTCTTTCAACAAGAAAACTGGGAAGAAATATACAAAGAAGAAACAACAGTGGAAGAGAAATGGAATATTTTGACAAAAATTTACAAAAAAGGAGTGGAAAAGTATGTCCCAAGACAAAAACAAGAAAAAGAATATGTAAAATGCTGGTACAACAAAAGCTGTAGGGAGTTAAAAGACAAAAGAGACAAAGCCTGGACCAGATGGAAAAAAGACAGAAGACCTGAAAAATGGAAAATATATACCTGTTATAGAAATGAATATGTACAAACGTGCAGAGAGGAAAAGAGAAAATATGAAAAATATGTCAAAGAAAAGTGTAAAGATCAACCAAAACTTTTCTACAGATTTGTAAACAATAAACTGAAAAACAAACAAGACTTGGAGAAATTAAGACAAGGGGGAGTTGAATACACTGAGGAAATGGAAATGGCGGAAATTATGAACAAACATTTTAAATCAGTGTTTACAAGGGAGAACATACAACCTGAAGAGATTGAATGGAAAGAGAAAGTCCCCCCTATGGAAGAATAAGAAGTAACAAAGAATGAAATATTGACACACTTGAGTAATCTTGATGTCAGAAAATCGCATGGACCAGATGAAATGGTAAACTGGATTCTGAAAGAATGCAGGAATGAACTGACAGACAAAATACATAGCATACTAAACAGTTCCTTGAAAGAAGGAAAAGTTCCAGAAGATTGGAAAAAAGCAAATATAGTACCTATATATAAAGGAGGAAATAAAGAAGAACCTACAAACTATAGAGCAGTCTCTCTAACAAGTACAATAGCAAAAATTTGTGAAAGAATTATCAAAAGTAGATGGGTAAAATATTTAGAAAAAAAACAAAGTGTTAAATCCAAGGCAATTTGGATTCAGACAAGGACGATCATGCGTCACCAATTTAATATGTTTCTATTCAAGGCTAATAGATATAATACAAGAAAGAGATGGATGGGCGGACTGTGCATTTCTAGACCTAAAGAAAGCGTTTGACAAAGTACCACATAAGAAGTTGCTTAAGAAATTAGAAACTGAAGGAGGAATACAGGGAAAACTACTAAATTGGATGGAAGACTTTTTGCAAGGAAGAAAAATGAGAGTAGTGATAAGAGACCAGCACTCAAAATGGGATAAACTAATAAGCGGTGTTCCGCAGGGAACAGTACTGGCCCCAATAATGTTTGCTATATATATTAATGATATGGATGAAGGAATTGAAAGCTATATGAGCTTCTTTGCAGATGATGCAAAACTACTAAAAAGAGTGAAAACAGAAGAAGATTGTGAATCACTACAGAGAGATCTATATAAAGTACAGGAATGGAGTAGGAAGTGGGAGATGGAGTTCAATACAAAAAAATGTAGTATAATGGAATTTGGAAAAAGCAAAAACAGAATAACAGGATCATATAATTTGGGAGAAGAAGGAATAAAAAAAGTAGAAAATGAAAAGGACCTGGTAGTCATTCTTATGAATAATATGTCACCTGAGAAACATATAAATAAGATTTTTGGAGAAACTTATAATTTAATAAGAACAATCAAAGTTGCATTTACATACCTGGATACAGAAATGGTGAAGAAAATCCTAATCACCCTGATAAGACCAAGATTGGAATATGCAGCAACGATATGGTCACCAAGTACAAAAAAATGTATAAAAAACTTGAAAGAATACAAAGAGCAATTACAAAATTGGCACCAACACTCTCAAAACTATCATATGAAGAGAGACTAGAAAAACTTGAACTACAGACACTAAAGCAAAGAAGAGAGAGAGGAGATTTGATAGCTATTTACAGAATCATGAAAGGCATGGAAATTACTGATAGAGAAAATCTGATAAAATGGGATGACAGAAATACAAGAGGACACGGAAAGAAAATAAAAAAAGACAGCTATAGAAGAGATTTGAAAAAGAACAGCTTTCCTCACAGAGTAATAGACAGTTGGAACAAGTTAGATGAAAGTGGTGTGTGCAAAAACAATACATGAATTTAAAAATAGTTTAGATAAAATGAGATATGAAGACGGGACCTCACGAGCATAGCTCCCCTTCCCGTAAAATACAACTAGGTAAAACTAGGTAAATACACACACACACACGCGCGCGCACACACACACACACACACACACACACACACACACACACACACACACACACACACACACACACACACACACACACATACACATACATACATACACACACACACACACACACACACACA
This sequence comes from Oratosquilla oratoria, assembly GCF_046742065.1. Classification (NCBI taxonomy): domain Eukaryota; kingdom Metazoa; phylum Arthropoda; class Malacostraca; order Stomatopoda; family Squillidae; genus Oratosquilla; species Oratosquilla oratoria. The sequence goes on from NC_134808.1 coordinate 894,551, forward strand.
CACGCACACACACACACCACCACCCACACACCACGCACACACATACCACGCACGCACGCACGCACGCACGTCCACACACACGTACACACACCCACACACACACACACACACACACACACCACCACCACCACCCACACACCACGCACACACATACCACGCACGCACGCACGCACGCATGTCCACACACACGCACACACACCCACACCCACACCCACACCCACACACACACACACACACACCACCACCACCACCCACACACCACACACCACGCACACACACACCACGCACGCACGCACGCACGCACGCACGTACACACACACACACACACACACACACACAGTCCACGTGAGCCATCAGAATTGTGTGGGTAATCACTTCCACATACAAGGTTCTAATGGGTTCAAAAAGCCCATTTGTTATGGGGAAGTCCAAAAGGTCTATTTGGTCCAATATAGCTCCAGACGGTCCATCTGCACACCAGTCTTTTGTTTTCTTGTTTGCTGAGCCGATTTCCGAAAAAGGGAATTTGTTTACTCAACCATCGGATAGAAAGACGGAGAGAATCTTGTTTGCTTTCTCAGACCGACGGGTATTCTCAGTGCCCTCATATGTAAACCCGTCCACCCGAAGACGGTCTACAGCCGCCAGGCAATTCTATTCATCCCCGTTGATCCAAATTTTGGTAGTGAAGAGGTTACGATCTGTTTTGAGAAATCCAAGGAATGACAGGTATGTTTGTTCCGTGCTTTAACTCCCATCTATGGAACGGTTTGTTCCACTGTACCGCCTCTGCAGTAGAACAATGAAGCTTCTTTTCCGAGTCTAATATTCCAGTGTTACGCTATTCCTTATTTTCTACGTTTCGAGTTCCGAAGTGGAGTATGAATATGAAATTCTGTGGATAATTGCATCCAA
>NC_134808.1:900465-902965 GCF_046742065.1 Oratosquilla oratoria
GCACTCACTGTCTCCTCATCCAATTTATTCAGATGTCCACTACTCTGTGTGGAAAACTATTCATTTTTTCAGATCTCTTCTATAACTATCCTTCTTTTACCCCACTTTGGTAAACCATCTCTATCAAGGACTTCCATCCCTTTCATAATTCTGTACATGATCAGTAGATTTTCACTTTCTCTTCTTTGTTACAGGGTTGGTAGTTTGAGTTTAGACAATCTTTGTATGGCAATTTGGAGAGTGTTGGTGCTATCATTGTCGTTGTTCTTTGAATTCTTTCTAATTTCTTTATATTCTTTTTAGCACTGGGTGTCCCTAGTGTCGCAGCCCACTCCAACCTTGATCTTGTCAAAGTAACTAATATTTTCTTTACCATTAATTCTTCCAAGTAGTCAAAGGCCACTTTCATTAATCTTAGGGAATTGAAGGTTTCTCCGACTATTTTGTTGATATGTTTGTCTGGTGCCATGTCATTGCTGATAATTACTCCTAGGTCCCTTTCCGTATTGAATTTTTAACTTCCTTTGTACCAATTTTATATTGTCCCGATATTCTATTTTGATTTCTTTTTTTCCAAATTCCATTATACTACATTTCTTGATGTTGAAGTTCATTTCCCACTTTTGACTCCATTTCCAGAGTTTATCCAGGTCTTTTTGTTGTGATTTACAATCTTCTTCTGTACTTACTCTCTTTAGTAGTTTTAAATCATCTGCAAAGAAGTTCATATAACATTCCACACCTTCATCCATATAATTTATTTATATGGCAAACATTATCGGAGCCAATACAGAACCTTGTGGGACTTCACTTATCATTTCTTCCCAGGTCGAGTTCTTGTCTCTAAGTACCACTCTCATTTTTCTCCTGTTCAAGAAATCTTCCATCCATCTCAATAACTTTCCTTGTGCTCCACTTATTATTTCAAATTTTCTTAGTAGCTTTTTGTGTGGTACTTTATCAAATGCTTTTTGTAGATCTAAGAAGGCACAATCTGCCCATCCGTCTCTTTCTTGCATTATTTCTATTAGCCTAGAGTAAAAGCAAATCAAGTTTGTGACACACGATCTTCCACGTCTAAATCCAAATTGTTTGGATTTAGTATATTATTCTCTTTCAAATGTTTAATCCATTTACTTTTGATCTTTTTTTTTTTGCATATTTTTCCTTTTGTACTTATAAGGGAGACCGGTCTATAGTTAGTTGGATTTTCCTTGTCCCCTTCTTTGTATATTGGTACAATAGTTGCGTTTTTCCAATCTTGTGGTACTGTTCCTTCTTTGTGTGAGAAACCAATTATATTGTGCATTTTTTTCCGTTAGTTCATCTATAGATTCTTTTAATATCCAATTTGAAATTTCATCCGCCTCGTGTGATTTTCTGACGTCAAGGTTTTTCATTTGCTCCCTTATTTCCTTCTGAGTCACAGTTACTTCTTTCACTGGGGTGGGGGGATCTTTCTCTCTGTGCTTTTTCCCAATTTTGTGTACTTTCAATTGTAAATACAGATTTAAAATGTTTGTTCATAATTTCAGCCATTTCTACATCATCTATCTTTTCATTATTCCCCTGACGCAATTTCACTATTTATGTTTATATTTTAGTTTGTCATCAACCTACCTGTAGAATAGTTTAAGTTGGTCCTTGCATTTTTCTACTGTTTTCTTTTCATATTTTCTACTTTCTTCCCTGCGTATTTTTACATATTTATCTTTTAGTTTGATGTATGTTTCCCACTTGCTCTTTTTTCCATAATTTCCAGGCTTCGTCTCTTCTATCTTTAGCCTCATTGCATTTTTTGTTGTACCAGCACTTTATGTACACTCTTTCTTTTTTCTTCTTTGGTACGTATTTGTCTATTAGAATTTTCCTTTAATATGTTCCATATCTCTTCCATCTTTGTTTCTTCATTTAAGAAGCTTTCCAAGTTTGCATTTTGAAAGAATTTTCTGATTTTCTCAAAATCCGTTTTGTTGTACATTAGCCTTCCTTTTCTATGTTTCTCATTTCTTCTCAAATCAATTAGTTATTTTAGTTCGAACTCCATTAGTATGTGGTCACTCTTCCCAATTGATGTCTTGTATTTAATTTTATCCACGATTTCAGGCTCTGATTAATAGTCTCGACGGTTCTTCATTGTTTCTATACTTGATGTGTTTCTTTGTCCATTGAGTCAATATGTATTCAACGGTCATATCCAGTAGAATATTTCCCCAAAGGTCTTCTCTATCTTTCACTGTCATTTCTTCCCAACATATTTCTTTTGAATTAAAGTCACACATAATTAATATTTTTCCTCCTTCTTTCAGTAATTCAATTAATGCATTCTTTATGTCTTTCAACATTTTGGAATGATCACTATCTGTAAAAGAATGTGTTTTTCGGGGGCACATATATTACTATAATTTTTCTAGTTTTTATGTCTCTGTTTTAAACTTTAATCATAATCAATTCCACATTATTTTTCCTTATATTTATCTTTGTCTCATTTAAACCTTTC
>NC_134808.1:920465-927965 GCF_046742065.1 Oratosquilla oratoria
CGGAATTCAATTGACCATATCTAACAGAATTTTTATGTTCTTTAATTCTGGTTGCCAAATCTCTTCCAGTTTGTCCCCAATAGACAGAATCACAATCTAAGCATGCTTAGATTGTGATTCTGTCTTCACGAAAGAGAAGAGGGTAAATCATTGGATCAAGATGGCAAGAGAGGTAGGATATCCTCTCCCTCTGTTGTCCTTCAGGGTACACTATAATGTCACGCTGGACAGGAGGTGCTCCATCATCACCGACAAATATTGCTGCAATTTCATCATTTGTTGGATTATTATATCTCCTCGTATCAGGGCCGGCAATAAATTTTATTGTTATTTTTCTGGGAGTGATATTTTGTAATGTAGCTCTCTGTTGCTCTTCAAGTTCGACAGTTCTCATGTTTCTATATGCCCCTACATAAAGATTATCGACCATTGCTTGAGATATATTTTCGAAAACTCAATATAAGCAATTAGAATTTTGATTAGCATTTGACCTCAGATTTAATGCTTCATTTGTTTCAATTATATAGAGCTGTCCATATTTTCTTTCTTCATTTTCATTTGATCTTCGAGACCTTCCAGAAGTTCGAGACCTTCCAGAACTTCGAGACCTTCCAGACCTTCGAGACCTTCCAGACCTTCAAGAACTTCGGCACCCGTGTAAATTACACAGAAGAGAAGAGGGTAAATCATTGGATCAAGATGGCAAGAGAGGTAGGATATCCTCTCCCTCTGTTGTCCTTCAGGGTACACTATAATGTCACGCTGGACAGGAGGTGCTCCATCATCACCGACAAATATTGCTGCAATTTCATCATTTGTTGGATTATTATCTCTCCTCGCATCAGGGCCGGCAATAAATTGCATGGTTATTTTTCTGGGAGGGACCTTCGAGAACTTCGGCACCTTCGACAACTTCGGCGACTTCGAGAACTTCGGCGCCTTCGAGAACTTCGGCGCCTTAACGAATTTCGGCCCCTTTGAGAACTTTGGCACCTTCGATAATTTCGGCACCTTCGATAAACTTCGAGATCTTCGGCGCCTTCGAGAACTTCGGCGCCTTCGAGACCTTCCAGAAGTTCGAGACCTTCCAGAACTTCGAGCCCTTTCAGAACTTCGAGACCTTCCAGACCTTCAAGAACTTCGGCACTTTCGAGAACTTCGGCACTTTCGAGAACTTCGGCACTTTCGAGAACTTCGGCACCTTCGAGAACTTCGGCACCTTCGAGAACTTGAGTACCTTCGAGAACTTCGGCACCTTCGAGAACTTCGTCACCTTCGACAACTTCAGCACCTTCGACAACTTCGGTGACTTCGAGAACTTCGGCGCCTTCGAGAACTTCGGCGCCTTCGAGAACTTCGGCGCCTTCGAGAACTTCGGCGCCTTCGAGAACTTCGGCGCCTTCGCGAACTTCGGCGCCTTCGCGAACTTTGGCATCTTCGAAAATTTCGGCAACTTCGAGAACTTCGGCACCTTCGACAATTTCGGCACTTTCGAGAACTTCGAGAACCTCGACACCTTCGAGAACTTCGGCACCTTCGAGAACTTCGGCACCTTCGAGAACTTTGGCACCTTCGAGAACTTCGGCAGCTTCGAGAACTTCGACACCATGGAAGGTCGTTGCTTTTGATGTAAGCGTGATACACACAGTAATTAAATAACACACACGCTATCGTATTGTTATATGGATAATAATAATAACAACAACAACAACAACAATAATAGTAATAATAATAATGATAATAAATAAATAATAATAATGATTAAAAAATATAATAATAAATAATAATAATAAATAATAATAATAAATAATAATAATAATGATAATAATAATAATAATAATAAATAATATTTGTAATAAATAATGATAATAATAATAATAATAATAATTTAATAATAATAATAATTAATATTAATAATAATAATAATGTTAATGATGATAATAATAATAATAATAATACTACTAATAATAATAATAAAAATGAATAATGATAATGATAATAATAATAATATGATGATAATATATTTAATAATAATAATAATAATAAAAATAATATAATATATATAATAATATATTTTAATAATAATAATAATATATAATATATTAATAATAATATAATAATATGTATTAATAATAATAATAATAGTAATATAATAATAATAATAATAATAATAATAAATAATAATAATAATAATAATAATAATAATAATAATAATTTTAATAATAGATAATAATAATAATAATATTAATAATAATAATTTTTATTATGATAATAATAATTAATAATAATAATAATTTTTTATAATAATGATAATAATAATAATAATAAATAATAATAATAATAATAATAATAATTATATTACATTTACATATTACCAAGGCTTTTTTCCCCTTCCAAGGGAGTAGCCAAAAAGGGAAAGGCATAAAACATCCACCTCATCACTAATACACTCCACACCCCTCCCACCCTTCCTCTCATCTGAGCACCTCCTGGATGACGGGTCATCCCTGCACCCTGCCACCGCCCTGGGGCAGTGTTGCGCAAGACACAGTAACCACAGCAAGGCCGCTTCATTTAATCGGCGACCCCCCCCTCTCCGTCCCCTTTGCATATAAGGAGAGGACGGGGAGAAATCCCTTCGGGCTGCGTCAAAAATTACTCACACATACTACCTCACCCCCCCGCCCATGCCGCCGCATGCAGTCACAACCATCCATATACAACCATGCGCCCCTCACCTCTGTCTTCCGGCCGCGCCCTGCCTTCCTCATCAGACATTCCCCTCTTCCCCAAAAGCCCACTTTACCCCATCCATCCACCTCATCCTAGGACGTCCCTTCCATGTTCACTTCCTCCTCCACATCTGCCTTCCATACCTCTTGTACTAGTCTTTCTTCACTCATTCTTTCCATGTCTCCAAACCATCCAATATTCTTTCATCAACCCTATTTCCCAAATCTTTTCACCCCTGTTCTCCCTCTCACCTCCTCATTTACTCTCTCTCTAGCAAGTGGTTCACCTCCATTACTTCTCAGACCCTCATCTCATACCATTCAAACTCCCTTCTCTCTTCTTCTGATGTTCCAGCGTGTTCTGCCCCATACAGTGCTGGTTGGCACAATCTCGCCAAGTTCATTTATGGTCGCCTCTTAGCTGACTGGCCCTTATGTACGTATTTCCTCAATACAACTCTTTAAATAAACAATAAATATAAAAAATTTAAAAAAAAAAAAAAAAAAAAAAAAAAAAAAAAACAAAAAAAATAAATAACTAAAACACTAAGAACATAAACCCTCCATTTTAAAAAAATAAAAATTAAACCACCAAATAAAAATACAAAGCCTTTAAATAAAAATTAAAAAATAAATAAAATAAAAACAATTGACTAAAAAATATAAGTCTTTAAATTAATAAAAAAAAAAATAAAATAATAATAGACTGCTTGGTAGTTAAACCCACACACCCCCCAACCACAAACAAGGAAAAACCACGACAACCGACCCCCCACCACTCACAACCTAAAAGAAGACAAGCCAAGACCATGGCAATTTTTTTGTTCCCCATGCCACTATTCATTTATTTATATCCACAAGACAAACAACCACCACCTAAGGACATTAAAAATAAAATAAAATTTTAAACCACAAAATAAAAAAAAAAACACCTACCAACTCAACACCATAAGAACTAAACACACCATGCATAAGAGATAGAAAAAACCACCAACCCACATCACCACAAAGTACATAAGTTAAGAAGAATCACCATGCAACACCTACTACAAAGTGCAAAAGAGACACAACCAGACCAAGAAAAAAAGAGCCAAAGAAAGAAAGAGAAGAATAGGGACCTCCAGACTACCAAAATTACACCAAAGCAAGCATCTACAAACAAGGGCAAAAGATACAACCTAAGCTTCACACAAATAATAAAACCACCACCACAACCACACAACCTAATCCAACAAGGTAGCGGAGTAGAGCAACAAGAAAGGAAAGCAACTCACCCCAAAGAATAAGACCAACCTTAAGAAAAAAATACATTAAAAAAAAAAAAATAAATTAAAACAAACCAACCTAGCCAACCACACACACCAAAGCCCCAAGCTAAACACCCCAAGGAAACAAAAAAATATAAAAAAAAAAAAATTTATGTTATGTACACTCCATCACCTAGCAACCAAATTGCCCAAAAATAAATAAAATTCCTACATGTACAACACATCTTTAAACACCAACAAAAGAGATTTAAAAAAATAATAAAAAATTAAAAAATTTTATTAAACAACTTTAAAAAAAATAAAAAAAAAAAAAACAAAAAAAAGCCAACCAAGAAACTGTCCTAAAAGACAAAGACATACCACCAAAAAAACCACCACTAGTGACAATAACCCAAGATAAGTAATAAAAAAAAAGAATAATAAAGAAAAAAAATATAAAAAAAAAATAAAAATAAATCAACACCAAAATCAAACCATGATTAAAAGGCAAAAAGTAGGATCTCATATAGCAAAGAAGCAGCCAAGCCATGCATAACAAAATAAAACACACCAAAGCCCAAGAAAAAAGTGGCCAATGCCAAAAAGTGGAAGAGCCAAATAGCTTAACCAACAAAGTCAAAAGAGACTACAGCAAAGGTCTTTATACCAAACCAATGAAGAAGCCACAATTTAAGCAAAACGAAAGCCAAAATAGAAGCAACCAAGGGCATTTGTTTTAACAACCCCAAGCCCACCAAGTAGAGAGAAGAACGACCAAAAGGCCTTTATTTCAGTATCCGGTTTTCCCTCCCTCTTATCTTTCTTGACTTACCTACAAGGACCTCGCTGCAGACACAATCTACATTCTACCTCTACTCAATGATAATAATAATTTAATATTAATAATAATAATAATAATAATAAATAATAATAATAATATTAATAATAATAATAATTAATAATAATAATAATAATAATATAATATTAATAATAATAATAATTATAATAAGATTAATAATAATAATAATAATATTAATCATAATAATTTGATAATATTTTTAGTTATATAATAATAATAATAATATATAGAATAATAATAATTTTAATAAAGTCTACGGAACAAACATGCCTTATTTCTATCCATTCGAAAAAGCGTGACACAAAATAACACATACGCTATCGTATTAATATATATGATGATAATAATGATAATATAATAATGATAATAATAATAATATAATATTAATAATAATAATAATAATTAATAATAATAATTAATAATAATAATAATAATAATAATAATAATATAATAATTATAATAATAATAATAATAATAATAATAATAATAATAATAATAATAATAATAATAATTGATAATAATAATAATAATAATAATTAATCATGATAATCATAATAGTAGTAATGATAATAATAATAATGATAATAATAATAATAATAATAATAATAATAATAATAATAATTAATAATAATAATAATAATAATAATACTATATAATAATAATAATAATAATAATAATGTATAATAATAATAATGTATAATGATAATAATAATCTAATCATTATTATTAATAAGTAATAGTAATAATAATAATAATAATAATTATTAATATTAATAATAATATTAATAATAATAATAATGATAATAATGATGTTGATGATGATGATGTGTTGGTGATGATGTTGATGATGATGATGATGATGATGATGGATGATGATCGATGATGATGATGTGATGATGATGATGATGTGTATGATGATGATGATAATAATAATGATAATAACTAATAATAATAATAATAGTAATTAATAATAATAATAATTTTAATAATATAATAATAATAATAATAATAATAATAATAATAATATAATAATAATAATGATGATAATAGCAATAATAATTATAATAATAATATAATAATAATAATAATGATGATAATAATATATTAGGTATTAATAGAAATAGTAGATATTTATTGATCATATCAAGTGTAGTGATATTAATGGTAACAATAGCCATAAAAAATTGTCAGACCTATTATTTAAAAAAACATTTGTAAAAAAAAGAAAATATAGGTGTTTTTGTCATTTTTTAAACCTCTTCCTTGGCACTCGTCTTTTGGGATGTCGAAGGATCAAATCATCCAGCTCCCTGTTTGGAGACCACCTGTGTCGAAGATCACAAATGAACTTTAATTGACTCTTGATGAGTATTAACCCGAAGTTAACCTCAACTGATTGATATGACGATGACGATGATCTGGATAATGACGATGACGATGATCTGGATAATGGATAGATTCTCCGAAAATCAGCAGACTCGTTCTTGGATAAGGATAATTTGATTGATTCCAACACCTCTAGAATGGCTGTTTCTCTAGTGGTGTCGTTGTTAGTCGTCTGGTGTTTGGTTGAATAATACGTTGAATGTAATCTTCCTCTAATATCTCTGGCTATGCTGAAACAATGTCGGAAACAGTCGAAAGAAATATTGAAGTAATATCTCTGGTCATGTTAGGGCAGTGTTGCAATCTAGGCAAATGTGTTGTGTGTGTGTGTAATATCACAAATTTCTTAGGAAGTTAGACTGTCTAGCATAGACATAGATCTACATAGATTCAGCTCTCTATCGCACATAGGATTCTCCTACACATGTATAAAATAGCACAATAATAACTAAATGCACCTATTAATCCCGATGATATTAGATTAAAAGGGACTAACTCACAGTTAACACTATGAAACGAGATCTAAAGCTTTAAAAAGTGCAATAGCTTAGGACGTATTCAATGAGGGTATTCTTTTGCGACTCCTCTTTCCCTAGTTGAACAAAAAAGAAAAGAAAAAAAATGGCGTCAGAAAAAATAAAACTAATAAAGACAGCCGCTAAACTGAGTGTCATGACCAGTACCTATGATTGGTCTAATTTTAGAACAACAAGACTCTAAGTAACCGCAAAGTGAAGAGGTATTGATTGAGCGCAAGTGTGTGTGGTCTCTCCATATGTTTCCATCATTGTTTCGTCTGTCAATAAGCACAAGACCACGACCCGCACTTGGGGTTTATGAGAGGTTGATGACGTAATGGCAAGGTGATGACGTTATAACAAGTTGATGACGTTGGTGAGGATACGGTAAGTTATATTCAACTCATTACCTCTTGTATGCAATCGCATATGTATGTATATATATATATATATATATATATATATATATATATATATATGTATATATATATATATATGTATATATAACATATATATATATACGTATATAAATGTTATATATATATATAAATGTATATATATATACATATATGTATATATATATATATATATATGTGTGTGTGTGTATTTTAGACAAATGATTTGGATGATGGAGAACATAAGCACAGGGGAAGCCACGGAACCCTAAACACACTAACGTTTCTTTTGCGTAGAACTTCTTCAGAAGAAATTCTACGCGAACGTAACGTTAGTGTGTTTAGGGCTTCGTGCCTCCCCCT
>NC_134808.1:932965-940465 GCF_046742065.1 Oratosquilla oratoria
TTTCTAATTTTCTTATGTTTTTTTTTTTCTTTTTTTTTTCTTTTTTTACTAGGTTCCCATACTATTGCAGCATACTGCTATCGAATGCCACTTTCATTGATCTTAATAAGTTAAAAGTCTCTCCAACTAGTTTATTGACACGTGTATCAGGTGTCAAGTCACTTGAGATAATCACTCCCAGGTCCCTTTCTGAGTCGACTTTTTTTAATTCCTTGGTACCACTTTTATATTGACTCGATATTCTATTTTTGCTTTTTCCAAATTCCATTATACTACATTTCTTAATGTTAAATTTCACTTCACACCTCTGACTCCATTCCTATATTTTGCCTAGGTCTTCTTATAGCGATCTGCAGTCTTCTACTGTGTTTACTCTCTTGAAAAATTTGGCATCATCAGCAAAGAAGTTCATGTAGCACTTTACTCCCTCATCCATATCATTTATATATATATGGCAAACATTAAATGAGCCAATACAGAGCCTTGCGGGACGCGACTTATCACATCTTCCCAATTCGAGTTTTTGTCTCTGAGTACCACTCTCATGTTTCTCCCACTTAAGAAATCTTCCATCCATTCCAGTAAATTACCTTGTATTCCTCCTATTATTTCAATCTTCCTTATTAGCTTTTTATGCGGTACTTTATCAAAAGTCTTCTGCAAGTCAAAGAAGGTGCAATCAATCTGCCCAGCCATCTTTTTATTGTATTATTTCTATTAATCTTAAGTAAAAACATATTAAGTTTGTGGTACACGATCTTCCACTTCTAAAGCCAATTTGTTTAGGGTTTAATACTTTATTCTCTTCCAAGTGTTTCATCCTTTTACTCCTGATAACCTTTTCGCATATTTTTGCTACTGTGCTCGTAAGGGATACCGGTTTGAATTTTGTAGGATCTTCTTTGTTTTCTCCTTTATATATTGGTACGATGTTTGCATCTTTCAAATCTTGTGGTATCTTTCCTTCTCTGAGTGAAAATTTATTATCTTGTATAATTTGTCCGTTAGTTCATATATACACTCTTTCAGTATCCAATTTGCAATTCCATCCAGTCCATGTGATTTCCTAACATCTAGGTTTTTTACTTGGTCTTTTATTCTATTCTGTGTCAACTTTATTTCTTCCATTTTAGGGGATCTCTCTCGTCCATATTCCCAAATTTGTGAGCTTTCAATTGTAAAAACAGTCCTGAAATGTCTGGTCATATCTTCAGCCATTTTTATGTCATCTATATATTCTTCATCTCCTTCAAGCAGTTTTACAATTTCGTGTTTGTCTTTTAATTTATCATTTACATATCTGTAAAAGAGTTTGGGTTGATCCTTACATTTGTCTGTAATATCTTTTTCATATTTTATTTTTTTCTTTCCTGTGTATATTCACATATGTTTGCCCTTTTTTCCCCCATCTTTTCCAGGTTTTGTCTCTTCTGTCTTTAGCCTCACTGCACCCTTTGTTATACCAACACTTTATATAAATATCTTTTTGCTTCTTCTTTGGTACATATTTATATATTCCTTCCTTGTACTTCTCTTTGAATATATTCCATTTGTCTTCCATCTTTGTTTCCTCGTTGAAAAATCTATCCCAGTTTGTGTTTTGGGAAAAAAAATTCTAAGTTTTACAAAATCCGTTTTGTTGTACATCAACCTTCCTTCTCTATATTTTTCATTCCTTCTAACATAGTTTTGTTCTTTTAATTCAAACTATTAGTATGTGGTCACTCTTCCTAATTGGTGTCTTATACTCAATTTTGTTCACGATATCAGGTTCAGAAGTGAATACTAAGTCTAGTTTCGACCGTTCCGCATTGTTTCTATACCTAGTATTTTCCTTAACCCATTGTGTTAAGGTATATTCGATTGTCATATCCAGCAGAATGTTGTTCCAAAGTTCTTCCACCCCTTTTACTATCATTTCTTCCCAGATTATATCCTTTGCGTTAAAGTCACCCATAATTACTATGTTACCACCCTCTTTCAGTAACTCATCTAAGACATTCATTGCGTCTTCCAGTAATTTAGAATGATCACTATCAGACCAAGCCTGTGTTTTTAGTGGCACATATACTACTACAGAATTTCTACTTTTCATATCTTTATTTACAACTTTAATCATGATCAATTCCACATTATATATGTCTTCATTTATCTTTGTCACATTTAAACCCTTTTTGGACAATGTCATGACTCCTCCTCCCTGTTTATGTGTTCTATTTTTCGCCCAGTGGTTGTATAGGCCTTGTCTCATCATACTTGTTGATAGAGGACCTTTCAGTTTTGTCTCCACAATTCCCATAATGTCAGGTTTCTCTATTTCCAGATAGTCGCTTAATTCGTTAATTCCAGAGATAATACCGTCGATATTTGTGTATGCCACTTTTAGTTTCATATATTCTTCTCTCTCTCTTTCCTTTATTTTTTTTGTATTATTTTTTTTTTTTAAGTTTCCATTTTCCTGATGTACCGTTTTTTCAGTCTCAGATCCAATATTCTAAAAAGAAAAAAGAAAAAAAAAATCCGTCTCTGTTCTCTTATCATTTCTATCGTTGGCTTCAATTCAGAGAGCCTTGTCTTTCTCTTTTTCCTCCTCACACATTTCCTTTTTTAGCCGTATATATCTGAATTTCTCACTGTTTGCTAGTTTAACCGCTTTCGATAGTATCTCCTCATCTATCATTTGAATTCTTTGTTTGATTTTCTGAGGCCTATGTTGTTTTTCTTTTGAATATTTTTTCATTCTGTGAATCTCGTCAATTTCCTTGTCAAAATTTTGCCCTTCGTCTAGTATTTCTTTCAGAATTTCTTTAGCTATTTCCTTTTCCTCCTTTTCTCTCTGGTATTTATATACACCGTGTTGTTCTTGGATACCATGGATCACAATGCATTTACCTTTGTCTACTGTATCTCTCACCCATTTTTTTTTCTTTAATTACTTTCATAACTGCTTCTTTTGTATTTTCCTCCATCTCAACTCAACTCTGCTTAAGTCCAACCCTCTCTTCGTTGGTTCATTTAATATTTTTTTCTTATTTTTCTTTCTCCAAGGTGCCAACTATACATTCTTTAAGATCTGGATTTAACCTTGTCGGTCGCTCGAGATACATAGCCCAAACATTCCGCACAATAACAACTAGGCGTTTTCTTCGTATCAGCAACAAAACCGCTAGATCAGAGCTCAAATTATTCGCGCGCGCGCGTGTGTGTGTGTGTGTGTGTGTGTGTGTGTGTGTGTGTGTGTGTGTGTGTGTGTGTGTGTGTGTGTGTGTGTGTGTGTGTGTGTGTGTGTGTGTGTGTGTGTGTGTGTGTGTGTGTGTGTGTGTGTGTGTGTGTGTGTGTGTGTGAGAGAGAGAGAGAGAGAGAGAGAGAGAGAGAGAAAGAGAGAGAGTGTAAGGGAGAGATAGAGAATGAGAGGAAGAAGGACAGAGAAAGGAAGATGAGGAGGAGGAGAAGGAAGAAAAAGAAGAATAGGAAGGGGAGGACAAATGGAGAAGGAAAAAGAGGTGGGAGACGGGAGACGGCGTGTGGTACGCAGTAGTATTAGGAAGACGAAGGGAACAAAGAAAAGGAAAAGTAGGAGGAAGAGATGTTTTGAGAGAGAGAGAGAGATAGATAGAGAGAGAGAGAGAGAGAGAGAGAGAGAGAGAGAGAGAGAGAGAGACAGACAGACAGACAGACACAGAGAGAAAATGGACTTGATTCTTGGTGTAAAGTCTCATACAAGTAATGACCATTCTTGCAAACAATCATTCTGACACTCTCACTTGTGCATTTATGCACGTCTGTACGCAAACAGTATGTGATATGAAGATAGATAATATATATTTGCTCATATATTTTCCAGGAAGAATTGGGTTTTAAGGAGGTTAAGTTTGGGAATTTAAATCAGGTTTGGTTAAGTTGGGTTAGGTTAAGTTATGTATGCGTTAGAAATGCGTAGGCAGGTTCGTGGAAGTGCTTAGTATAGCCGTAACAGCGGGAAGATATTGCGTCCTTGGGGGTTGAAGGGGTTGAAGGAAGAGGAGGGAGGGGGAGACGTCGATCCAAAAGGCGTTGCGGAACAAGATATTGCGTCCACGCAAAATGAGAGCTGCAGGGCGCCGGGAGGAACGATTTTTCCTAATTTCCTTGTAATATTTTGATATTAAAAAGAGAGAATGCATATATATATATATATATATATATATATATATATATATATATTTATATGTATATATATATATATATACATATATGTGTGTATGTATGTAGTTACGACTACAGACTTGT
Organism: Oratosquilla oratoria; assembly: GCF_046742065.1. Taxonomy (NCBI): domain Eukaryota; kingdom Metazoa; phylum Arthropoda; class Malacostraca; order Stomatopoda; family Squillidae; genus Oratosquilla; species Oratosquilla oratoria. Next base: position 937,235 of record NC_134808.1, read on the forward strand.
AGTGAAGGTTACGTACATTACATGTGCACGCATGTGCGTATGTGTACCTTGAGATTATGCCGACCTTTCCCACGGGAGGCTTGGTGGTCTCGATGCTAACCAAACTGTCGATACGACGTATGAAGACTGTCAAAGTGATTAATTTGTTGTTGTTTTTTAAGTATTTCGTTCTTCTCTTGCTTTGTCAAACATGCTCCATTCATTGCATATAGTTTTATGTATGTGTATTATCTTGTGGCTCTATCTTGTCAATCTTAGGAACTGATTTACGTAAGATTAGAGAAAATGCATATTATCATTGTCATCGGACGCCGAAAGGCGTCGGTGTGAGAAAGAGGTGCCTACGTGCGCTCTGATTAGAAAATTGCGTGGGAGCGTAAGTTATGGCAACAGCGTCCCAACTTTCATTTACGTATGTATAGATTTTCATTTAAAAAATATTAAGTTTCTGTTTATCTAAGATTGACAAGGTAACTTTATCATATATTATTTTGTATACGTTGATGTAAAGAATATCCGTGTATGTACTTGGAAGTATTGAAAAACTCTCATGTTAATCGTTGTATCTAGCGACACTTGGCAGCCCTCCGGGCCTAACGGAGAAATGTATAAATATCGGTGATTGCAACGGAATTTTGGACTCTCCTTATACAGAACCCCTTGTTACCTTGTCTAGCCTTGTGCTAGTTCCTTTTTCCACTTTAAGTCATAGTTTCATCTCGACTAGTGTATTTACGAGTCATTGTAGGACTCTGTATTCTTTTGATAGTCGATATAATTCTCGACTCTGCATATTTTACGTATGTCTTTGTAAAGACATTGTCGATATTTGATCGACTATTTATGTTTACTTGTCTTGGCAAATTAGGCCATTTATGTCCTAAAGGGACTCATTGACTGGTACTTGTTTATATTTATGTCAACATTACAGTGTAACGGATCTTGTAATATTTTGCTCGCTTGGCGACCTCTGTTCTTCGATCTTGTTTGGTTTTGTTTCATTTGAAGGAAATAATTATTCTTTAATCAGAACTCTAGTTTTTTGGGCCTGGCCCTTCCCCCTAGGCGTCACAATGTGTATATATATATATATATATATATATATATATATATATATATATATATATACATATTTATATATATATATATATATACATATATATATACAAGGTATGTTCAATAAGTAATGAGAAAATGTCAGGCGAGATATCAAATATGGTTTGATCAAAATACTACTTCATGGTGAAGTACATATACATATATTCTATAAAATTACTAACTGGCAACTTTCTATATTTGTAGGTCTGAGTCCAGCGGTGAACGTGGTGGAACCAGTCTGATTTGGTTAGCCGATCTATGAACACTTGTCAAGATACATGGAAACATGGAACAATGTTACGCCATCAACTTTTGTGTTGATAAAAGAAATATGTTAAGATATTGAAAAAGGAAAACGGAAATAAACCTTATGGAAGAAACCAAACAAGACAGCTTATGGAAAGTTAAAGGAGGCCTATGGGAATAAACAGATGAGCCAAGCAAGTTTCTATCGGTGGTTTAACAGATTTTCAGAAGGAAATGAACAGGTTGAGGATGAACCCAGATCTTGAGCACCGAAAAGTGCACGCAAGGAGAAAAAATTGAGGAAGTGCAAAGGTTAGTGATGCAAGACCGTCGAATATCTCTGAGGATGATATCTGAAACTGTTGGTATTAGTATTGGCACAGTAGAGACAGTTCTGACCGAAGATCTGAAGGTCCACAAAGTCTGTGCCAAGTTCGTGCCAAAGATCCTCTCCGACGACAAGAGGTAGTTTCGTGTGGAATGTTGCACTGACATTCTCGAAATGATAGAGGCTGATTCAGGTTTCCTGAATAAGGTAGTGACTTGCGACGAGAGTTGGGTGTTCACCTATGACCCTGAGAGCAAACGTCAGAGTGCTCAGTGGAAGCACGCGACCTCCTCCAGACCCAAAAAGGCAAAGATGAGCAGGTCGCAAAAGAAGGCCATGGTCATTCCTTTCTTTGACTCCCAGGGTCTCATTTACGTTGAATGGGTTCCTCAGGGTCAAATTGTCAATAAGGAATATTACCTTGCTGTTCTAAGGTTCAGGGAGAAGATGAGGAAGAAGAGGCCTCAGCAGTAGAGGAGTGGTCAAAGGTGGTTCCACCAGGACAATGCCCCATGCCACAAGTCAACCCTGGTGACCACCTGGATGGTCGACAGGGGAATGAAAGTGGTACAACGCCCTACAGCCCTGACCTAGCCCCTTGCGACCTCTTCCTGTTCCCCGCATGAAAGACAGCCTCAGGGGAACCAGATTCCAGTCAACAGAGGAGCTGAAAGAGGCATCGAAAAGTTACCTGAAGGGACTACTGAAAAAAAAAAAAAAATTGAGGAGGTTTTCCAAGATTGGGAGAGACGCATGAAGAAGTGTTTAGATGCGAGAGGCAATTATTTTGAAGGAGACAAAGTTTTGTAAGCTTATGAGAATAAATAGTGTCGCTCCTGACATTTTCTCAATTCTTATTGCTCGTATTGATATATATATATATATATATATATATATATATATATATATATATATATATATATACATATATACATATATATATATGTATATATTATATACATATATTACATATATATATATATACATATATATACATATATATACATGTATATATATACATATATATACATGTATATATATACATATATATATATATATATATATATCTATATATATATATATATACTATATATATATATATATATATATACATGTATGTATACACACGTATACACGTATATCACATCGTTACCATTACACGACGCAAATTCGAATTATTATTTTCTATGCTCTATTCATTCTGAAGTGCTACTCTCTGGGTCATCATTATTCTTTTTCTTTTATATCCTTTGGCGATCTTTTGGTTACAAAGATTTTTTTTTTTTTTTTTTTTTTTTTTTTTTTTTTTTTTTTTTTTTTTTTTTTTTTTTTTTTTTTTTTTTTTTTTTTTTTTTTTTTTTTTTTTTTTTTTTAGTATCATTTCATGGTCATGAAGAATCTATGTCTCTTAAGGATATGGGAGATGAGAACCAATATATATATATATATATATATATATATATATATATATACATATATACATATACATATACATATGTATATATGTATACATATATATATATATACATCCTATATATATATATATATATCCTAGCTTA
>NC_134808.1:967839-985339 GCF_046742065.1 Oratosquilla oratoria
AGTGAGAAATGAGGACGTGAGGAGGAGAACAGGGGTGGAAAGGGAGCTGGGAGATAGGGTTGAAGAAAGAGTATTGGGGTGGTTTGGACACATGGAAAGAATGAGTAAAGAAAGATTAGTAGAAGAAGTGTGCAAGGCGGAGGTGGATGGAGTGAATATGAGGGGGCGTCCTAGGATGAGATGGATGGACGGGGTGAAAGGGGCTTTACAAAAGAGAGGAATGTCTGTAGAGGAAGGACGGGAGAGGACAGAAGATAGGATTGAATGGAGAAGGGTTGTGTGTAGATGAGGCTGTGATGCATGAGGGGGAGTGGGTGGGGTATGGGGGGTGAGGAAGTATGTATGGCAAAAAAATTGACGCAGCCCGAAGGGATTTTTCCCCGTCTTCTCCTTTCCTGCATGAGGGGACGGAGAGGGGGGTCGCCGAATTTATGAAGTGGCCTTGCTGTTGATGTGCTATATCTTGCGACACTGCTTCTGACCCAGGGTAGTGGACAGGATGCAGAGATGACCCGTCATCCAGGAGGTGCCAAGATAGGAGGGAGGAGGGAGGAGGGTGGAGGGGAGTGGAATATATGGGAAATTAAATGGGTGGGAGTGATTTCTATGCCTTTTTCTTTTTGGCTACCCCCCGTGTAAGGGGGAAAGAGCCTTTGGTATATGTATGTATATATATATATATAAATGTATGTATATATATGTATGTATGTATATATATGTATGTATATATATATGTATATATACACACACACATATATATGAGTGGTAGGGTGGTGAAAACACCGAGAATCGTTGAAGTTTTAATCAATGATGTTTCGTTCCTAACAGAGCTTTTTCAGAGTGTACAAACATGGTAATAAAATCAACAATTTATACCTCGTATTATTCCGAGTTCCTTCCTTAACACACCCCATCCCTCCCTCTCGTACACTTCAACTTAATAAAACCATCCTGATGGTTACAGCGGGGCTGGGATGTTATTAAAGCTGCCTCGGCTATTTTTTGTCTTTTTCTTGTCTAACACTTATTGTAATATTTCCACTCCGTCCCAGTTGGGTAAATATATATATATATATATATAAATAGATATATATATATATATATATATACATACATATGTGTATATATATATATATATACATATATGTATACATATTTATATATGCACATATGTGTTATATATACATATGTATAGATAAGTCCCCTTTGTCCTCTGTCTTATGTATTTTTCCTGAAGAGGGCTACAGTTGATAGCCGAAATATGGAATCTTCTTGCATTCGAAGTTTATTTTTTCCGATTGTGGGTTTCTTGTGTGATATATATATATATATATATATATATATATATATATATATATATATATATATGTATATTATACAGTATATATATATATATATATATATACATATATATATATATGTATATATGTATATATATATATTATACAGTATATATATACATACAAATGTGTGTATGTATGTGTGTGCGTGTGTGTGTGTATTTATCTAGTTTACCTAGTTGTATTTTACTGGACGAGAGCTATGCTCGTTGTGACCCGTTTTCGTATCTCTCCGTATCCAGGTTGTTATTAAAATCTTGTATAGTTTTGGGACTCAATGTTTTCCCGTTTAGTTTGTTCCAGACATCAATCATTTTGTGTGAGAAGCTATTCTTTTCTCAAATATCTTCTGTATCTGTCCTTTTTTTAGCTTCTCGTGTCCTCTTGTTCCTCTTCTGTCCCGTTTTAATAAGTCGTCTCTATCAAGAACTTCCATTCCTTTCTTTCTTACTTTCTTACCAGTCTCATGTTAAGCATTAAAGCTTGTCAGTCGTTTTGTTTTATGTAGCCTCTCCATCTGATCCTCTTCTCATACAGATGCCGGTTTTTGATGTCTTCAAGATTCTCTCCCCTGGCTTCCACTGCTCTACTAATGTTGTTCCTCCACCTCACTCTGGGTCTTCCTACAGGTCTTGTTCCTTCAGGTCTCCACTCATAATATTTTCTTGGATATCTGTTGATGTTTATTCCTTTTATATGACCAAACCATCGTAGCTGTCCTTTCTCCATGAATTTAAGGATATTTTCCACTCCTGATTATTGTTTGATGGAAATATTCCGGATTCTGTCTCCTTTTGTGACATTCTTTATTAATCTTAAAACTTTCATTTCTGTTGCTTGAATTTTATTTCCAACCTTGGTGGTAAACGACCAAGCCTTGTGCCCATATATAAGTATAGGTCGTAGTGTACTCGTATATAAGATGGTCTTTACTTTCCTTGGCACGTGGCAGTCTTTAATGAGTGGATATAGTAAGTAGAGAGTCGCATTAAGTTTCGTGATCCTGTTATTGATCTCAATCGAGGGGTCATTTTCTGTGCCGAAAACTGCTCCTAAATATCTAAACTGATTTGTTTGGTTCAAAAATTGTATTTCCCAATCTCACATGCATATCTTCTTGATTTCTACTCAGCAGCATAACCTCTGTTTTTTCCCTTATTAATTTTCATACCTTTGGCTGATAATTCTTCATTGCAAACTAAAATGAACCTCTGTAACACTTCTTCAGTTTCTGCTATCAATGCCAGATCGTCTGCGTAGCCAAATATTTCTCCTTCCGCTCTTCTCGTCACTAACTTTCCACAATAGTCCATGAAAATGATGAATAAGACTGGGGAAAGCACACTTCCTTGTTTAACTCCTGAAGTTATACTAAACCATTCCCCCATTTCCTTGCTGGGTCTTAACGCGGCATGCATCGTTTATGTACGTGTTTTTTATTGCCCTTTTAAGTTTGGGAGGAATGTTATACTCTTCTTTATCCAAGATGTACCGCAAGATCTTTTTGGGAACCCGATCGAATGCCTTTTCCAGGTTGACGAAAGCTAAGTAAACTTTTCTATTTCATTACCAGTTTTTCTCAGAAAGCATTTCTAAGGCAAAAATCAAATCGATGGTAGATCTTCCAGGTCTAAAACCAAACTGCCACTCGTCGAAGCTGTCTTCTATTGTCACCCTTAACCTCTTTTCTAATATTCTTTCATAAAGTTTTGCTATATGTGGTATTAAAGCTATTCCTCTGTAGTTTTTACAATCAGTTTTGTTTCCTTTGTTTTTTATATATAGGGCATATCATTGATCTATTCCAATCTTTAGGTACTCTTCCTTCATCCCAGGATTTGTTCAAGATGTCCTTTACCCATAGAATTCCATCTTCCCGATGTTTTTTAAAATCTCAGATGAAATCATGTTTTCTCCTGCTGCTTTGCCATTTTTCATTCGATTTAAGGATGATTCTATCTCTTAAACGGTAATTGGATCTTCGTCCGATTCTAAAAGTTCCACTACATTGTGCTCTGGATTATTTTGTTCTACGTTATTTGGTATATTCAACAAGTTTTCGAAGTAGTTTTTCCATTTACTGTCAATTTTCTCGGCGTCTGTTAGTAGCTCTTCTCCATTTTCATCTTTAACTGCATTTGATTGTGGTGCTGATTTCTTTCTGTAATTTTTAGCCAAGTTGTAAATTAGCTTTCTAGTTCCTAGTAAATCCTGTGTAAGATCTCTCCCAATTTTCTCCCGTGTTATCCTTTCATAATTCTGTAAATGGTCAGCAAATCACCTCTTTCTCATATCTGTTCCAGTGGTGATAGATGTAATCTATCCAATCTTTGTTCGTATTCAAATTTGAGAGTGTAGGTGCCATTTTCGTTGCTGTTCTTTGAATTCTTTCTAATTTCCTTATGTTTTTTTTCTTTGTTTTTCTTTTTTTACTAAATCCCCATACTATTGCAGCATACTGCTATCGAATGCCACTTTCATTGATCTTAATAAGTTAAAAGTCTCTCCAACTAGTTTATTGACACGTGTATCAGGTGTCAAGTCACTTGAGATAATCACTCCCAGGTCCCTTTCTGAGTCGACTTTTTTTAATTCCTTGGTACCACTTTTATATTAACTCGATATTCTATTTTTGCTTTTTCCAAATTCCATTATACTACATTTCTTAATTTTGAAGTTCACTTCACACCTCTGATTCCATTCCTATATTTTGCCTAGGTCTTCTTATAGCGATCTGCAGTCTTCTACTGTGTTTACTCTCTTGAAAAATTTGGCATCATCAGCAAAGAAGTTCATGTAGCACTTTACTCCCTCATCCATATCATTTATATATATATGGCAAACATTAAATGAGCCAATACAGAGCCTTGCCGGACGCGACTTATCACATCTTCCCAATTCGAGTTTTTGTCTCTGAGTACCACTCTCATGTTTCTCCCACTTAAGAAATCTTCCATCCATTCCAGTAAATTACCTTGTATTCCTCCTATTATTTCAATCTTTCTTATTAGCTTTTTATGCGGTACTTTATCAAAAGCCTTCTGCAAGTCAAAGAAGGTGCAATCAATCTGCCCAGCCATCTTTTTCTTGTATTATTTCTATTAATCTTAAGTAAAAACATATTAAGTTTATGGTACACGATCTTCCACTTCTAAAGCCAATTTGTTTAGGGTTTAATACTTTATTCTCTTCCAAGTGTTTCATCCATTTGCTCCTGATAACCTTTTCGCATATTTTTGCTACTGTGCTCGTAAGGGATACCGGTTTGAATTTTGTAGGATTTTCTTTGTTTTCTTCTTTATATATTGGTACGATGTTTGCATCTTTCAAATCTTGTGGTATCTCTCCTTCTCTGAGTGAAAATTTATTATCTTGTATAATTTGTCCGTTAGTTCATATATACACTCTTTCAGTATCCAATTTGCAATTCCATCCAGTCCATGTGGTTTCCTAACATCTAGGTTTTTTATTTGGTCTTTTATTTTATTCTGAGTCAACTTTATTTCTTCCATTTTAGGGGATCTCTCTCGTCCATATTCCCAAATTTGTGAGCTCTCAATTGTAAAAACAGTCCTGAAATATCTGGTCATATCTTCAGCCATTTTTATGTAATCTATATATTCTTCATCTCCTTCAAGCAGTTTTACAATTTCGTGTTTGTCTTTTAATTTATCATTTACATATCTGTAAAAGAGTTTGGGTTGATCCTTACATTTGTCTGTAATATCTTTTTCATAGTTTCTTTTTTTCTTTCCTGTGTATATTCACATATGTTTGCCCTTTTCCCCCCCATCTTTTCCAGGTTTTGTCTCTTCTGTCTTTAGCCTCACTGCACCTTTTGTTATACCAACACTTTATATAAATATCTTTTTGCTTCTTCTTTGGTACATATTTATATATTCCTTCCTTGTATTTTTCTTTGAACATATTCCATGTCTTCCATCTTTGTTTCCTCTTTGAAAAATCTATCCCAGTTTGTGTTTTGGAAAAAAAAAATCTAAGTTTTACAAAATCCGTTTTGTTGTACATCAACCTTCCTTCTCTATATTTTTCATTCCTTCTAACTTAGTTTTGTTCTTTTAATTCAAACTATTAGTATGTGGTCACTCTTCCCAATTGGTGTCTTATACTCCATTTTGTTCACGATATCAGGTTCAGAAGTGAATACTAAGTCTAGTTTTGACAGTTCCTCATTGTTTCTATATCTAGTATTTTCCTTAACCCATTGTGTTAAGGTATATTCGATGGTCATATCCAGCAGAATGTTGCTCCAAAGTTCTTCCACCCCTTTTACTATCATTTCTTCCCAGATTATATCCTTTGCGTTAAAGTCACCCATAATTACTATGTTACAACCCTCTTTCAGTAACTCATCTAAGACATTCATTGCGTCTTCCAGTAATTTAGAATGATCACTATCAGACCAAGCCTGTGTTTTTGGTGGCACATATACTACTACAGAATTTCTACTTTTCATATCTTTATTTACAACTTTAATCATGATTAATTCCACATTATATATGTCTTCATTTATCTTTGTCATATTTAAACCCTTTTTGGACAGTGTCATGACTCCTCCTCCCTGTTTATCTGTTCTATTTTTCGCCCAGTGGTTGTACAGGCCTTGTCTCATCATACTTGTTGATAGAGGACCTTTCAGTTTTGTCTCCACAATTCCCATAATGTCAGGTTTCTCTATTTCCAGATAGTCGCTTAATTTGTTAATTCCAGAGATAATACCGTCGATATTTGTGTATGCCACTTTTAGTTTCATATATTCTTCTCTCTCTCTTTCTTTTCTTTTTTATAATTATTTTTTTAAGTTTCCATTTTCCTGATGTACCGTTTTTTCAGTCTCAGATCCAATATTCTAAAAAAAAAAAAAGAAAAAAAAATCCGTCTCTGTTCTCTTATAATTTTTATCGTTGGCTTCAATTCAGAGAGCCTTGACTTTCTCTTTTTCCTCCTCACACATTTCCTTTTTAGCCATATATATCTGAATTTCTCACTGTTTGCTAGTTTAACCGCTTTCGATAGTATCTCCTCATCTATCATTTGAATTCTTAGTTTGATTTTCTGAGGCCTATGTTATTTTTCTTTTGAGTATTTTTTCATTCTGTAAATCTCGTCAATTTCCTTGTCAAAATTTTGCCCTTCGTCTAGAATTTCTTTCAGAATTTCTTTAGCTATTTCCTTTTCTTCCTTTTCTCTCTGGTATTTATATACACCGTGTTGTTCTTGGATACCATGGATCACAATGCATTTACCTTTGTCTACTGTATCTCTCACCCAATTTTTTTTCTTTAATTACTTTCATAACTGTTTCTTTGGTATTTTTCTCCATCTCAACTCAACTCTGCTTAAGTTCAACCCTCTCTTCGTTGGTTCATTTATTTTTTTTTTTTTCTTCTTATTTTTCTTTCTCCAAGGTGCCAACTATACATTTTTTAAGATCTGGATTTAACCTTGTCGGTCGCTCGAGATACATAGCCCAAACATTCCGCACAATAATAACTAGGCGTTTCCTTCGTATCAGCAACAAAACCGCTAGATCTGAGCTCAAATTATTCGCGCGCGCGCGCGCGTGTGTGTGTGTGTGTGTGTGTGTATGTGTGTGTGTGTGTGTGTGTGTGTGTGTGTGTGTGTGTGTGTGTGTGTGTGTGTGTGAGAGAGAGAGAGAGAGAGAGAGAGAAAGAGAGAGAAAGAGAGAGAGAGAGTGTAAGGGAGAGATAGAGAATGAGAGGAAGAAGGACAGAGAAAGGAAGATGAGGAGGAGGAGAAGGAAGAAAAAGAAGAATAGGAAGGGGAGGACAAATGGAGAAGGAAAAAGAGGTGGGAGACGGGAGACGGCGTGTGGTACGTAGTAGTATTAGGAAGACGAAGGGAACAAAGAAAAGGAAGAGTAGGAGGAAGAGATGTTTTGAGAGAGAGAGAGAGAGATAGAGAGATAGAGAGAGAGAGAGAGAGAGAGAGAGAGAGAGAGAGAGAGAGAGAGAGAGAGAGAGAGAGAGAGAGAGAGAGAGAGAGAGACAGACAGACAGACAGACACAGAGAGAAAATGGACTTGATTCTTGATGTAAAGTCTCATACAAGTAATGGCCATTCTTGCAAACAATCATTCTGACACTCTCACTTGTGCATTTATGCACGTCTGTACGCAAACAGTATGTGATATGAAGATAGATAATTTATATTTGCTCATATATTTTCCAGGGAGAATTGGGTTTTAAGGAGGTTAAGTTTGGTAATTTAAATCAGGTTTGGTTAAGTTGGGTTAGGTTAAGTTATGTATGCGTTAGAAATGCGTAGGCAGGTTCGTGGAAGTGCTTAGTATAGCCGTAACAGCGGGAAGATATTGCGTCCTTGGGGGTTGAAGGGGTTGAAGGGAGAGGAGGGAGGGGGAGACGTCGATCCAAAAGGCGTTGCGGAACAAGATATTGCGTCTATGCAAAATGAGAGCTGCAGGGCGACGGGAGGAACGATTTTTCCTAATGTCCTTGTACTATTTTGATATTAAAAAGAGAGAATGCATATATATATATATATATATATATATATGTATATATATATATGTATATATATATATATACATATATGTGTGTATGTATGTAGTTACGACTACAGACTTGTAGTGAAGGTTACGTATATTACATGTGCACGCATGTGCGTATGTGTACCTTGAGATTATGCCGGCCTTTCCCACGGGAGGCTTGGTGGTCTCGATGCTAACCAAACATTCGATACGACGTATGAAGACTGTCAAAGTGATAATTGTTTTTTTAAGTATTTCGTTCTTCTCTTGCTTTGTCAAACATGCTCCATTCATTGCATATAGATTTATGTATGTGTATTATCTTGTGGCTCTATCTTGTCAATCTTAGGAACTGATTTACGTAAGATTAGAGAAAATGCATATTATCATTGTCCTCGGACGCCGAAAGGCGTCGGTGTGAGAAAGAGGTGCCTACGTGCGCTCTGATTAAAAAATTGCGTGGGAGCGTAAGTTATGGCAACAGCGTCCCAACTTTCATTTACGTATGTATAGATTTTCATATAAAAACTATTAAGTTTCTGCTTATCTAAGATTGACAAGGTAACTTTATCATATATTATTTTGTATACATTGATGTAAAGAATATCCGTGTATGTACTTGGAAGTATTCAAAAACTCTCATGTTAATCGTTGCATCTAGCGACACTTGGCAGCCCTCCGGGCCTAACGGAGAAATGTATAAATATCGGTGATTGCAACGGAAAATTTGGACTCTGCTTATACAGAGCCCCTTGCTACCTTGTCTAGCCTTATGCTAGTTCCTTTTTCCACTTTGTTGGACTTAGACTTTTAGTCGTAGTTTCATCTCGACTAGTGTATTTACGAGTCATTGTAGGACTCTGTATTCTTTTGATAGTCGATATATTTCTCGACTCTGCATATTTTATGTACGTCTTTGTAAAGACCGTATTCTTTTGATTTTCGATATTTGATCGACTATCTATGTTTACTTGTCTTGGCAAATTAGGCCATTTATGTCCTAAAGGGACTCATTGACTGGTACTTATTTATATTTATGTGAACATTACAGTGTAACGAATGTTGTAATATTTTGCTCGCTTGGCGACCTCTGTTCTTCGATCTTGTTTGTTTTTGTTTCATTTGAAGGAAATAATTATTCTTTAATTAGAACTCTAGTTTTTTGGACCTGGCCCTTCCCTCTAGGCGTCAATATATATATATATATATATATATATATAAATATATATATATATATATATATATATATATATATATATATATATATATACATATACAAGGTATGTTCAATAAGTAATGAGAAAATGTCAGGCGAGATATCAAATATGGTTTGATCAAAATACTACTTCATGGTGAAGTACATATACATATATTCTATAAAATGACTAACTGGCAACTTTCTATATTTGTAGGTCTGAGTCCAGCGGTGAACGTGGTGGAACCAGTCTGATTTGGTTTGCCGATCTGTGAACACTTGTCAAGATACATGGAAACATGGAACAATGTTACCCCATCAACTTTTGTGTTAATAAAAGAAATAAGTTAAATCATTTAAAAAGGAAAACGGAAATAAACCTTGTGGAAGAAACCAAACAAGACAGCTTATGGAAAGTTAAAGGAGGCCTATGGGGATAAACAGATGAGCCAAGCAAGTTTCTATCGGTGGTTTAACAGATTTTCAGAAGGAAATGAACAGGTTGAGGATGAACCCAGATTTTGAGCACCGAAAAGTGCACGCAAGGAGAAAAATTGAGTAAGTGCAAAGGTTAGTGATGCAAGACCGTCGAATATCTGTGAGGATGATATCTGAAGCTGTTGGTATTAGTATTGGCACAGTAGAGACAGTTCTGACCGAAGATCTGAAGCTCCACAAAGTCTGTGCCAAGTTCGTGCCAAAGATCCTCTCCGACGACCAGAGGTAGTTTCGTGTGGAATGTTGCACTGACATTCTCGAAATGATAGAGGCTGATTCAGGTTTCCTGAATAAGGTAGTGACTTGCGATGAGAGTTGGGTGTTCACCTATGACCCTGAGAGCAAACGTCAGAGTGCTCAGTGGAAGCACGCGACCTCCCCCAGACCCAAAAAGGCAAAGATGAGCAGGTCGCAAGAGAAGGCCATGGTCATTCCTTTCTTCGACTCCCAGGGTCTCGTTTACGTTGAATGGGTTCCTCAGGGTCAAATTGTCAATAAGGAATATTACCTTGCTGTTCTTAAAAGGTTCATGGAGAAGATGAGGAAGAAGAGGCCTCAGCAGTAGAGGAGTGGTCAGTGGTGGTTCCACCAGGACAATGCCCCATGCCACAAGTCAACGCTTGTGACCACCTGGATGGCCGACAGGGGAATGAAAGTGGTACAACGCCCTACAGCCCTGACCTAGCCCCTTGCGACCTCTTCCTGTTCCCCGTATGAAAGACAGCCTCAGGGGAACCAGATTCCAGTCAACAGAGGAGCTGAAAAAGGCATCGAAAAGTTACCTGAAGGGACTACTGAAAAAAAAAAAAAAATGAGGAGGTTTTCCAGGATTGGGAGAGACGCATGAAGAAGTGTTTAGATGCAAGAGGCAATTATTTTGAAGGAGACAAAGTTTTGTAAGCTTATGAGAATAAATAGTGTCGCTCCTGACATTTTCTCATTACTTATTGCTCGTATTGGTATATATATATATATATATATATATATATATATATATATATATATATATATATATATGTATATATATATATATATACATGTATATATAACTAATATATTCGGTATATATACACATATATATAAATATATATATATATACATATATATACATGTATATATATACATATATACATGTATATATATATGTATATATATATACATATATACATATATATATATATATATATGAATATATATATATATATACATATATATACATGTATATATATATATATATATGTATATATATATATGTATATATATACACATGTATGTATACACACGTATACACGTATATCACATCGTTACCATTACACGACGCAAATTCGAATTATTATTTTCTATGCTCTATTCATTCTGAAGTGCTACTCTCTGGGTCATCATTATTCTTTTTCTTTTATATCCTTTGGCGATCTTTTGGTTACAAAGAAAAAAAAAATTGTATTTCTAGTTACTGGATTTTTTTTTTTTTTTTTTTTTTTTTTTTTTTTTTTTTTTTTTTTTTTTTTTTTTTTTTTTTTTTTTTTTTTTTTTTTTTTTTTTTTTTTTTAGTATCATTTCATGGTCATGAAGAATCTATGTCTCTTAAGGATATGGGAGATGAGAACCAATATATATATATACATATATATATATATTTATACATATTTACATATATATATGTATATATGTATATATATATATATATAGATATAGATATAGATATATATATATAGATATATATATATATATATATATATATACTATATATATATATATATATCCTAGCTTAACTTGAAACCAGTAATAGTGGCGGGGATGCTCCTCTGTTTCTGGACGCCTCATATACGAGTATGTCCCTAATTACCTGAATAATGTTATCTTTTTCATATTCCGTTTGTTTATCTATTTTTTTTTCTTAGTTATTTGTCTTATATGTCATTGTATTCCTCCTCATGATCACAACCCATTTCTTCCACAAGGTTTATTTCCCTTTTCCTTTTTCAATGTTTTAACATATTTTTTTTTTATTAAATATTGTTTTGTTTTTGTCTTTCGTCCTCGAACTAACTATATCACTTCATTCTTTTTCATCATCATAACCTTTTTCTTCCACAATGTTCATTTTCATTTTACTTCTGTTGCAGAAGTCTTGCCCAGCTCGTGCGGTGTCTCTTTACTGTTTTCCAGGACATAGCACATTTTGTAAAGAACAAAGGGATTCGTTTCTCCTTCTTTCGTACCCTCTGCATCACTCTTCCATACTTTGTCTTTATTTACATTTATTTTGGATATTTATCCAAGGGTAAGCTGGAGGATCATAACGACATCACATCAACATCATCTTGATAATAAATCACTTGGTTGCTTCTTTAAACGACTTGACATGTACTCTTTCATGCATGTTTACTTATTCATTCATGAATCTATTTGCATATGCATTCATTCATTTATCTGTTCATTCATTCATATATGTGTTTATTTGTTCATTTATTTAATTGTTTATCTATCAATTTATCTTTATTGATCCATTCATCTATTTATTCATTCTTTTGCCTGTATTTATCTATGTATTCATTCATTAATTTGTTTAATAATAAACTAATTAATTAATATCAAATCTATTTATTGATTTATTTATAATTATATTTCTTATTTATTCATTTACTTATTTTTATTTGCTTATTCATCTATCTGTTTACCTATTTATTTATTTATCTATTATTTATTAATTTACATTATTTGTTTATTCATTTATACTATTCATTAATTAAATGTATCTATTTACTTATTCACCTTTTTATCTACTTATTTATCCACTTATTTATCCACTTATTTATCTCTTTATATAATTATTCATTTATGTATATATTTGTTTATTCAACTACCAATTAGTCAAATAAATGATTAATTCATTAACTTGTTTATGTCATAGTGTGGTATGTTGTAGCATCGTACAATTGTGTTGTGTACTATACGTGCGTATTGCTCAATTGGTAGTTGTATATTTTCCCCATTGTATTATTAATTAGTATAGGTATTGTTGGACATTAATTTCATTATTAATTTTATTGTCTATTATCATAAAGAATGTAACTTTCTGTACGAGTATGTTGGGAGAATCAAGCGTTCGTCCCGATGCTCGAAAGGTGTGAACACGCCTTCTTTGTCTCTTGTGTAAATTTATCAAATTGTGAATAAATAAAGATTATTGTCAAAGTAGGTGCTTTTTATTGCCACCCTACAGCATTTATTAGTTAATTAATTTATCTAATTATCAATTAATTTATATATTTACCCATTTATTTCTACTCCCGTGAATATATTTTTCTCCACCCCATACACCTGCAGCAAATTTCTCACTGTACCTCTATATACAATATTACCGTTTGTTTTCCTTATACTCATAAACAACACATACACACAGCTTCTTTCTGTCCTTTGAACATTTTTCATTAATTTGTCTCAACGTGAACACAGTCACACAAGTTCTCCCCTTTCTGAACCCTCTTTTTTTTCCAATCTTCTCTGTCTTCCTCAAACAAACAAGGAGAGAGAAATAGAATTAGAAAGAAAAAGAGAGAGAGAGAGAAAGAGAGAGAGAGGGAGAGAGCATGAGAAAGAGAGAGAGAGGGGGGGTAGAAATAAATAATAAGTAATCTGAAATAATTCGAGTCTGCGTGTAAGTCATTTTTTCCACACCAGAGCGTCCTTTAAGCTGAGAAAATGATAGTTGAATATCAGGCAGAACAAAATTATTTAAGATATGACTAGGAATGAGCAAGCTGCACAAAGGGTTATGATCGTTCTGTTTCGAGGTATTCTCTGTAAAATGAGCAACGCATGGATTACGTTGAAGTAAAGGAATCACCACGGCAGAGGGAATATGATAACTTTTATTTTTCCACAGTTTCTTCTGTGTAATGAATATCAAGGTGGGAAAAGGGAGGTCTCGTAAGCGCAACGGCTGTGGAACGAGAGGTATGATTTCTTTCCACGGTTTCTTCTGTGGAATGACCACCAAAATGCTGATGATGAGTGTTGATAATAAGTATTCGTGGCATGAAAATATGAGTGTTTTTAAGTTATTTTTCTGTGAGATGAGCGTCGCAGTGGTGACACATAGGGTGCATGTGTCTAGAAAACGAAATACATGAAAAGTATAACTCCCGTGGAATGAGGACCAAAGTAATGACGATGTGGAATGAGGATCATGGAATTATGGGATAATCTGGGTTATACCACGCTTTTTCAAGGGATCGATGTTTGCAGAAGGGCAAAAGCGCTCTAGAAGAAAAGGAAAGGAGAGGTGTGTGTAAAAGTGGTTGTTGCCAGTGAGCGCGTTGGTATTGGTCACGGCCATGGAAGAAGGAAGAAGGGGCTGGTGTTGATCCAAATTACCAACAAATAGGGAGAAGGTTTGGAAGATAGACGGACATTTTGAGGTGAGAGATAAAGTGATATGAGAAAACGTAACTTCAGATAACACCGGACAGGAACTGATATTTAGTAAATGAATAAGTTTGTGTAGGTGCTTCAGCTTGTGGGTGTGACATTGTGTTATGTGAGGGAGCGTGAGTGTATGTATAAGTGCGTGTGTGTGTATGTGTGTGTGTGTGTGTGTGTGTGTGTGTGTGTGTGTGTGTGTGTGTGTGTGTGTGTGTGTGTGTGTGTGCGTGTGCGTGTGCGTGTGCGTGTGTGTGTGTGTGTGTGTGTGTGTGTGTGTGTGTGTGTGTGTGTGTGTGCGTGTGTGTGCGTGTGTGTGTGTGTGTGTGTGTGTGTGTGTGTGTGTGTGTGTGTGTGTGTGTGTGTGTGTGTGTGTGTGTGTGTGTGTGTGTGTGTGTGTGTGTGTGTGTGTGCACGCGCGCGTGTGTGTGTGTGTGTGTGTGTGTGTGTGTGTGTGTGTGTGTGTGTGTGTGAGTGTGTGTGTGTGTGTGTGTGTGTGTGTGTGTGTGTGTGTGTGTGTGTGTGTGTGTGTGCGTGCGTGTGTGTGTGTGTGTGTGTGTGTGTGCGTGTGTGTGCGTGTGCGTGTGCGTGTGCGTGTGCGTGTGTGTGTGCGTGTGTGTGCGTGTGCGTGTGTGTGCGTGTGTGTGTGTGTGTGTGTGTGTGTGTGTGTGTGTGTGTGTGTGTGTGTGTGTGTGTGTGTGTGTGTGTGTGTGTGTGTGTGTGTGTGTGTGTGTGTGTGTGTGTGCGTGCGTGCGCTGAGCTGTGGTGCTGGACGGACGTGTTTTTGTGGTCGTCCCGCGAGTGAATCCTAAATCGTATTATTCTGACTTTATTATCGCATAGTAAAGTCTATCAGGACAATGAAATAGTGTATGTGCAATCGAGATAGGCCAATAGTGAAGAAACTATGGATAAGATACATCCCACTAAATTAGTAAAACTTGACGGTGATGATAAACTATGCGGCAAGTGTACCTCGCTTCTGTTTACAGCAGCAGTTAAGTGTGACCAATGCAAAGAACTCTTTCATCTTAAATGCTCTAAAATGCCTATTCATCTTTTGATCAAGTACTTTACTTCCCGTATAATCTATAACTGTGAGGAATGTATTAAGGCGAATACAGAGGGATATGAGGAAATACTAGTCTGAGTAAACGACCTTGGAGCCGGCGCTCACCCAACAAGCGATGACGTCAGCAAACAAGACAAGACCACAGCAACGGAGCAAACTACCAGTTAATCAAGAGCCAATTAGCAGATTGGAAAACATCATTGCAGAGCTGCGTGCAGAAATACACAATCTCACACAAAAAGTGATAATTGAAGGTAAGCAGAAATTATTTTCTCATGTATTACAGTCAACCAAGGATAGCCAACAGCTGGCAGAATATAAGAAAACGAGAGGAATGTTAGAAGCAAGTCAACAGGCTTTCATAAAACGCAAAAGTGGTTCTACAGTAACAAAAGAAGATAACGATCAGATTGTAACAGCTCTGAAATCTGTCCCTACTGTATCAATGAGAAAAGTGACAGAAGACACGGTGAAGCTAGTATTCCCAAACAATACCATAACCACCCAAGCCGTAGAAGCCCTGGGAAAAACGCCCAACTCGAACCAGTATGAGCTCGCCCATCAGAAAAAATTGAAGCCTAAGTTAGCCGTGACATACGTACCAGACTCAATTGTGGATTCAGATTTAAACCAAATAATATTGGATAAGAACCCAAGTATTACTGAACTCATAGATGAAGAGAATGAAATAAAAGTTCTGACTAGTAAACCAAGTGCACCAGGGTTCAAAACTGTCATACTAGGAGTGTCACCAAGAATCAGAAATGCCGTCATGAAAAATGGGGGATGCATCTACCTGCATATGTCACGATGTCATGCATATGACCATTATTGGGCATTGAGGTGTGGTAATTGTTCACAGTATGGTCATAAGACTGAAAAGTGTACCCAGCTGAAACCCCGATGCGGATATTGTGCCGGAGAACACAGGTCAAATGATTGCACCACGAAAGATAACTTGAAATGTTGCCACTGTGCAGATGCCGATAGGCCACAAACAAACCATTCAATATTTAATATAAAATGCCCAGCATTCTTAGAAGCCAAAAACCGAGTTATCCGACGCACAATGACATGTGAAGAGGATATAAATAAAAAAAAACTAAGATTAGAGCCAAGTCTACAGGTAAAAAGTCCTACATACCAAACAGATTCGCAAAATTGCTCACCCCCAGATTGCCAATTAAGCACACCACTACTCAATAGATCATCAATAATATGTTGCAACATAGAGAGTATTTTTCCCAGGAAAAAACATTATAAAAGATATATGCTGGCTGAAATAGCTAGGACATGTAATGCAATATTAATGTGTTTTACCGAATCACACTAACGGCAAGATATAAAAGATGGGGAAATAAAAATTAGTGGTTTCCAACAGTTTCGAGGAGACCGCCTAGCAGGAAGGAAAAAAAGGTGGAGTAATAGTTTATGTGAGGGATGATTGGTCTCGGCATACAAAAATGTTAGTGGCAGGTTCCGATGGTGAAACAGAATACGTAGTGCTATATATAGAGCGACTGAAAACTATCATAATTACTGTATACAGAGCGCCAGGATGTTCACAACAGAGTTTTCTAAATTTTAATGGTTGTATAACGGAGGAGATACGGAGATTGGGACCACCAGAGCCAACAATATAATTATAAACGGGGACTTCAACCTGCCAATTATAAAATGGGACACCATGACAATATATGGGGGAACAGCCGTGGACAGACTACACTCTACAACGTTGGTGAACTTGGCAAACAAATTTTTACTGAAACAACTAATAAACGAACCCACGAGAGGAGAGAACATTCTCGACCTGGTATTTACTAATAACGAAGAATTGGTAAATACGATTGACATTGAAGACACTATACTATCAG
Organism: Oratosquilla oratoria; assembly: GCF_046742065.1. NCBI lineage: Eukaryota > Metazoa > Arthropoda > Malacostraca > Stomatopoda > Squillidae > Oratosquilla > Oratosquilla oratoria. The sequence goes on from NC_134808.1 coordinate 984,776, forward strand.
ACCACAAATTAGTGATAGTGGAGACGATGCTAGGTGATATAGGGACTGGAAATAATATCAGAAAACTAGAGTCTTTTGCAGCATTAAACTTCTTCCACTCTAAAGTCGACTGGAACGCAGTGAACAAGGAGATAGCAAACATTAACTGGAATTCAGAATTAGAGAATAAATCGATTAACATGATGGTTGAGTACATTCTCACCAAATTGCAAGATATATGCACTGCACTTATCCCCCAAAAGATAAAACGGCGACAGAAAACAAATCCTCGTGATCGGAGAATCTTAATGAAAAAAAGGACAAGACTGGTTAAAAAATTAAAAACCAACACGAGAAATAACCACCGAAGTCTAAAGAATAATCAAGACAATTGAAAATAAACTGGCTGAATCTCACGAAAATGAATTGAAGACAGAAGAAAGAAGAGCAGTGGATGCCATAAAGAATAATCCAAAATATTTTTACTCTTATGCTAGGTCAAAGTCGGAAATAAGAAGTTCTGTGGGACCCATTTCATGGCAAGGGAGGCAAATCACGGACCCCAAAGAGATTGCTGATGCCCTG
>NC_134808.1:990339-992839 GCF_046742065.1 Oratosquilla oratoria
TTCGGGACTAGGAGCGCCGGCGATGCCCAGGGGGAGCAGCTAGGTTCAGCAAGCCCGTTCTTCAACAATTAGTCTACTTCTTTCTGCATTTTCTCAGCTTTGTTGGGGTTGAGACGGTAAGGGGTCTGGCGGATAGGAAAAGTATAAGGATGCAACTCTATGTCGTGAGTAATGGTGGTGCACAATCCTGGTTTATCCGAGAATACGGAGGGGTGCTTCTCGAATAACCGAATTGTGCTGACTCGTTTCGCTTCGTTTAGGTGCCCAAGGCACTGAATAGGGTCTGAAAGGAGGGCAGAGTTGGACTTGAGAGCCGTCGTATCGGCTTCTTGTATGTTAGGTTCATCGGTAAGGGGGGATTTTACAATGCATGATATTGGTCTCTCTAGCGCATCAGTAGGCTTTCTGCGGACGTACTCTTTCATTAGGTTGATGTGTACTAGTCTAGAATCTTTACGACGGTCAGGAGTGAGGACTACATAATTTTGTTTATCCAGCCGATGAGAAACTACATAAGGGCCCTGGAATTTGAGAGAAAGAGGGGTCCCTGTGACTGGTAAGAGAATAAGTACCTCATCACCTGGATTGAATTTTCTAACTTTAACTTTTTTGTCAAAATGAGCCTTCATTTCATGTTGAGAAGTTTTTGAATTTTCCAAGGCAATGCTCCTTACTTTGTGTAATTGACTTTTTAATTTAACCAAGAATTGATTTACTGTCTGAGTAGGATATTGAGGAGTTTCCTGGTACCACTGTTCTTTCAGAACCTTGAGGGCCCCTCTGATCTGGCGCCCATAGAGCAGTTCAAAGGGAGAGTATCCCAATGACTTTTGAACCGTCTCTCTGACAGCGAACAACATTAGAGGCAACCCTTCATCCCAATCAGAAGAAGATTGATTGCAATATTTTTTTAGCATTGACTTGAGAGTTTGATGGAAACGTTATAATGCCCCTTGTGATTCCGGATGATAAGCAGAGGACAGGACTTGGGAAATACCTAGCTCCTTTAGGGTACTGGCAAAGAGGTCACTCGTGAAGTTAGTTCCTCGATCGGATTGTATTTCTTTTGGCAATCCTATCATCTAACCTAACGTATTGATAATTAAGCACAAATCGAACACTTATAAATTTACATCCTATCATCTAACCTAACGTAATATTGAAATTTTAAATAAAGCATAAATAATTCAGTGACAGTGAGTGTATGGTAATGAACAAAGTGACAATCACATGGGTTCCTGATAATTTACGTTAAGAGGTTAGCAGACTTCGATATTAACAAAGGATTATAAAGGATTACAAAGGCGGAGTATGCCGACAGGAGACCTTTTGATCCATATCTAGGTCGGATGCGAAAAAAAATCATATTAATAATAGAATAATAGATAAAAACTATAATAATGTAAATAACAAATAAAATACATAAATAAATGCATAGGTATAGTTAAATAATAAACAAAGAGGTAAATAGTAAATAATAATGTATTGACATATAATTAATGATAAATGAAAATCAGACAGACAAATGATAACAAAACAAAAACAAATAATATAAGATAAATTATAATCATTACAGAATCTTACTTAGGTATTTATCTAAATGATTCTCAAAGCTTCAAACTGAACTATATTGCACTACCTGTGCAGGAAGTTTATTCCATTCATTAACTACACGGTTGGCAAAGTAGTTTCTACCTACTTCCAAATTGACCTACGGGTCACTAATCTATTTCACGTAAATATAGAATAACATCCCTTGGCAGGCCTCCAATTGCCATGGGTTGCTTGCTTGGTCTGGCCTGAGTTAACGTAATGAGTGGAACTTCAGTCGAATTTTGGGGTAAGTCAGTTCTAGTTGGGAAGCAAACCCACAGCAATAACATGGAACGTATAGGTAATTTAGGTAGATAAAAATACGTTCCGAGGAAAAGCTCTATTTGAGACTGAATGTAAGTAGGGATTATAAGGATTACGGTTGAGGTAAGATAGACGTCTGCACGAAACTTAATTAACTATATTTACACAAAGAAAAAAAAATAAAGTTTTACTGATTAACATTTACGAACATACACTCACAGTATTCTGAGGAATAACATGAATACACTTTCCTAATAAAGAAAACACACAATTCACATATCACCGAGTCTTAACAAACATATATAATTCACACAAAATAATTAGTAACCCTATACAAGTCCAAAGAATTTGGTTAATACAATACTTGCGAACAAAACAGTAATGCACCGATATACAGCATCGAAGAGGTGAGACCTGGGGTTGTGTGAGAGTGGGGGTGGACAACCGGGGAGGCTCTTTTTATACCCGAGGAAGGCGGGGCCAATAGTTTCATGGCAAGGTTCGAACTCATACGTTCATACAACGTATACTGGCCACGAGTCATGTTCGAAACCGTAAGTAGTAGGTGGGCGATTTGAAAGTGGTTTGATTCACGGTTGGCTATAACTGTGTGTGTGTGTGTGTGTGTGTGTGTGTGTGTGTG
>NC_134808.1:1000339-1015339 GCF_046742065.1 Oratosquilla oratoria
CAATTCGTTGGGTTACATTTTACCTGATATTATCTTACTAATTTCTTGACAAATGAAATTATCAAGTTTGTACAAGCCTTTATTTAGGTTGGTATTTTGATTACTGGTGGTATGAATCAAACTGCACTCTATTAAATTTCTTGCTATTAAATTGTTAGTATAATAGTTTGCATAGGTATTACCCCAATCAACTGGATGAATATTCAATTCAATATGCTTAAAGATTCCACTAGAATGATTGTCATCCCTAACATTTTTCTTGTGTTGTTCAATTCTAATGTTTAAGGGTTTGGCAGTTTGACCTATGTAAAATTGATTACACATTTTGCAAGGAATTTTATAAATGCATCTTTTTTTAATTTCAATACTATTGTTGATGAGTTTATGTTTTACTGTACTATCATGTTTAAAAACTACCTTTACGTTAAATCTTTTTAATAATTCTGTGATACTTAACAAATTTTCTTGAAATGGTAAAATTAAAACATTATGATAATTGAAAGGTGATTTAGGCTGAGGAGTTAAAAATGATTTCCTTGCAAAATTGTAAGCAATATAAAGTAATTTCTTATGGTATTTTAATTCTAGCCCAATGTTAAAAACATTTCTGATTTCTTCATCAATAAAATTCAGGACTACAAATACGAAAAGCTCTTAAATACATTGAGGTAAATACTGTACGTTTAATATTATTTGGATGAGAATAATAATAATGAATATATGAACTTGCATTGGTTGGATTACGATATACTTTAAATTTAAGGCTATTGTCATGACGTAGGATAGTGCAATCTAAGAAAGGTAAGGTACAATTTTTCTCAATTTCTAAAGTAAATTTAATAGAATCAACAAGGGTTTTTCAACTTAGTTAAAAAATTATGGACATTTTTTTCTTCTGGCCAAAGACATAAAATGTCATCAATGTACCTAAGCCAAGGGATGTTAGGGGGGAAGATTTTGTGTAATATTTTAGTTCTGAAAAATTCCATGTATAAATTACTTAAAACTGGGGATAAAGGGTTTCCAATACTCGTGCCGAATTTTTAGGAATAGAAATTACCATTGAATTGAAACTTACAATCTTTAACAAATATCTTAATTAGTTCAATCAATGTAAATGATGGCAATGGAAGAACATGTTTATTAAGTTCATCTTGAAGGTAAAATAATAAATAATTTATGGGAACTTTCGTGAATAAACTAACTATATCAAAACTAACCAATGTAAACTTATAATTTGGTTTAATATTATGGAGTTTGTCTATTAAATCAGAAGTGTTTGTAACATGAGAAGAAGAGATTGTACCTACTAAAGGGCTAAGGATAGTAACTAGCCATTTGGAAAGCTTGTAAGAAGCAGAACCAATTGACGAAACAATAGGTCTAGCGGGGTTGTTACATTTATGAGTCTTAATGAGACCATACATATGTGGCAAAGGGGGACTAATTGAAATGAATTTCTGTAAGAGGTCTCTATTCTTATGAAGTAGTTCTTTTAATTTCTTATTATAATAACTATTAACTGCTTCTGTAGGATTTTTGTTAAGAAGTGTGTAAGTATTGTTATCATCTAATAAATCATTCATTTTTCTAAGATAATCAACCTTGTTTAAAATAACAACTGCATTAGATTTATCTGCTTTAGTGAAATGTAAATGATTATCTTTTTAAGACTAATAATTGCCTCCTGAAAACGTTCTGGGCAATTAGGAACAACCTCTTGTGATAAAGCATCGTAAACAATTCCTTTACAAATATTGAAATCTTCAACTGATAAATCATAGTTCTTTAAATTACAGAAAGCTTTACCAATGCTGACAAAATTTTTTGGATTTGAATTGTTGGCAAAACTAAGTCCATATCCTAAAGCTGTTTTCTCATTAGTATTAAGAATTTTGTCAGAAAGATTAACTACAAACTCACTGTTAGCATGTTTGGTCCAATCACTATTATCAATAAGTTGTTGTAACTTATTTTTTAATTTCTTGGCAAGACGGTCACAAATGGATCTCATATTGCAGAAGCAATAGTCCAAAAGCACTTCCTTATCAATGGATGGTATGGTTTGTTGAAAAATATGTCATTTGACCCTTTTGATTCTAAAAGCTTCTTCCACTTCTAATTTGGCAATGTCAATACACTTCAACAAGATGATGCGTTGGAAATCATCAAACGGGCGATCTGACATCTTCAAAAGTCGTTGGGGAAGTACAGACTTCGGTAATACCTGTTCCTTCAAGCAATTTTGTAGAAACTGCAGCCGTAATCGTAGTTTATGGGCTTTGGTCAAGGCCCAAGCAAAGTCCTTGACAAACGGAGCCAGACCAGGGTTGAGAGAGATGAAGGTGTTGAAGAAGCGTGTGGTATCCATGATGCTAATAAGAACACGGGTACGTGTGTTCACTTATGCAAAGTAGACCACTTGGAAAAAAGAAACTAACGAAGCAGAGCGCTTTCGTATATTACATCTTCAGTGCAACAAGTACATAGTGATAGGAATGCATAGAAAATATATACATGATACAAAGGAACAAGGACAGTTTGAATAAGCGTAGCGACCAATTACCCCCTGGAGAGCGGAAGGTCATTGTCAATTATCTTAAGATGGTGGGGCGACATCAGGTCACAGTCGCCAGGGTCACTGTTTCTACTAATGATATAGGGCGACATTAGGTCAATTCGTTGGGTTACATTTTACCTGATATTATCTTACTAATTTCTTGACAAATGAAATTATCAAGTTTGTACAAGCCTTTATGTAGGTTGGTATTTTGATTACTGGTGGTATGAATCAAACTGCACTCTATTAAATTTCTTGCTATTATGTTGTTGGTATAATAGATTGCCTGGGCATTACCTCAATCAACTGGATGATTATTTAATTCAATATGCTTGAATATACCACTAGAATGATTGCCATCCCTAACATTTTTCTTGTGTTGTTCAATTCTAATGTTTAAGGGTTTGGCAGTTTGACCTATGTAAAATTGATTACACATTTTGCAAGGAATTTTATAAATGCATCTTTTTTTAATTTCAATACTATTGTTGATGAGTTTATGTTTTACTGTACTATCATGTTTAAAAACTACCTTTACGTTAAATCTTTTTAATAATTCTGTGATACTTAACAAAATTTCTTGAAATGGTAAAATTAAAACATTATGATAATTCAAAGGTGATTTAGGCCGAGGAGTTAAAAATGATTTCCTTGCAAAATTGTAAGCAATATCAAGGAATTTCGTAGGGTATTTTAATTCTAGCCTAATGTTAAAAACATTTCTGATTTCTTCATCGACCTAATGTCGCCCTATATCATTAGTAGAAACAGTGACCCTGGCGACTGTGACCTGATGTCGCCCCACCATCTTAAGATAATTGACAATGACCTTCCGCTCTCCAGGGGGTAATTGGTCGCTACGCTTATTCAAACTGTCCTTGTTCCTTTGTATCATGTATATATTTTCTATGTATTCCTATCACTATGTACTTGTTGCACTGAAGATGTAATATACGAAAGCGCTCTGCTTCGTTAGTTTCTTTTTTCCAAGTGGTCTACTTTGTATATATATATATATATATATATACACATATATATACATATATATATATATAATTATATATTAGAAAACGTGAATAACCTAAAAAAGAACAAAATATATCAATAAACATATAAATTAATAAAAGTGTAAAGATAAATAGGTTAATAAACAAACGAATAAATAAATAGATTAACAATGACATAGTATATCAATATATTTTCATATACGAAAGGCTTTTTCCCCATTTACAAGGGAGGTAGCCAAGTCAAAATGCAAGTACCCATTTCCACCTATTTTACTCCCACCCTTTCCACTCCCATACAAAAAATAAGATAGTATAGAATGTATAAAAACAAATAAACATTTAGATACAAAATAGAAAAGAATTGCATATATAAATAAATAAACAAATAAACAAAGACAAACAAAAACAAATAAACAAATGCAATAAAAAAGTTTACAAAACAAATCAGAAATAAAGAAGGAAATCAAGAAACAAGTGAACAAACAAATACAATAAAAATACTTATATACACGGATAAAAGAATAAATAAATTAGATAAATAACTAAGCAAAATTAATAGATATATAAATGGATAGACAACATAAATGGGTGAATAAATGAATGAATAAATATATTAGCAAATAGATCAATAAATGGGAGCAAAATTCTTCGCAACTATCCAAACAAACTTCTCTACGAATGACTGAACTCCAACCCAAACTACCAAACAACTTTGCAAACAACAAGTACTTGCTATCACCCTCCAACTCTTAGGGTCAGACCTTTCATAAAGGCCACCGTGCACTTCATAAATCAATTCAAATTTTTTATTCATTTTTTATTCTTATCGACTGTCACTAGATGATTTGGTTCAGCTAAGGTCACGGGACAAGACATGGGGTCTTGATAGATGAAGACTGGGTTTTCTAGGGTCTGAACCTCAAAGGATTACAAAGGAGAAGCATGTCGATAGGAAACCTTTTGGTCCATAACTAGGTCGGATGCGAAAGAATTATAAGAATGATAAATAAATAGATAAATAAATGAAAATAATAGTAATGCAAACAACAATAAATTAAATTAAACAAATAAATAGGTAAAGTTAAATAGTAAACAAACATATAGATACTAAATAATAATAAATGGACCTATAAATAATAACAACTATTAATAAAATAAATAATGATAAACAAACAGACAAATAATAACAAATAAGCAAGTAATATGAAATAAATGGTAGGCATTACAGCATCTTGCTTAGGTGTTATCTAAACGAATATTAAAGCTTCGAACCTAACTACATTGCACTGCCTCTGCAGGAAGTTTATTCCATTAACTATGCGATTGGTGAAGTTGTTTTTACCCCTTTCCAAATTAAATATATTACCTGACACTTTGAGACAACTATTTTTTGTAGGATTCCCATTCAGTATGATTTTTATTTTCTATTTTTTCATTTTTGATGTTTTCAATTCCCTTTAGAATCTTAAAGACCTGTATTAAATCACCTCTGAGTCTACGTTTTCTTTTAGGGAAAACAGATTTATGTGTTTTATTAGATTTTCATATGATATTTGGAATCAGTTTTGTGGTTCACCGTATACTTTTCCCAAGCTTTCAATGTCTTTAATAAAGATTTGGTAATCATACGGAAACGGCATATTCCACATGTGGACGAACTAACGATTTATATAGCTTGTTAATAAGAGGTGGATTTCTGAAGTCAAAAGATTGCGCAATCAGTGCTAGAATCTTATTTGCTTTCTCAGAGGCTGAAATGCTGCTTAGATGATTTGAGATCGTTACTGATAATTACGTCGAGATCCTTGTCACTATCCACTTTTGTTAACAAATTTCCAAATAACTTGTAATCGTACTTACTTTTATTTTTACTTACTGTATGTGCATAACTTTGCGTTCACTTGTGTTAAATTTCATTAGTCACTTTTTGGACCATTACTGTATTTTATCTAAATCTTCCTGAATATCTAACTAGTTTAAGTGATCATTTGCCATTCCGCACAGTTTCGTATCATCAGCAAATATGGAGACAATAGATTTTAGTCCCCAGTCTATATCATTTATATATACTATGAATAGAAGTGGCCCAAGAATGGAACCCTGAGGAACTCCAATCGTAACATTTTTCCACCTAGAAATTTTGTCATTTAAAACAACTCTCTGTTTTCGATCGTTTAACCAGTTATTAGTCCAACTTATTAGACTACCACTTATTTCGTGTGAAGCTAATTTAAGAAATAATCTTTCGTGGGGGACGGTATAAAAAGTTTTTGCAAAGTCTAAATGATGTTCGATAGCATCTCTGATGATAGTTTCCATCATTGTTCCTACGATTGAAGTCAAGCTTATAGGCCTGTAGTTATTTGGTTTCTTTTCGTTTTTTTCTTTTTTTTATATATATATGGGTGTAACGTTAGCTAGCTTTCATTCTCGTGAGACATCTCCGGATATGATGGATTTCTTGAAAATAATTTCTAATGGAACAACAATCTCATTTGTCATTTCCTTTAAGATTCTAGGATGCCAATCGTCAGGCCCCGGTGTTTTACTAACTTAGAGTTGAGCTTTTCTATGTACCTTTTAATTTTTTCTTGTCATATTTACCGTTGTAAATAGGTTCACCTTAGACTTTTCCCAGGTTTCAGTTTGGAGTTCACTTTGAGGTGTTTTGTTTACGAATATTAATTTAAAATCGTTATTCAAAATATCACACATTCCTTCATTTGAATATTCAAGTTAGCAAATAATTTTGAGCCAATGTGATTCCTAATCTTTTTATCTTAATGTAACTATAGAATTCTTTGGAATTCTCTTTGGATTTATCAGCGATATTCATTTCGTATTGTCTCATACACACACACACACACTCACACACACACACACACACACAATCGTCGGATTGACTGCGAAGAATGGAACTCCAGAAAAATCGCAATTTTCGTGGATTTCAACTACGGGGAAGTACCTTTTTGTATTAGAAGGGAAGGGGAAAGCTCGTAGTGTAGTAGAAAGGTAATGAAAGGGGGAGAAGGGGAGGGATTACTGAGGGAAATGGAAGGAAATGAGGAGGGAGACGAACGGGCTCCCCCTGACAGTAGAAAAAATATAAGCAAGAGGTCAGCTGACGACACGGGAAATCGAAAATATCAGTAAAAGCATAAAAGTTAGAAATATAGATAAGAACAACACAATGGAAAGTGAAAATAATAATTTCCATGGATTTAATGAGGGGGGGATGCCAACCTCCCCCGATTAGCAAGTCTAGAAGAAAAACTAGAGACAATGACCGAACATTGGGAGAGTAGGTTCGATCAACTCACAAGGATAACACAGAGAGTTGATAAATTGGAAGAGTTAAAGAAGGAGAACCAAACCCTAACTAAGGAAATAGAAGAATTCAAAAGACCGTTAAAAGAAGTAAAAGATGAGAATAAAGAACTAAAGAGGAATAATAAAGAGAATAAAGAATCCATAGCAAAGGAAGTACAGGGTTGGAAAAAAATCCAAGAAAATAACAAAATTGTATTTAAGGATAAAGTAGCACAACAGATGAATGATAAAACTAAAGACACAATTATCAAAGTGATTGTAACGGGATGAGTGTAACGGTATCGTTACATGATCTCCATCGAGCGTTACTTGTAGACACAAGATGTAACGGGGTCGTTACATCATCTCAGAAAGGGGTTACTTCCACACACAATTTGAGTTTTGTTCTTTATTCTTCACACTTTAAGATACTTAGTCACACTCTGTTACACAGTCTTAACACTAGGGCACGTCACTAGAACCGACTCCCGTCCGCGTCTTGTCAGAGAGTTTTGTTCCCCGGAAGTGCTGAATGGACAAGTTCTTGAGTTGCCTTTAATCGTGATCTTAACATTTATCTTTAGTTATTTTGTTGTCCCACATGGGTGGGGCAACTGCATTAATTACGTATTGATGTCTACTACCATACATGTTAATTATATATCCAGGGGAGGACCGTCAGTATACGTAATATCGTATGTCAGTACTGGGTGGCTACTAGATTGATCGCGTGTGTTCGTCTGTGTGTGTGTGTCGTTTGGTGGTTGACAGTGCTGTTCACACGAGCACGAATGTTGACTCGGCAAGTTTGGTGAGGAGTGTTTAGGTCAGCGTTTGATGTTTTGACTGTCTGCGGACAGTGAGTGAGGAAGTGGGTTATATGACTGGGCGATACTACTCGTCATGTATATGAGGCGTATAGATGATGAAGGAGGAAGAGAATATAGTGAGAGACTTAGTGGATAAAAACAAATGTATAATTATATTGGGAATGAAAGAGAAATATAATACAAATTGGACTACAAGAATAAAGGAGAAGGAGAAAGTAAATAAGATATTGGAAGTAGTTCAAGAAGATGGAGCAAAAACAGTGAAAGAAATAGAAGAAATATGTAGACTAGGGAAATACAATACAGATAAAACCAAACCAGTTAAGATCAAATTCAGGTCACAAACAACAGCAGAGAATATCATAGCAAAACAGGGAAACTAGTAAACAGTGAACAATTCAAACAGATATGGATAAAAAGAGAAATGAACAAAAAGGAAAGAGAGGATGAGAAAGCAAAAAGACAAGAAGCTAATGAAAAAACGAGAGAAGAACAGAGACAGAAAAAGATAAATTCTTTTGGAAAGTAGTGAATATGAAAGTGAGAAAATGGTACATAACAGAAAAAAACGGAAGAGGAACAGAAAACACGATGGAAGTAACAGAAAATTAAAAATGTCTTATACAAATATGGATGGCTTAATAACAGGTTTGAACGAACTGAATGATTACCTGAAAGAAAAAGAACCGGACATAATGGGAATTGTAGAGACAAAATTGAAAGGTCCACAACCACCCAACAGTGTAGGACATCGTGCATATAATTGTTGGATTAGAAACAGAGAGGTAAAACAAGGGGGTGGAGTTATGTTCCTGACTAAGAAGGATATAAATGTGAAGAAGGTCACATATGGAAAAAATTGAGCAGAGATGATTATGATGGAAGTGGAAAACAAAGATAGGAAGAGCAGAAAGTTTGTAATAAATTGTGTGCCTCCTAAGACAGCCTCGTGGGATGAGAAAGAACATAAAAGTATGTTAGATGACATAAGGAGAACATTAAATAAGATAATGGAAGATGGAGGAAGAATAGTTATAATGGGTGACTTTAATTGTAAAGAAGTCTGCTGGGAAGAGATGACAGTAAAGGGCGGAGAAGACTCATGGGGAAATGTACTACTTTATATGATTATTGACCACACAATAACGCAATGGATTCAAGAGAACACTAGGTATAGAAAGGAAGAAGAACCATCGAGACTGGACCTAATAATCACATCAGAACCTGAAATAGTGGAAAAAGATTGAATATAAGACACCAATAAGTAAGAGTGACCACATATTGGTTGAAATGGAACTAAATGAGGATAAATACATAAAAAGAAATGAACAATATAGAAAATGATGGTTGATGTATGAATTTTTTTTTATAAAATAAAAGAATTCTTTCAAAAAGAAGACTGGGAAAGAATATACAAAGAGGAAACAACAGTGGAAGAGAAATGGAATATTTTGACAAAAAAAATTAAAGGAGGAGTGGAAAAGTATGTCCCAAGACAAAAGCAAGAAAAAGAATGTGTAAAGTGCTGGCACAACAAAAGTTGTAGGGAGTTAAAAGACAAAAAAGACAAAGCTTGGACAAAATGGAAAAAAGACAAAAGACCTGTAAAATGGAAAATATATACTAATTATAGAAATAGATATGTACAAGTGTGCAGAGAAGAAAAAAGAAAATACGAAAAAGATGTCATAAAAAAATGTAAAGACCAACCAAAACTATTTTACAGATTTGTAAATAACAAAGTGAAAAACAAAGAAGATTTAGAGAAACTACGACAAGGAGGAGTTGAATACACAGAGGAAATAGAAATGGCAGAAATTATGAACAAGCATTTTAAATCGGTGTTTACAAGGGAGAACATACAACCTGGAGAGATCGAATGGGAAGAGAAAGTCCCCCCTATGAAAGAAATAGAAGTAACAAAGAATGAAATAATGAAACACTTGAGTAATCTTGATGTCAGAAAATCGCATGGACCAGATGAAATAGCAAACTAGATTTTGAAAGAATGCAGGAATGAACTGGCAGACAAAATACATAGCATAATAAACAGTTCCTTGAAAGAAGGAAAAGTCCCAGAAGATTGGAAAAAGCAAATATAGTACCTATATATAAAGGGGGAAATAAAGAAGACCCTACCAACTATAGACCAGTCTCTCTAACAAGTACAATAGCAAAAATTTGTGAAAGAATTGTCAAAAATAGATGGGTAAAGTATTTAGAAAAAAAAACAACAACGTGCTAAATCCAAGGCAATTTGGATTCAGACAAGGACGATCATTCGTCACCAATTTGATATGTTTCTATTCAAGGCTAATAGATATAATACAAGCAAGCGATGGATGGGCTGATTGTGCATTTCTAGACCTAAAAAAAGCTTTTGACAAAGTACCACATAAGAAGTTGCTTAAGAAATTAAAAACTGAAGGAGGAATACAGGGCAAACTGCTTAAATGGATGGAAGACTTTTTGCAAAAAAGAAAAATGAGAGTAGTGATAGTAGACAAACACTCTAATTGGGATGAAGTGATAAGTGGTGTTCCAAAAGGAAGAATTCTGGCCCCAATAATGTTTGCTATATATATATCAATGATATGGATGAAGAAATTTAAAGTTATATGAGCTTCTTTGCAGATGATGCAAAACTGTTAAAAAAATGAACACTGAAGAAGATTGTGAGTCACTACAGAGTGATCTCAATAAAGTATGGGAATGGAGTAAGAAGTGGGAGATGGAGTTCAATACTAAAAAGTGTAGTATAATGGAATTTGGAAAAAGCAAAAAAAGAATAATAGGATCAAATAAATCGGGAGAAGAAGGAATAAAAAGGTAAAAAATGAGAAGGACCTGGGTGTCATTATTATGAATAATATGACATCTGAGAAACATATAAACAAATTTTTTTGAGAAACTTATAATTTAATAAGAACAATCAAAGTGACATTTACATACCTGGATGAAGAAATGGTGAAGAAAATACTAATCACTTTGATAAGACCAAGATTGGAATATGCAGCAACGATGTGGCCACCAGGTACAAAAAAAAATGTATGACAAAACTTGAAAGAATACAAAGAGCAATTACAAAATTGGCACCAACACTCTCAAAACTATCATATGAAGAGGGACTAGCAAAACTTGAGCTACAGACATTAGAGCAAATAAGAGAGAGAGGAGATTTGATAACTTTACAGAATCGTGAAAGGCATATAAACTATTGATAGAGAGGATCTAATGAAATGGAATGATAGAAATACAAGAGGACACGAAAGAAAATCAAGAAAGACAGCTATAGAAGAGATCTGAAAAAGAACAGTTTTCCTCACAGAGTAATAGATATTTGGAACAAGTTAGATGAGAAAGTGGTGTGTGCAAAAACAATACATGAATTTAAAATCAGGTTAGATAAAATGAGATATGAAGACGGGACACCACGAGCATAGCTCCCCTTCCCGTAAAATACAACTAGGTAAATACAACTAGGTAAATACACACACACACACACACACACACACACACACACACACACACACACACACACACACACACACACACACACACACACACACACACACACACACACACACACACACACACAGTAAACCGTAGAGGCGGTGGTGTAGCATTGTATTGTCGAGCTGACCTCAACCCCTTATACCTCAGGGTTGACATACCAGAGGGAGTCAAGGCTTTGTGGGTCAAACTCATCCCCCGCTTTCATCCCCGCCACACCGTCTCTATCATAATGTGCGTGATATACCACCCTCCTCGCGCCAACACTGCCCTCCTCCTCAACGATCACATCATTGAAACTGCTGACTTCCTACGCTTAAGGTTTCCTGCTGCCAAATTAGCTGTGTGTGGGGACTTTAATCGCCTGGACATAAGTGACATTTTACATCATTTAAATCTCACGAAGGTAGTGACCTTTCCCACCCACGATCAGACAACCCTTGACCTAATTATGACTGACATGGCGCATCTGTACTCTCCCCCCCCTAGACCTCTCCCCCCATCGGTAAGAGCACGCACATCACCATCCAATGGTCCCCAGCCCCTAGTGCAGCCATACACAGGATTAAGATCACCAGACAGCACCGCCCCATGCCTGATTCTGTCGTGAGGGAATTTGGCAGGTGGATAGTGGAATACCCCTGGCTGGAGGTTCTGAACGTTGAAGACGTGGAGACCAAGTGGATAAATTACTCCACCACCACCACAATTGAGGCCTTTCACCACTTCTTCCCTGTAAAGGATTTCTCTGTCCATCACTCTGACGCCCCTTGGATGACACCACATATCAAACGTCTCATCAAACAACGCAACAAGGCATTTTACACCGACCGAGCCCAGTTCAGGTTCCTGAGGAATAAGGTCATCAGTAAGATAAGTACCGCCAAATCATCTTACTACCCAAATAAATTGCAACACCTCAAACAACAACGAAACAACACTCAGTGGTTCAGTAAAATCAAGGCTCTTTGTGGCCTGCAGGGTAACAAGACCTATTCTCTCCCTTGCACCTCGCACCTGTCACCTGACCTAGCAGCCCAGGAGATCAACTCCCACTTCGCCTCTATCTGTCAGACTTTACCCCATCTCGACCCTCCCGCCTACCTGCCTACCTCCCTTCCCCTCACCCCCCATTCATGTTCAAGTTGCCAACGTAGCCACTAAGTTGGGTAAACTGAGACATAGTAGATCTACAACCCCCTCTGACCTTCCTATTAAAATCTATAAGGAATTTGCCCCTGAACTTGCCCTCTCACTTTCCTCCATAATTAATGCCTCTTTAAGACAAAACACCTGCCCCAACGACTGGAAAATCTCATATGTCACTCCCATCCCCAAAACCCTCAGCCCACAATCACTAAGTGACCTTAGGCCCATCGCCATCACCCCTATCCCAAGCCTTATATGTGAAGACTTGGTTTTTAACTCAGTTTACAGCAACATAAAAGATTCAATAGATGCCCAACAATTTGGCAACACGAAATCCTCCTATACCACTCACTGTCTCATTGACTTACTCAACTTCCTTCACAGCAACCTAGACAAGCGTAACACATCTCCAGCTGTTACCTCTGTAGACTTTAGAAAGGCCTTTGACCTTGTTGGCCACAATGTTGTTCTCTCCAAAGCCATCCAACTGGGGATCCAGCCCCACCTAATAGCATGGCTGGCAGATTTCCTCACCGGACGACAGCAGGCGGTCAGGTACCAGGGGTCAACTTCCCCCCTCCTCCCCCTGACCTGTGGGGTCCCCCAGGGTACCAAGATGGGTTCCCTATGCTTCCTCATCCTTATTAATGACGCCCTCATAGACACTACACACAGATGGAAATATGTGGATGACAGCACCGTAGGCATCCCCATCAACACAAGGCGGCCTGATTACGCACCACTACAAAACACCCTGAACAAGCTCATGACGTGGACGGAAGACAACAACGTCACAATCAACACCAACAAGACCGTAGTGATGCACTTTTGTACCTCCATACAGGCGGTGGCACCTCCACAACTTTCATTGGGCCCCCACCCCCTCCAACTGGTCCAATCCACCAAGATCTTGGGCATCACACTCGACGATCAGTCAAATTGGAACCAACATGTCACCAACATAATCAGGACAGCGTCTTACAAACTATATATGCTGAGCAGGTTAAAGTCATTAGGAACACCTACATCTGAGCTACAGGAGGTCTACAAAACCTTCATACTCCCCACCCCCATGTATGCCTCACCAGCCTGGTCCAGCTCACTCACCCTCACACAGAGACAAAAGTTGGAGAGGGTACAAAAGAGAGCGTGCAAGATCATCCTGGGAGGGGCGTGGAGTACAGCGGTTACGACCACGCTCTTACCACCCTTGCTCTATCTATGGTGTCTCAGCGGCACGGTGAGGCACTAAAGAAATTTGAGGAAAGCCTGCTTTCCCACCCTAGACACCGTCACTTCCTCCCTCCCGATGCTCCACCACATCGCCACGACACTAGACACAGAAATAGGCTCATACCAATCGAAGCGCCAAGGACTGACCGCTACAAAAACAGTGCCATCCCATCCATTGTGCACACAATCAACTCTATGTAAACTTACACCGTGTATATACTCTAAGTTTTATATTTCCAATCAGCTTTTGCATTGTATTATTGTCAGTGTACTACTGCTATTGAAATAAACCTTTTATTATTATTATTATTATTATTATTATTATTATTATTATTATTATTATTATTATTATTATTATTATTATTATTATTATTATTATTATTATTATTATTATTATTATTATTATTATTATTATTATTATTATTATCATTATTATTATTATTATTATTATTATTATTATTATTATTATTATTATTACTATTATTATTATTATTATTATTATCATTATTATTATTATCATCATCATCATCATCATCATCATCATCATCATCATCATCATCATCATCATCATCATCATCATCATCATCATCATCATCATCATCATCATCATCATCATCATCATCATCATCCCCGTCTGGGGTATTGGCTGCTTGTTATTGTGGCAAAGTAGCATGCAGTCGATACTTTAGGGTCTATATGGGGCGACCCTACGGACCAGAGCCACACATCATTTTGTCTATGATAGAAGAAATTCTGTTCATAGAGAAATGATGACACTTTTATACTACGACTGTCCCTCCGTTATGCTGTCCCCCAACCCCTTGTTGCTGTCCTGTACCATTTCTCTGAGTATTCTCTTTCTGTGATGGGGGAATTCTCTGTGGTGGGGGAAAAGAATACTGCCACCAAGTTTCCCACTTGGATCGTAAGAGGCGAGAAGAAAGGGACGGGGAGAGGGACTAGGCATCCTTCTCCCTGTAGCCCCAAGGGGCAGATTCCTAAAAAGCAATGGAAAGGCATACGAGGTGCTGGAGGGCCTCGGGCCAGCACCCTAAGGTTTGGGTCTTTTAATGTGCGTGGATGTGGTACAGATGAGAGTAAAAGGGAAGAGATAGGTAGTATGTTTGTGAGAAGAAAGTTGGATGTGTTGGCTTTGAGTGAAACTAAGTTGAAAGGGAAGGGTGAGTGTAAGTTTGGGAGTGTAAGTGGGAGGTTATCAGGAGTGAAGAGAGGGCGAGGGAGGGAAGGAGTGGCTATTCTAGTAAGTGAGGAGTTAGGTAAAGGGGTAGTGGAGTGGAAGGAGGTTTCCTCAAGGATAATGTGGATGAAGGTGAAACTGGGAAAGGAGATGTGGGTCTTTGTAAGTGCATATGGGCCGGGCAGTGAGAAGAGCATGGAA
>NC_134808.1:1027839-1060339 GCF_046742065.1 Oratosquilla oratoria
TATATATATATATGTATATATATGTATATGTATATACATATATATATGTATACATATATATATATGTATGTATATAGATATATATATATATATATATATATATATATATACATATATATATGTATACATATATATATGTATGTATGTATATATATATATATATGTATATATATATATATATATATATATATTGCAGAAATCACAGGGAAATTAAAGTCGGAATACTGAACGTTTTCGTCTATTACGATATCCTCAGATGATGTCGTAATAAACGAAAACGTTCAGTATTCCGACTTTAATTTCCCTGTGGTTTCTGCAATATCTTTTCGTCACGCGTTATTGTTATTATTTTTGCAATATATATATATATATATATATATATATATATATATATACATATAAATATATCAAATATATATATATATACATATATATACATAAATATATATATATATACATATGTGTGTGTGTGTGTGTGTGTGTGTGTGTGTGTGTGTGTGTGTGTGTGTGTGTGTGTGTGTGTGTGTGTGTGTGTGTGTGTGTGTGTGTGTGTGTGTGTGTATGTGTGTGTGTGTGTGTGTGTGTGTGTGTGTGTGTGTGTGTGTGTGTATGTGTGTGTGTGTGTGTATGTGTGTGTGTGTGTGTGTGTGTGTCTGTGTGTGTGTATGTATGTATGTATATATTTATACATACATATATGTATATATATATATATATATATATATGTATATATGTTTATACAGTATATATATATATATACATATATACATATATACATATATATGTATATATACACACACACACACACACACATACATATATATATATATATATATATATATATATATATAATAAGCTCGTGTTTTTCTATTTATTATATTTATTAAATCAAATTTCAGTTTACTTACTTTATTGTTCCTATCTTAATTGTCTAATGTCTTCTTTTACCTATTTGTTTATTGAGCTATTGATTTATTTGCCAGTATATTTATTTGTTTGTTTATTCATCTACTGATTCATCTATTTAGCTTTTTGTTCTTATGTATTTGTTTATTTATTTGTCTATTCCTTATTTAATTAATTTTCATTATTTTTACCTATCCGTTTATTTACCTACTTATATATTAGATTATTAGTTCATTCGTTTATTTATTAACTATTAATCTATGTATATACTTTATTTAAATATTATATTTATTCACTTATTCATTCATTTACCTATCTATCTATTCTTTTATCTATTCTTTCAATCACTTATTCATTCACTCAGTCATTAATGTATTCATTTATTTATCTATCTGTTCATTTATTTATTTATCTGCATATATATTTTCTATTTATTTACATTTTCACTCATTTATTTTACCATCCCTGGTGTCAGAAATGTCAACTGATCTGGTCTAGGTGACCTGGCTTGACTTGGTCTGACCTCAGGCAGAAAGTGTTCGATGCAACAGAGAACAGGATTTGAAGAACATATAAACGATGTGACGTTGACGGCTGTTCTCAATTTTTTACATAGCAATTTTGCGCTACTTTATTTGTTCTTTGCTTTCATGTATCTATAATGAATATCGTGATGATTAATTTCATTCCTTTTTTCATTTCCGTTTTATATCGTTTTACGATTTTGGTCGTCGTTTTATCTTTGTACCAAACGATTCCGTGCGAAGCAAAGCAAAGCGGAGCGAAGAGAAGTGAAGAGGTTTAATAAACCATTTGCGTAAATACATAGTTAAACCTGTGTTGTTGATAGTGCCCAGTGCCCGTAGCGATGGGTCTAATTAATTAGTAGGGCTAATTAAGGGGGCCTAATTAGGGTCTGATTAGTAGGTCCAGCCAGTAGTCCCTTTACCTTCACTTTGTTTATTTTAGAAGAGAATGTCATGAGGACCAAGGAGGGGGACGATAAGGGTAGGGAGGAGGCTTGAAGGTGGACGGGATAAGATAAAGGAATGGAGGAGGTGATGAGGAAGAGAGGAAAAAGGTGGAGGCCTGGAGATGGAAGGGGATGTTGTGGAAAGGAGAAAAGGAGGAGTGGATGAGGAGGAGAGGGAAGGAAAAGAGGAGGGGAAAATGGAAGAAAGGGAAAGGAGGGGGAGAAATAGGAGGATAGGAAGAGGTGGAGGGGAAAACGAGGATAGTAGAAGGGGAGAGATGAGTAAATGAAATGAGAAGAGGGTAAACAGGAGAAGGTAAAGGAGGAAGGGAAAGACGAGGAGAAGGAAAAGGAGAAGAAGAAAAAAGGAGTTCCTGTAGGCGGAAGAAGGGAAGGAGAAGGAAGGGATAGAGAAAGTAGAATTTGTAATCAAGAATTGGAGTAGTGTTGGAGAAAGAGAACCACTGCCATTTGCCAGTCATTTCTTAATTGAGGGAGAAGGGAGAAATAAAATAGAAAAAAAAGTTAAAGCCATGACAGGAGAAGGCAGAGATAACAAGGTCAATATAGTGAAGTGTTTGAGAAAGGTTAACCCATTTCCGTCTTTTCTGAAATCGTGAAGAAAGGATGGAAAACGTGGAGGAGTAACCAAATGAAATTGAAAAAGATGAGATAAGAGGACGACGGTGAAGAGTAGAAAGGAGCAAAGAAGTGAAATGAAGAAATGGTTTAGGACCGAGAAAAACCAGAGGAAGAAAATGGGGAAGAGAGTGAAAAAATTACATGACTGAGAAAAGGGTAGATATATTTTAAAAATGGTGGAGAGATAGGAATCTCATTCCGTCGTTCCTGGACTAGAGAAATGAGAGAAAGTGAAGGAGAAAGACAATGGAGAAGAAAAATCAACAAATAAAAAAGAGGAGATAAAGAAGACATGGAGGAGATAGTGGGTAAAAGATGGTGAGGGAAAGAAAATGCAGTTTCTCTCTCAGTCCTTAATAAAAGAGGGAAAGAAAAAGATCAGAAGTCTACGCCAGGAGGCACGTAGCTGCGGCCGAAGCCGTCACATTTACCCTATTATGCACTTGTATTGTAGGGAAACGTAGTAATCATAGCTGGGAATCGGAGAGGAGTCCGAGGTTCAAACCCAAACAAAGAGAATGCGAGACTAGCACGCTTCCGATTATGCCACCAACGCACTATGAAAGAGAAAATGAGAGGAAAAAAAGGAAAACGCGCGAGAGATGATGGGGAGACGAAAGCCTCTTCCTCCATTCGTTCTCCTGCCTCTTCCTTCAACAAAGTAACAGCTCCGAGCAAAACAGAGGAAACTCCTCCTTGCAGGTCGGAAACACGCTAGCGAAGAAAATCTTGAGAAGTGCTGAAAAGTAACGAAAGAAGTGAAGTCACAAAATGAGAGGATGAGTGACGTCACAAAGAAGGTAGATGTAGACATACAGCATTTCCAGGGATCGGAAGACACGCTCGAAGTTTCATGGTGAGGAAAAGGTCTTTATAATTAATCACTGGTAGGACAGAACTCATGAGAACTCACGAGTTCGACTCTCAAAGATTTTCCTATTAACTTGTATCCCAGAGATGGTTCTGCCTGCAATTATTCGTCAGGCTGAGGTATGGGATTTCCATACTTGGATGACTGTTGTTCTTAATACAGGAATATGGGTAAACAGACTTTGAACATCGAGGGAAACCATCTGTAGACCTGATAGAATAAATAGTAGGGATGAAAGGGGTTATTATTTGGTTCAGGCGTTTAGCGAGAGAGTAGGTGGGGTGGGGGTCTGGGAAATAATAGATCTCAAAGGGTTACCCTCTTTACGGGTTTTAACATTGCCATAAAAGTAACCGGAGGCATAGTCACCAACAATTAAATCAAATTTCAAGTCACCATTGACAGCATTCACAAAGTTAATGAGGGAATTCACTTTAGATTTGAGTAAATTAGTAAGGTAACAGGTGATGAGCCTGAATTTGGAATTATA
This sequence comes from Oratosquilla oratoria, assembly GCF_046742065.1. NCBI lineage: Eukaryota > Metazoa > Arthropoda > Malacostraca > Stomatopoda > Squillidae > Oratosquilla > Oratosquilla oratoria. The sequence continues at coordinate 1,031,722 of NC_134808.1, forward strand.
CAAACTATGGACCAAACAAATGCGGTCACAGTATTCTATAAAAAAAAAAACTGTAGTTCTTACCGCTAAGACGAGAAATGTATCAAAGACATCATCTATAGAAATTATAAACCTGTGAGTGAACATAACAGGTTAAAGATGATAATTTTCTATGACAGCACTCGTTCTTGCTCCCTGGTAATGAAGAATGATCTGTCCAATGCCGTGGGATTTTGTCCAAAACCAATGTAATATATGAATATCGCTGTACTTCTGGGGACTGCGCATCCCGTAATTTCAGTCACATTGGATATACATGTCATCTTAGCAGGCGGTTGTCTTTCCATTTACAACAAGGGGCAATCCTACTCCACCATCGACAACACCATCAGGCTAAATTTGACAGGGAGACCATCGTCAATAATACCAGGGTAGTCACACAATGCAACAAATTACAGAAACTGAAAATGTTGGAAGCTATCCTCTTAAGGGAACACGCTTGTTCTAGGACAAAATCTCATCTCCCGACCCCTCTTCCTTCCCCTCCGCACGTCACCAATGAGGTGACCCGAATTGTACCCATACACCCTCTCTCTCCTTTCCCCTGACCACCCTCCTCCCTCCCGGCGGTCAACGTGCTGACCCCCACCACCTCTCACTTAACCAGTATATAATCCCAAGCTCTCTGTACTTTTCTGCCATTGTTTAGCATGTAACCCTGTAAACTGTGTTAGACTTATTTGCAATATTCTTAAGATGACCCCATGTACTCGAAACGTCAATTAAAATGGAAGACTATGGCCGGCTTGTATTTCCCCATCCTCCGGAAACGAGACCAATTAATAGAAAAAATCAAAACATTAGAAAGAAAATTAATAACTGTGAGAATGCTGTTGTATTTAACAGAGTGTGTATCAGTGAAAACATGCGTCCTAAGTATACAAATATATATACATACATACATATATATATATATATATACATACATTTATATATATTTGTGTATATATATATATATATATAAATATATATATATATATATATATATACACACACGGAGTTAAACACGACAGCATTTTGGCACTGGTTAATCTTCTTACTGAGATTTTCAATTTTCCTCACAGTAGGTCTCATTTCAGGAGGGTGGGCAAATACAAGCCTTCCAAATTCTTCCATATTGAATTTGGAAGGCTTGTATTTGCCCACCCTCCTGAAATGAGACCTACTGTGAGGAAAATTGAAAATCTCAGTAAAAAGATTAACCAGTGCCAAAATGCTGTCGTGTTTAACTCCGTGTGTATTAGTAAGAATCTGCGCCCTAAATATACAATATATATATATATATATATATATATATACATATATATATATATATATATATATATATATATATATATGTGCAAGGTAACCACTTAAGAAAATAAACAAACGGATCAGAGCGCTTTCGTATATTACATCTTCAGTGTAAATCACAAAGAAATAGGGTACAGCAAACATAATATAGTAGGACAATAGTATAAGGAACTCACTAGGAAAGGTTGAGGACGAATTGTCCGGGCGTGGGTCTAGCGTTTTCCCAGTTGATAGGGTGATTAAAAGTGCTTAAATTTTTAAAAATGGCACTTGACTCATTCCCGTCTTTGACACATTTCTTGTGTTGTAAAGGAATAGTGTACGGGGCGTCTTCTCAACATATCACACCAACTTGCCCCGAAAGATTCAAAATCGCTATTAATAACTTGAAAAATGACAGTGACCTCCATATTACTAAGGCTGATAAATCAAAGGTGATTGTTATCTAAAATAAGCAGGACTATTTTGACAAAATGTATAATTTACTAAATGATACTAGTACGTACATTCAACTTAAAAATAACCCAATGGAATCGGTTAATAGTAATTATAACAAGAAGATCAAGCACATTTTCAAAGACCATAGTGATCTAATAAAGAAATTCACTTCCATAAGTCCACCTCTACCATATATATATGGTTTGATCAAAACTCATAAATCAAATTATCCTATTAGACCCATCATTTCGTCCATAGGATCAGCCTCCTATAAACTTTCTAAATGGCTAGTAACAATTCTCAGTCCATTAGTCGGCACTATTTCCAACTCTCATATAACTAATAACTCTGATCTCTTAGACAAACTTAATAATATGCAGCCTAATTACAATTTTAAATTAATCAGTTATGATATAGTGTCATTATTTACAAAAGTTCCAACAATTGATCTCATAGAATTTCTTAAAGTCGAACTAGACAAACATGTACTGCCACTCCCGACACATAGCATTGTTCAGTTAATTGAACTTTCCATTAAAGATTGCAAAATTCAGTTTCATGATAAATACTATGCCCAAACTTTCGGCATGAGCATGGGAAATTGTCTTTCTCCCGTGCTCAGCAATTTATATATGGAATTCTTTGAGAGCAAGATTTTAAGTAAGATAATTCCACCAGGAATAATTTGGCTACGTTATGTCGATGACATTCTTTGTCTATGGCCTGATCATTTAGATGAGTCACAATTCCTCAAACAAATTAATAACCTAGTCAAGTCAATCAAATTCACGGTTGAAGTGGAAAAAGATGGTGTGCTACCCTTTTTAGACGTTAATATTCATCGTAAAGAAAGAAACCTCACATTTAGTGTGTATAGAAAACTAACTAATGTAAACTCATACATCCATTACTATTCTTCCCACCCTGATAATGTAAAAAGATCGGTTTTCTCATCAATGTTCCTTAGAGCTTTACGGGTCTGCAGTCCCGAGTACATTGATGAGGAAATAAGAAATGTTTACGATATTAGTTTTGGATTGAAATATCCTAAATATTTCATTGATGTTTGTTACAATTTTGCAAGGAAAACGTATTACAATTCTCAGCCTAACAAATCCAAAGTCCATAATAACCTAGTAGTTTTACCTTACCAAGAAAATTTAACTATTGTTCCCAAATTACTTAAGAATTTTAACATCAATGTAGCCTTCAGAAACAATAACACTATCAAACAATACCTAATTAATAATTCTAAAAATTGCCAAAAAGGCTGTGTGTACAAAATTCCTTGCAAAATATGTGATAAATTCTATATCGGCCAAGCGGCAAAAGATCTTTCTGCCAGGATAAAACAACACAAGAAATGTGTCAATGACGGGATTGAGTCAAGTGCCATTTTTAATCACCATATCAACTGGGAAAACGCTAGAGTGATTACTTTCAACAATAATTTTGTCGAAAGGAATTCAATTGAAAGTTGCCTGATTAAAATCACAAATGATAACAACTTTAACCTTATCTTAGGATTGCACAAAATTGATCATTATATTTGCAAAGAAATAGCCAATAATTACAAAATGTAAGAATGCTGGACGTGTGACCCACGCCCGGACAATTTGTCCACAACCTTTCCTAGTGAGTTCCTTATACTATTGTCCTACTATATTATGTTTGCTGTACCCTCTTTCTTTGTAATTTACACTAGAGATGTAATGTACGAAAGCGCTCTGATCCGTTTGTTTATTTTCTTAAGTGGTTACCTTGCATTTATGAAATACACGTTCCTAGTGTTCTTATTGCATATATATATATATATATATATATATATATATATATATATATATATGTGTGTGTGTGTGTGTGTGTGTGTGTGTGTGTGTGTGTGTGTGTGTGTGTGTGTGTGTGTGTGTGTGTGTGTGTGTGTGTGTTGTGTGTGTGTGTGTGTGTGTGTGTGTGTGTGTGTGTGTGTTTGTGTGTGTGTGTGTGTGTGTGTGTGTGTGTGTGTGTGTGTGTGTGTGTGTGTGTGTGTGTGTGTGTGTGTGTGTGCGTGCGTGTCTATATACATACATATATATATATATATATATATATATATATATATATATACATATATATATATGTAAATATATATATATATATGTATATATATATATATGAACATAAGAATGGAGGAGACTGCAAGAGACCATAAGGCCTACACTAGGCAGCTCCGTATCCATCAACACCTGTCATCCCCATCCATAAAGTTGTCTAATCGTTTCTTAAAACAACTGATAGTTTCAGCGCTTACTACATGATTACTAAGTTTATTCCAATCGTCGACCACCCTATTAGCAAACTAATTCTTGCCTATTTCCTTCTTAAATCTAAATTTGTCCAGTTTATAACCACTGCTGTGAATCCTGCCCTTTTGTTTTAATATGATGACCTTGTTTGCATCACCCTTGTTAAAGCCTTTGATTCACTTGAACACCTCTATCAGATCACACCGCACTCTGCGTCCTACCAGAGAGTGTAAGTTAAGGTGCCTTAGCTTCTCTTCGTAAGGCAAATTTCTGAGTCCATGTATCATTTTGGTCAATCTTCTTTGTACTGATTATAGTGAATTGATGTCCATTCTGTAGGACAGAGACTGTACCGCATAGTCTAGGATGGGTCTAACTATCGTTAGATAGAGTTTGATAATTACCTCTGCATTTCTATTCGTTACCGTCCTAGCAATGAAACCTAATGCACTGTTAGCTTTATTTCTGGCGCTAATGCACTGTTTCCTGGTTTAAGGTCCAGACTCACTAGTACTCCCAAGTCTCTCTAGCACTCAGTTTTCTCTAAAAGCTTGTTATCTAAGCTGTATCTATTTTCGGGGTTGCGTAGCCCTACGTTAAACATGCTACACTAAGAGATATTGAAGCTCATTTACCATTTCGCCGACCATATGAACATTTTGTTAAGATCATCCTGCAGAATCTCTGCGTCGTCTCCTGACCTAATTAGGCGTCCTATTTTAGTGTCGTCCGCAAACTTACTAACATCACTACTTATCCCATCGTCTAAGTCATTTATGAACATAATGTACAACAAGGGACCCAAAACCGAGCCCTGGGGGATCCCACTAGTAACATTGCCCCACCTAGATTTCACTCCATTTATGGTGACCTTCTGTTTTCTGTTACTAATCCAAGCTCTAATCCATTCTAACACTTTTCCTCTTATGCCATGGACTTTGATTTTATTTAGTAGTCTCTGGTGTGGCACCTTGTCGAACGCTTTGCTAAAGTCAAGGTAAATAACATCGTAAATATCATTGTTATCTGACTGACGCCTTATATACTTTAGTGTAAAAAGATAGAAGATTAGTCACACATGACTTACCCTTGGAGAAACCATGCTGTGAATCACGAATTAAATTATCTTTCAATGTGTTCTCTGAGTCTATTTACTATTACTGATTCGAGCATTTTTCCTATAACCAATGTCAAACTGATTGGCCTGTAGTTGCATATAGACGATCTATCTCCCTTCTTAGAAACAGGAACAACGTTTGCTTGTCTCCAAGCAATAGGCACAAAACCAGTGTCTACTGATTTATTAAATATTTCAGGTAACTAGTCGCAGATTTCAAATGTACGCTCCTTAAGCATTCTCGGAAAAATTTCGTCTGGACCCGGAGATTTTGTAGTTTTAAGTCTTTCAATCTGCTTGACTACATCTTCTTTACTAATGCTGATATTAGATAGACTACTTTCTTCATCCCCTCTGAAAATCGGATCGCAGTCAGGTACTTTATCTAACCTCTCATTAGTAAACACCGATAAAAAATAATTTTTAAACTCCTCACTCATTTTTCACTTTGATTCTATCATGACATTTTCATGGTTTTTAATTGGTCCTATTCTTTCTTTATTTTTTGTTCTATAGAGAAGAAAGAAACACTTTGGGTTGGATCTTGCATCACTAGCAGCCTTGATTTCATAATTACGTTTCGCTGTACGTGTATTCTTTTTAACCAGCTTTGACATTTCATTATATCTTGATCTAAGGTGTGATTCCCCGTTTTTTATTTTTGTATAAAGTCCTCTTTTCATTCCGATCTCATGTTTTAATCTGTCTGTCATCCATTTGGGAGTATTACTATTTTTCCGTATTTACTTCAGGGAGATAAATGTATTTTGTGCATTAATAATTAGATCAGTTAGATTGCTTGCAAGAACAGAAACAGTGAACCGTGGGGACACGGGAAAACATGAAACCACAGGTAAGAAATTGTAAGAGACTTTTGTATATTTTTTGAAAAGGCGGGTTATTGCAAGCTAAACAGAATATTGAATATTAATTGGGATGAGTATTTGGATATTGATGATATCGAGGACATGTGGTGCAGATTTAAAAGTAAACTACAAGAGTCAATAGACAAATGTATTCCAAGGAGAGAATTTAAAAGCAATGGGGAATTAAGGAAGAGAACAAATGATAATTTGCAAATGAATAGAAAGCTGTGGGTAAAGATTAAGAAAAAACAAAGATTTTGGATGCGATTGAAAAAATGAAGGAAGGTACAGAAATTAACCAGGGCGAGTATGACAAATTATATGAGGAATACAGACGGATTAATAATCAGGTAAGAGCTGAAACTAGGTCTTCTGTTAAGAACGTGGAGAAGACTATTGCGCAAAACGTCGTCTAACCCAAAGATATTTTGGAAGTATGTCCAGTCTAAAACAAAAGCTTCAGTCAGTATAGGTAATCTGTATAAAGATTTGAATAAAACTTCTAAAACTAAAGATGACAATGAAAAGGCAACAGTACTTGCAGACTTTTTTAGCTTAGTGTTCACCAAAGAACCAGAAATGTTAATACCAGAAGTGGAGGTCAATGGCATTCCAGTATTTCTCAGATTGAATTCTCTAGCGAGGAAATTATCAGTGTTATAGATAAACTACAAAGGAACAAATCCCCTGGGCCAGAACGACTTCATCCTCGAATTCTGAAAGAGACGAAAGATGTAATTGCATATCCGATTTGTATGATCTTTAATCTCTCACTTTTGAGCAAAAGACTACCCATAGATTGGAAACTAGCGAACATCTCGGCAATATACAAAAAAGGTGATAGAAGCGACCCAGGTAATTACAGACCAGTTAGCTTAACATGTGTCATATGCAAGTTATTGGAATCAATAATTAGGAAAAGGGTTCTGGAACATCTCAAGGGCAATAAGCTGATTAGTAACAAATAGTATGGATTTGTGGAGGGGCGTTCGACGGTACTACAGATGATTACAGTCTTGGACAGATGGACTCAGATTTTAGATGAAGGAGGAGCTGTCGATGTTGCATACTGCGATTTCATGAAGGCCTTCGACACTATCTCCCACAGAAGGCTAGTTGAGAAGATCAAGAGTTATAACATCAGAGGAAACGTTTTGTCATGGATAACAGACTTTCTCAATGAAAGGAAACAAAGAGTGATTGTCAATGGAGTTGAGTCAGAATGGAAGGACGTGGTCAGCGTTGTACCTCAGGGATCTGTGTTGGGTCCGCTACTGTTTGTTTTATATATTAATGACATGCCAGATTCTGTAATCAACAGCGAATTATTCTTGTATGCAGACGACACTAAAGTATTCAGGAGGATTCATGAAAGCCAGGACTGTGAGAAATTGCAAGATCTCGAGAGGATGAGAAGCTGGTCAGAGAAGTGGCTGATGAGATTTCATCCCAAAAAGTGCTGTGTGATGAGAATCGGGAAATCAAATGTGGACAATATGAAATATTCTATGGAAGAAGAATGGACAGCAATCAAAGTAGAGAAGGATTTGGGAGTTGTAATTGATGACGAGCTGAAGTTCACAGCACACTTGCTGAGAAAATCAATAAGGCAAATAGACTAGTTGGGCTAATAAGAAGAACTTTCGAAACACTGAACGAGACCATATTCAAATCATTATACACTGCACTAGTCCGACCACATTTAGAATACGCTAATCAGGTATGGTGTCCATACAGGAAAAGGACATTGAGGCTGTGGAAGCAGTTCAAAGAAGAGCAATAAAGTTGGTCCCTAGCCTGAAGGATTTACCTTACCCTGAACGATTGAGGAAATTAGACCCTCCTACACTATCATGCCGTAGATCAAGAGGGGACATGATAGAATCCTTTAAAATTGTGAACAATTTATATGATAGTGAAGTGAGCAGGGGATTATTTATTGAACTTGCCGGTTCAGTGACTCGAGGACACACCAAGAGGATCTACAAGCAGCGCCCAAGATTGGACATCAGGAAATTCACTTTCTGCAGTCGTGTTGTGAACAACTGGAATAGTCTTCCTGATCATGTTGTGAATACAAATTCAGTTGTAAGTTTTGAAAAGAGATTGGATAGTGTATGGAAACATCAAGATCAAATATTCGATTACACAGCTCAAATATATAACAAACACCTAGACCACAGTGACCACTAGACCACAGATGACCTAAGTATTAGTTATTTAGAGCCGAAGTCACAGGCTCAATAGCCTCTTTTGGGACCCTTCTATGTCCATGTCTATGTCTATGTCTATGTCTATGTCTATGTCTATGTCTATGTCTATGTCTATGTCTATGTCTATGTCTATGTCTATGTCTATGTCTATACATTTCATCCAAATTGCTGACCCGTCTGTTGAGCCCCCGCCTCCAAGTGACCTTACCCAAGGTATGCATATTACCCTCCGTGACCCGACCCCGGGTCAAGTACCTAGACCTGACCCCGTCAACAATATCTGAAACGTCCGAAAAGTCCGTATGACATTTCATATTCAATTTCAAATATATTTTTATATTGTTAAAGTTTGCTCCCCTGAAGTCTGGTACTTGGACGTTATTCGTACTTTTTAATTCTTCCCAAATGATATCAAATCTTATTTCTTGATGATCGCTAGAACCTAGACTATCTCTCACTTTTACGTTGCTCATTAGGTGTTCATTATTAGTTAAAAGTAAGTCCAGGGTATTTTCTCTCCCCGCAGGATCGGTAATCACTTGTTTTAGGAAATTATCCTGCACCACATCTAGGAATTTCTTCGTTTCCTGATCTCCTATTAAAGTTTCCCAGTAAATGTTTCTATAATTAAAATCTCCCATGTTCACAACGTTTTTATACTGGGACGCTCAGCGAATTTCATTAATCAGGGGGATCAGTCTGCTCAATGCTGAGGTTAGGAGGCCTATACAAGACGCCAATAATAACTCTCTTATTTTTGCCTATAATCTCTACACAAATAGATTCCGTACAGTTCTCTTCCTAAATCGAATTGTTGATAACACAGTTTATTGTATTTTTAACGAAAAGTACTACACCTCCCCCACTCCTCCCAACCCTATCCTTGTGAAAAACTGATATCCTTCTATTTCGATTTCCAGGATTCAGTAATAGCTATAATATCGAAATTCTCTACGCATGCTTTACCTTGCAGCAAATCAATTTTGTTAATTATGCTTCTGCTATTTGTATAGTAAACTTTAAGTTTATCTTCCCTCCATCTGCTTTGGCGATTCTTTTCACAGTCCCTCTCTAAGTTGTTTCTATTGCCTAAACTATATTCCGATACTTCCCCCCTACTCCCACGTAATTTACCCGAAAAAACCTGTAGGATACCTACTTTTTGCTCAAGGGATTCAGCAAGGAGCCGAAATCCTCTGGGCGACAAGTGCACCCCGACCCTTGTATACAGACGATTCTTACCGTAAAAGCGGTCACAATTGTCGACAAATACCCATCCATTGGCCTTACAATGTTTTGCCAGCCTGCAATTCATTACAATAGGCCTGGAATGCCACATGCCTCCAACTCTACGCCTCGGAAGGATTCCACATACAACAGGAACACCTTCCTTATCTATAATCTTGTCTAGCGCATTCCAGAACCTCGCAAACAATTCCTCACTCCCTAACTTACCAATATCATTGCCCACGGCACTTAAGCAAACGACAGGGTCCTTACCTTCCCCTACTAGACACTCTTCAATCCTATCTCTAACATCTCCTCTCCCCGCGCCGGGGCAACACACCTGCGTCCTATCTTCCCTATCTTTATCGCAGAAAGCCCTCACTTGACTGTCTCCTACAACCAAAATCTTACCTGTGGGCAGGGATCCAGCGTCTGCCCTTCCCTTCTTTCTTGAGTTTCATTTGTTTCTTCTTGCTGCAGATTCGCTAGTGCTTTAAACGAGTTCTTGCAAGCGAGCGGGACTGGTGAGTTTTTTTTTTCACTATTCCACATCTTCTATTTTGCCGTTTTCCATCCAAGCTCATAGCTAGTTTTGTCTTCCGTATTTTGAGTCTTCGAGCAGAGAACACGATTCTCCTGTTTAAGGTACTTTGCAGCATCCTCCAAGACTTCAATTCTACTAAGTAGAGATTGTACCTCATCGGCGCTGAACACGGTAACACAACCACTCGCCATATCACTAATTGAAGCAGCCACCCGGTTGGCCTGACTTGAGTGACAAAGGATTACAAAGGATTACAAAGGCGGAGCACGCCGACAGGAGACCCTTTGATCCATATCTAGGCCGGATGCAAAAAAAAAATAATAATAATAATAATAAATTAAAACTATAATAATGTAAATAACAAATAAAATACATAAATAAATGCATAGGTATAGTTGAATAACAAACAAACAGGTAAATAGTAAATGATTATAAATTGACATATAACTAATGATAAATGAAAATCAGACAGACAAATTATAACAAAACAAAAACAAATAATATAAGATAAATTATAATCATTACAGCATCTTACTTAGGTATTTATCTAAATGATTCTTAAAGCTTCGAACTGAACTACATTGCACTACCTGTGCAGGAAGTTTATTCCATTCATTTACTACACGGTTGGCAAAGTTGTTTCTACCTACTTCCAAATTGAATCTATTTCCGGACAGTTTGAGACCATTGTTTCTTGTCTGATTCTCATTCAATGTGAAAATTTTGTCACTTTTGATGTTGTCAATTCCCTTTAAAATCTTAAAGACCTGTATCAAGTTACCTCTGAGTCTACGCTTTTTTAGGGAAAACAGATTCATGTGCTTAAGTCGATTTTCGTATGATTTATTTTTGATATTTGGAATCAGTTTTGTGGCTCGCCGTTGTACTTTTTCCAGTCTGTCAATGTCTTTAATGAGATTCGGTGACCATACGGAAACAGCATATTCCAAATGTGGACGAACTAACGATTTATATAGCTTGTTAATGAGTGATGGACTTTTGAAATCAAAAGATCGCGCAATCAATCCCAGAATCTTATTTGCTTTCTCAGAGGCTGAAATACACTGCTTGGATGATTTGAGGTCGTTACTGATAATTACGCCGAGATCTTTTTCACTATCCACTTTTGTTAACGAATTTCCAAATAACTTGTAATCGTACTTACTGTTATTTTTACCTATGTGCATTACCTTGCATTTACTTGTGTTAAATTTCATTAGCCACTTTTCAGACCATTGCTGTAATTGATCTAAATCTTCTTGAATATCTAATTGGTTTGAGTGATCATTTGCCACTCCGCACAGTTTTGTATCATCAGCAAATTTGGAAACAGTAGATTTTAGTCCATGGTCTATATCATTTATATACTATGAATAGAAGTGGCCAAAGAACGGAACCCTGAGGAACTCCACTTGCAACATTTTTCCATCCAGGATTTTTTCCATTTAAAACAACTCTCTGTTTTCGACCTTTCAACCAATTACTAGTCCAACCTAATAGGCTACCACTTATTCCATGCAAAGCTAATTTAGTAAGTAGTCTTTCGTGTGGGACGGTATCAAAAGCTTTTGCAAAGTCTAGATATATTAAATCTATATTGTTTCTTTTGTCATAATTCGAGATAACTGTGTTGTAGAATTCGAGTAAGTTAGTCACGCAAGAACGTTTCCGTCTGAAACCATGCTGGCTATCATTTATCAAACGGTTACTTTCTAAATGATATTCGATATCATCTCTGATGATAGTTTCCATTATTTTTCCTACGATTGAAGTCAAACTTATAGGCCTATAGTTATTTGGTTTCTTTTTGTCACCTTTTTTGAATATGGGAGTAACGTTAGCTAGCTTCCATTCTCTTGGGACATCTCCGGATATGATGGATTTCTTGAAAATCATTTCTAATGGAACAACAATCTCATTTTTCATTTCCTTTAAGATTCTTGGATGCCAACCGTCAGGCCCTGGTGTTTTATTAACTTTGAGTTTGTCTATACACCTTTTAATTTTTTCTTTTGTTATATTTACCGTAGTGAGTAAGTTTACCCCAGACTTTTCACAGGTTTCAGTTTGGAATTCACTTTGAGGTGTTTCGTTTACGAATACCGAGCTAAAATAATTGTTTAAGATATTACACATTCCTTCATTTGAATATTCAAGTTGACCGTCAGCAGATAATAGTGGACCAATGTGATTCCTAACAACCTTTTTATCTCTAATGTAACTATAGAATTCTTTGGGATTCTCTTTGGATTTATCAGCGATGTTCATTTCGTATTGTCGTTTTCTTTTTCTTATTGTATTTTTTTAATCTCTCTGTATTGATACATAACTTTAATAGTCATTAGATGCACCCGAGCACTTCTATTTCTTATAAGCCTGTCTGTTTTTAGCAATACTTTTTTCAGTTTCTTTGTCGAGGCACTTTGGGCGAGCCTGATTTGGGGGACGTCTGTCCTTAAAAGGAATGTAAGTTTGAATCATCTTAGTGAGCGTATTTTGAAATATTTCCCACATCTGATCTACAGGCCTTTCGTTTAATTTTGCCTCCCAATCTGTAAGCTGAAGCTCCTGACGTAGTTCTATGAACTGAGCTTTACTGAAATCGGGTATTTTAGAAGCACAAGTATCTATTCTAAAATTGTTTAGGAGTTTGAATCTGACTAAATTGTGATCGCTATTTGCAACAGATTCACCGACTTCTACATCAGTTACCATGCTTTCGCGGCTAGTGATCAATAAATCGAGCAAGTTTCCATATCTTGTGGGCTCTTTTACATGCTGAATTAAGTAATTGTCACCAAGAAAATCAATCAAGCGACTACCTATATGGCCATGTTCAAGGGTCATCCAATCAATGTCAGTAAAATTGAAATCACCCATTATCAATAAATCCCGGTTGCAGAAACTAGACAGTTCTTGAAATAACAGTTTGTCGTCTGCTAATGATAATGTCTTTGGCCTATATATTACACCTATATTCATTTTTTGTCCATTTGTTATGGTTAACTCAACCCACAAACTGCCATATGCATCCTGTTTCATTTTCTCTAAAATACAAGCATGAACATTGTTTTTAACGTGACGACTACTGCTCAACACACACACACACACACACACACACACACACACACACACACACACACACACACACACACACACACACACACACACACACACACACACACACACACTTATATATATATATATATATATATATATATATATATATATATATACATATATATATATATACATATATATATATATATATATATATATATATATATATATATATATATATATATACACGGAGTTAAACACGACAGCATTTTGGCACTGGTTAATCTTCTTACTGAGATTTTCAATTTTCCTCACAGTAGGTCTCATTTCAGGAGGGTGGGCAAATACAAGCCTTCCAAATTCTTCCATATTTAATTTAACGTTTCGACTTCAGGGAGTCATCTTCAGAATAGTTACAAGAGAAAAGTCACAATTTTCAAAGCTACATGATTCACAATTGACAATGGTGTACAGACAACATGGGTTTAAATATGGGCCGCTTGGGAACGGTGCATGGTTCGTGATCCGTTACGTAGCCGGACACTACGTCTTGGAAGGGAAGGGGGAGGAGGAGGGGGAGGAGGAGGGAGAGGGGGGGAGTCAGGTAAGGTAGGTCTTCTCGCTGGGTCACCGCGCTGGTCATGTGGGGGTTGGTGAGGTGTAGGAGGGGGAGGGGGAGAGGAATGAGGTGGGTGTTGCTGTTGTTGGGCCCAACAACAGCAACACACACCTCCTTCTTCTCCCCTTCCCCCTCCTACACCACCAACCCCAACATGACCAGCGTGGTGACCCAGCGAGAAGACCTACCTTACCTGACTCCCCCACTCTCCCTCCTCCTCCCCCTCCTCCTCCCCCTTCCCTTCCAAGACGTAGTGCCCGGCTACGTAACGGATCACGAACCATGCACCGTTCCCAAGCGGCCCATATTTAAACCCATGTTGTCTGTACACCATTGTCAATTGTGAATCATGTAGCTTTGAAAATTGTGACTTTTCTCTTGTAACTATTCTGAAGATGACTCCCTGAAGTCGAAACGTTAAATTAAATATGGAAGAATTTGGAAGGCTTGTATTTGCCCACCCTCCTGAAATGAGACCTACTGTGAGGAAAATTGAAAATCTCAGTAAGAAGATTAACCAGTGCCAAAATGCTGTCGTGTTTAACTCCGTGTGTATTAGTGAGAATCTGCGCCCTAAATATACAATATATATATACATATATATATATGTATATATTATATATATATATATATATATATATATGTTTCATTAAAAGTGATAGACAATTCAGCATGCTGAATTTTCTTAAGGACATTCTCCTTGTTACGCAAGATAGACTTATTCTCTCTTGCAAGACGTGAGATGATTTCTCCATAGGTGGTCATCTGGGCTGCCATATCGTGATTTCGAGTCACATTGACTCTTCTTCAGTGGCGTGGAAGTGGATCTTGTCTTCACGATGGGAAAGATCAGAATGATGGCTTGTGGTGATCTGGCCGGTATTTAAGGCGTGCTTGTGTCATCTGTCTCGTTTCTCCTAGTCTCAGATTGGCTGGTACTAGGGGCTGTGTTCCTTCTAATGCTTGGTAGTGCTTGTAGGTCTGATGATTGTATGTTGAGATTGGGGTTTAATTCTTTAATATATAAAGCTTCAAGAATGAGGAAGCGGCGTGTATCCGGGCATGTTGTGATTATCTCTGTGTTCTCTGTGAGCATTTGTCTTGTTATGTTCTCGTGATGTTCCTGGCGTAAGTGGACTTTTGGGGCTCCAGACGAAAGGTGGTAACTAAGACGTCTGCTCAACTTCATAGTCGTCATGCCAACATAGGTGGAAGGGAGGGTTGCACAGTTCCCTCGTTTGCAAATGAACCTATAGATGACATGCGAGTGTGAGTTCGCTCTTTAATTATATTTGGGCTATTACGTAGTAACAGGTGGCTGGTTTTCTGGTTTTTATAATATATTACTACGTTTATTCTCTTATCGGGATTTGTGGGTTTGACATTTCTTTTTATAATTTGTTTTAATATTCTTTCATCTTCTTTGTATGCCGTGGAGAAAAAGGCTCGATAGTATATTTTAATGTCTTCTTTTTTTCTCTGTAGTATCTTGCTGGGTGTGATACCATCGGTCAATGATTTTTTTAGTGATAGCCTCAATATATTTTTATTTGAATCCATTGTTTAAAAGTACTTGAGTGGATCTTACTATTTCTGAGAAGGTGGGGAGAAATACCTTCGGGCTGCGTCAAATTTTGCTCACACATACTACGTCACCCCCCATCCCCCAGCCCATTCGACCTCATGCATCACAACATCATTCATACACAACCATTCTCCATTCACCCCTGTCTTTTGTCCTCTCCCGTCCTTCCTCAACAGACATTCCTCTCTTCCCCAAAGCCCCCTTCACCCCATCAATCCACCTCAACTTTGGACGTCCCTTCATGTTCACTCCCTCCACATCTGCCTTCCATACCTCTTTTACTAGTCTTTCTTCACTCATTCTTTCCATGTGTCCAAACTATCCTAATAAACTTTCATCAACCCTATCTCCCAACTCCCTTTTCACCCCTGTTCTCCTCCTCACCTCCTCATTTCTCACTCTATCTAGCCTAGTAACTCCCATCATACTTCTCAGACACCTCATCTCAAACACATTCAAACTCCTTCTCTCTTCCTCTCTTATGTTCCATGTTTCTGCCCCATACAGTGCTGTTGGCACAATCACTTCTTCAATCACTCCACCTTTTCCTGCCACATTTGCACCCAAGTAGCTAAATCTATCCACTTCCTCCGGTTGCTCTCCTTTAATACTCACTTCCAGTCTACTGCCACTTTCACCCATCTCATCACCTTACATTTACCCACATTTATCTTCAGCTTTCTTCTATCACACACTCTCCCAAACTCTGTCACCAACTTCCTCAGTCCCTCCTCTGATCCTGCCACAAACGCAGTGTCGTTCGCAAACAACAGCTGGCTCACCTCCCACTTTTCTCCATTTTCTTTAACCATCTCCAATCCCTGACCCACTACCCTTGCATTTACCTCTCACACTACCCCATTCATGTACAAGTTGAACAGCCAGGGCGACATAACGCATCCTTGATAAAACCCCACCTTTATCTCGAACCACTCACTCTCTCCATTTCTAATCCTAACACACGCTCTACTACCCTTATAATAACTCTTGACAGCCCCTAAAAGCTTTCCTCCTATCCCGTATATCCGCAAAACCTCCCATAGTGCCTTTCTGTCTACCCTGTTGTAAGCCTTTTCCAGATCCATAAAAAAAAAAACATCCTTCCCCTTTCCTATGGCTTTCTCGCATATCTGTCTTACCACAAAGATCTGATCTATACAACCTCTACCCATCCTAAATCCACACTGTTCCTCACCAATTACTCCCTCTGTTCCTCTCCTAATCCTCTCAATCAAGATCCTCCCATAAGCCTTCCCAATTACACTTAACAAACTAATCCCTCTGAAACTACTACATTCACACTTGTCCCCTTTTCCCTTGTAAAGTGGAACTATATAGGCACTCCCAGTACTATTACATTGATATTTCTCCCTAAATCCTCTATGCACTCATTTAAATCTATCCAAAAATCTTCCCTTTCTTCTACACTCTTCTCACTGCCAGGCCCATATGCACTTACAAAAACCCACATCTCCTTTCCCAGTTTCACCTTCATCCACATTATCCTTGAGGAAACCTCCTTCCACTCCACTACACGTTTATCTATCTCTTCACTTACTAGTATAGCCACCCCTTCCCTCCCTCGCCCTCTTTTCACTCCTGATAACCTCCCACTTACACTCCCAAACTTACACTCGCCCTTCCCTTTCAGCTTAGATTTACTCAAAGCCAACGCATCCATCTTTCTTCTCACAAACATACTACCTATCTCTTCCCTTTTACTCTCATCTGTACCACATCCACACACATTAAAAAACCCAAACCTTAGGGTGCTGGTCGGAAAACTCCTAGACCCTCTTATGCCTTTATTTTTTTAGGAATTTCCCCTGTGGGGCTACAAGGAGAAGAATCCTTAGTCTCGATCCCCGTCCCATTCTTCTCGCCTCTTACGATCTAAGTGGAAATACTTGGTGGCAGTATTCTTCCCCCCCCCCCATATATATATATATATATATATATATATATATATGTGTGTGTGTGTGTGTGTGTGTGTGTGTGTGTGTGTGTGTGTGTGTGTGTGTGTGTGTGTGTGTGTGTGTGTGTGTGTGTGTGTGTGTGTGTGTGTGTATGTGTGTGTATGTATGTATGTATGTATATATGTATATATATAAATATATGTGTATATATGTTACAGTTAATCTGTAAAATCAGGGAATATATACATTCCCTGATATTTTCAGGGAATGTGTATAATGTCTGATTCATTCCCTGAAATTTGAACCTTATTATTATACAGATTTCCTGAATCATATTTAGAATAAACACATGGATACAATTATCTAATTTATCTATCACATAAATACAAACTATTCACAAAACAGTCAATATCTGCATACATACATACATATACCAAGGGTTTTTTCCCCCTTACAAGGGGGGTAGCCAAAAAGAAAAAGGCATAAAATCATTCCCACCCATTCCATCCCTGAATACACCCCACACCCCTCCACCCTCCCTCTTATCTTAGCACCTCCTGAATGACGGGTCATCCCTGCACCTTGTCCACTGCCCTGGGTCAGAAGCAGTGTCGCAAGACACAGCACATCCACAGCAAGGCCGCTTCATTAAATCGGCGACCCCCCCTCTCCGTCCCCCCATTGCATAGAATGAGAGGACGGGGAGAAATCCCTTCGGGGTGCGTCAAATTTTGCTCACACATACTACCTCACCCCCCATCCACCCGCCCATTCCACCTCATGCAATCACAACATCATCCATATACAACCATTCTCCATTCACCCCTGTCTTCTGTCCTCTCCCGTCCTTCCTCAACAAACATTCCCCTCTTCCCCAAAGCCCCCTTCACCCCATCCATCCACCTCATCCTACGACGTCCCCTCATATTCACTCCCTCCATAGTCAATATCTAAAACATCCAAAATGAAGTTAATAAAATTATTTATGAATGGTAATACAGTTATCAACTCAATAAAAAGTATAACTTGTCAGTCACAAAATAGTTAATATTTAGAACATCGCCTTGTTTTCACAATGCAGGCTTGAATGGCATCGTGACCCGACCGAACCATCGCAGGACTCCCGCTAATTACCTCCCCCCTCCACCCCTAATCCCCAAGGCCGGACAAAGTTTCAGTCGCCTGTCACACGTCATCTTCGCTAGTGTCAACATCATGGCAAATCCAACTGATTGTGATTTGGAAGCATATTTTCGGGATGAGTTATTGAAAAAATATGCATTAAAGATATATGTATTGCTTCCAAAAGAGCAATATAATAATAATATTACAGATCTGACAGCAACTGACACGTCAGCCAAAAAAACGCCTCACGAATACTATCTGCTGAAGAAGTATGAGGTTCTCAAGTGTGGTGATGTTTTCGAGTCGATTAGAAGACGGAGTGCCAATGAGGATCCTATTTATTTTGCTACGATATTACTAAGCGTGCTCACATTGCAACTGGCCACGGAGGTCGCGATAAGATGGTGAAGGAATTAACCAAAAAATATGCCAATATTACGCTTGAAACCATATCAATTTACAAATCACTGTGCATCGAATGTCAACGTAAACGGCCAACAACTAAAAGGACTGTTGTTTGACCAATTCTGACAAAGAACTTTGGTTCCAGGTCACAGGTTGACCTTGTTGACATGCAGTCAATGAAGCAAGGCAACTATAAGTGGATAATGGTTTACCAAGACCACCTTACAAAGTTCTGTGTCTTGAGACCTCTCACATCAAAACGTGCTGCGGAGGTTGATTATCACCTTTTAGATATTTTTCTTTTACTTGGTGCAACGGAAATTTGACAGAGTGACAATGGATCGGAGTTTACTGCTAGTGTTATAACCGAACTTAAACTGCTTTGGCCTGATCTCGTAATGGTTCATGGAAAACCTAGACATCCCCAGAGCCAGGGGTCAGTTGAACGTGCCAATTGTGATATCAAAGATATGTTGGTAGCCTGGTTGTGTGATAACCAAACCACAGACTGGACAGTTGGATGAAAATTTGTGCAATTAAGAAAAAAAAAAAAGATAGCCACCACTCTGGCATTGAAAGGTCACCATCTGCTGCGTTATTTGGATCAGATGCTAAAGTAGGTCTCACAACTTCTGCTTTTCCACATGATGTAATTCACCGTCTGCAAAGTGAGGACGATCTGCTGTCAGTAATTACGGATGAAACAACTTCAGTCGAACCACCTGATGTAGAACCACCTTCTGTCGAACCAACGTCACCATTCTCCGTTCGTCAAAACAATATTATTTCTCAGCGAAAACGTGCATGCGAAGCTCAACTTTCACAAGCTGAACGTATGATTAAACGAAGTCGTCGTATTATGGACCGTGGAAACGTCGGGAACAATGTTACGATTCCGATACCAATGGTGGATAGGAGTCGTGGTGATCCAAGGAATATCAGGGGAATGATTGTGGACATTGACGAAAATGATAATTACACGATTGCAGTAAAAAGTGGCATACTGCGTGGGAAGTATACCAGGAATCAATTTGATTTATGTACGTATGAACTGCACTCCGAAGACGATGTGACAGCCGATAGGATTGTTTCATTTCGATCTGCTGTACAGCAAGAGTCGAAGTCAGGTGGCCAAGGTTCGCCAAATGTAACTGTGCTGGTTCAAAACGTTGCCAAACAAATCGATGTAAATGTTTCAAGCTCAAGGTTAAATGCAACTCACAATGCCATTCAAGCCTGCATTGTGAAAACAAGGCGATGTTCTAAATATTAACTATTTTGTAACTGGCAAGTTTGATTTTTATTGAGTTACTAACTGTGTTACATTTCATAATTTATTTTATAAGCTTGATTTTGGATGTTTTAAACATTGACTGTTTTGTGACTAGTTCTATTTATGTGATAAATAAATTAGATAATTGTATCCATGTGTTCAATCGTTTTTTTCCTTTGTTCTGTCATTTTAAATATGATTCAGGGAATCTGTATAATAATAAGGTCCAAATTTCAGGAAATATGTATATACCCTGAAAATTTTAGGGAATATATATATTCCCTGATTTTACAGATTCACTGTAACACACACACACACACACACACACACACACACACACACACACACACATATATATATATATATATATATATATATATATATATATATATATATATATATATACGCTTTCATATATACAGTATATATGGATGTACATGTGCTAAGGGGAGAGGGTGGGGGAATATCAGATCATTTTTTGGTCGAAGGTAAGTTGAGAGTGGAGGATAGATGGAGAAAGAGGAAAGGGACAAAAGGTAGGGAGATGCTTAGGGTGAACTCTTTAAATGAAAAGGAAAAGGAGAAGGAGTACAAGAAAAAGCTGAAGGAGGAGTGGGAGGGAGTGAAGGATAGAGTAGAGCTAGGTGTGGAGGAGGAATGGGGATGGTTCAAGGAGGGAGTCATAAAGTGTGCAAAGATGGTGTGTGGAACAAGAAGGACAGGAGGATATAGTGAATGGTGGGATGAGGAAACAAGGAAAGTTGTAGAAGAGAAGAAGCGAGCTTTCACAGATTGGTTACAAAATAGGACGAGGGAGTCATATGAGAGGTACAAAGAAAAGAAAAAAGAAGTAAAGCAAAAGATAAAGGAGGCAAAGAGGAGAGCAGATGTGAAATGGGGTAAGAGGATGACAGAAAATTTTGAAAGTAATAAAAAGATGCTTTGGAAAGAAATTAAGAGAGGAAGAGGAGGCGAATCAAGTAGAGAAGACAAGGTAAAAGGTGCAGATGGAGAGATGATAATGAAAGAGAAGGCAGTAGGGGGAAGATGGGCAGAATATTTTAGGGAGTTGCTAAATGTGAAGGAGGATAGGGAGGGAAAGATAGCTGCAGTGGGAAACGCTAAGAAAATGACCGTGATGAGTGAGGAAAATGGAGGAGAAATAAGGAAGGATGAAGTGAAGGCAGTTGTTAAGATGATGAAAGCAGGTAAGGCACCTGGTCTGGATAGATGCCATGCAGAGTGTCTAAAAAAATGAGGTACAGTGATGGTGGACTGGCTGGTGAGGTTATTTAATGTTTGCTGGAGAGAGGGTAGAGTGCCGGAGGACTGGAGGAGTGCCTGTATAGTTCCACAAGTGTGAATGTAGTAGTTTCAGAGGGATTAGCTTGTTAAGTGTAGTTGGGAAGGCTTATGGGAGGATCTTGATTGAGAGGATTAGGAGAGGAACAGAGGGAGTAATTGGTGAGGAACAGTGTGGATTTAGGA
Source organism: Oratosquilla oratoria (assembly GCF_046742065.1). Lineage (NCBI taxonomy): Eukaryota > Metazoa > Arthropoda > Malacostraca > Stomatopoda > Squillidae > Oratosquilla > Oratosquilla oratoria. The sequence goes on from NC_134808.1 coordinate 1,053,215, forward strand.
CGGGTAGAGGTTGTGTAGATCAGATCTTTGTGGTAAGACAGATATGTGAGAAAGCTATAGGAAAGGGGAAGGATGTTTTTTGGGCTTTTATGGATCTGGAAAAGGCTTACAACAGGGTAGACAGAAAGGCACTGTGGGAGGTTTTGCGGATATACGGGATAGGGGGAAAGCTTCTAGGAGCTGTCAAGAGTTTTTATGAGTGTAGTAGAGCTTGTGTCAGGATTAGAAATGGAGAGAGTGAGTGGTTCGAGATAAAGGTGGGACTTTATCAAGGATGCGTTATGTCGCCCTGGCTGTTCAACTTATACATGGATGGGGTAGTGCGAGAGGTAAATGCAAGGGTAGTGGGTCAGGGATTGGGAGGAGGGATTGAGGAAGTTGGTAACAGAGTTTAGGAGAGTGTGTGATAGAAGAAAGCTAAAGATAAATGTGGGTAAAAGTAAGGTGATGGGATGTACAAGGGGTGAAAGTGGCAATAGACTGGAAGTGAGCATTAAGGGAGAGCGACTGGAGGAAGTGAATAGTTTAGATACTTGGGTGCAAATGTGGCAGAAAAAAGTTGGAGTCAAGGAAGAGATAGAATGTAGATTGAGAGAAGCGAGTAAATGCCTTGGTGGATTAAAAAGTGTAATGAGGAATAGACATTTGGGAATGGATGCTAAGAGGAGACTGTATGAAGGAGTGATTGTGCCAACAGCACTGTATGGGGCAGAAACATGGAACATAAGAGAGGAAGAGAGAAGGAGTTTGAATGTGTTTGAGATGAGGTGTCTGAGAAGTATGATGGGAGTTACTAGGCTAGATAGAGTGAGAAATGAGGAGATGAGGAGGAGAATAGGGGTGGAAAGGGAGTTGGGAGATAGGGTTGACGAAAGAGTGTTAGGATGGTTTGGACACATGGAAAGAATGAGTGAAGAAAGACTAGTAAAAGAGGTATGGAAGACAGATGTGGAGGGAGTGAACATGAAGGGACGTCCTAGGTTGAGGTGGATGGATGGGGTGAAGGGGGCTTTGGGGAAGAGGGGAAGGTCTATTGAGGAAGGACGGGAGAGGACAAAAGACAGGGGTGAATGGGGAGTTGTTGTATATGGATGATGTTGTGATGCATGAGGTGGAATGGGCGCGGGGATGGGGGGTCCGGTAGTGTGTGTGAGCAAAATTTGACGCAGCCCGAAGGGATTTCTCCCCGTCTTCTCCTTTTATGCATGGTGAGACGGAGAGGGGGGGTCGCCGATTTAATGAAGCGGCCTTGCTGTGGATGTGCTGTGTCTTACGACACTGCTCCTGACCCAGGACAGTGGACAAGGTGCAGGGATGACCCGTTATCCAGGGTGTCCTAAGATATGAGGGAGGGTGGAGGGGTGTGTAGTGTATTCAGGGATGGAATGGGTGGGAATGATTTTATGCCTTTTCCTTTTTGGCTACCTCCCTTATAAGGGGGAAAAAGCCTTGATATATGTGTGTATGTATGCATGTATGTATGTATGTATGTATGTATTTATGTATGTATTTATGTATGTATTTATGTATGTATGTATGTATGTATGTATGTATGTATGTATGTATGTATGTATGTATGTAATGTATGTATACATGTCTGTGTGTATGTATGTATGTATGTATGTATGTATGTGTGTGTGTATGTGTGTGTGTGTGTGTGTGTGTGTGTGTGTGTGTGTGTGTGTGTGTGTGTGTGTGTGTGTATGTGTGTGTGTGTGTGTGTGTGTGTGTGTGTGTGTGTGTGTGTGTGTGTGTGTGTGTGTGTGTGTGTGTGTGTGTGTGTGTGTGTGTGTGTGTGTGTGTGTGTGTGTGTGTGTGTGTGTGTGTGTGTGTGTGTGTGTGTGTGTGTGTGTGTGTGTGTGTGTGTGTGTGTGTGTGTGTGTGTGTGTGTGTGTGTGTGTGTGTGTGTGTGTGTGTGTGTGTGTGTGTGTGTGTGTGTGTGTGTGTGTGTGTGTGTGTGTGTGTGTGTGTGTGTGTGTGTGTGTGTGTGTGTGTGTGTGTGTGTGTGTGTGTGTGTATGTGTGTGTATGTGTGTGTGTGTGTGTGTGTGTATGTGTGTGTGTGTGTGTGTGTGTGTGTGTGTGTGTGTGTGTGTGTGTGTGTGTGTGTGTGTGTGTGTGTGTGTGTGTGTGTGTGTGTGTGTGTGTGTGTGTGTGTGTGTGTGTGTGTGTGTGTGTGTGTGTGTGTGTGTGTGTGTGTGTGTGTGTGTGTTGTGTGTGTGTGTGAGTGTGTGTGTGTGTGTGTGTGTGTGTGTGTGTGTGTGTGTGTGTGTGTGTGTGTGTGTGTGTGTGTGTGTGTGTGTGTGTGTGTGTGTGTGTGTGTGTGTGTGTGTGTGTGTGTGTGTGTGTGTGTGTGTGTGTGTGCGTGTGTGTTAGGAGATTGTCTGACTGTTGTCGCCGTTCACTAGTGAATTTCTCATATATATATATATATGTATATATGTTTAAATGTTTATATATATATATGTATATATATATATATATATATACATATATATATATAGTATATTTTTCTACCTATTTATATATGTACTAGCCAATTACCCGCGCGTTGCTGCGAGTTCGTGAATAATCCCTACCCTAACCATACCATACCTAACTTTAACCCTTAACCCTAACCAAAATATTTTTAAATGAAATACAGCTTTAAAGACTCCCCCTTCCAGATGTGCGCCCACCCTACCCGAAGGTTGGGAAACCCTAGTTTGAAAATGCATGCATACACACAAATATTATTTGCACATTCTTTTGCGTGCGTGTGTGAGTGTGTGTGGAGTGACTATAAATGTCTACAGCTAAAAGGTGAGGAAATGTATCGACTCTATCTATTTTCAGAATATATATGGTTATTGGGATTTATTTGGAAAAACCTATCTCCAGCAGCGATCTTAAGCTTTCCTCGGGGATGTATATATATCACACAAGAAACACCACAGTCGGAGAAAATAAACTTTGAATGAAAGAAGATTCTATATTTGACCCCGAACCTCAAATTTAAAGCTGAATCGGAGGAAGGTCCCCAAATCCTTTTTTTGGACATTTCAATAAGGAGGATTGAATATAATTTACATTTTACAGTGTACCGAAAACCCAATCACTTAGGGAGTTACCTTCATTTTTTTGATAATCATCTTGATAATATTAAGAAAAGTGTTGCCTCTGGTCTTTTCTTGGCGGCTTTCAGGATCTGCATTCCTCAATTTCTGGACCAAGAAATTGAATTGATCAAATGTCAACTTAAGAAGTCGGCATATCCTCCTTGGTTTCTGGACCAAGCCCTCAGTAAGGCTATAGCCAACCATTTAAAAAATTCCGTCCCCTCTAGTCATCACCGCTCTTTTAAAGATATCTTGAAAATTTCCTATAAAGCCATCAGTTCTTCTATTAAGTTGTTTCCTGATGAACGTCTCACTATTGCCCATCACTATCCCAACACAGTCCGTAAGCAAATTGTGAACGTTCAACAAAAACTGAAGGAGGTAGAGTCACCCGGTGTTTATTGTTTGCCTTGCCAAGATTGTGATTTGGTGTACTTGGATCAAACCGGGAGAGACTTGAACACTAGCTTGGCAGAACATTTTTGAAAATTTTGATATCCAGATAGTATTTAAAAACAATAATAACATTAAGAGTCTGTTAACCAAAAATTATCCAAGAAGTAAAGAAGGTTGTATTTATAACATGCCATGTAAAAACTGTGATTCTATTTATATAGGCCAAACAGGCAAAGGTTTAGGTGAAAGAATAGGCCAACATAAATATAGTATTAGAACGGGGCAAGTGTCCAGTGGATTATTTGTTCACTAAAGGGATTATGGTCATAATATTGACTGGGGAAATTCTAAAATAATTACTTCTTGTAATAATATTATAGAAAGAAATATTATTGAATCTTGTTTCATAAAAAGAAATTTTGGAAATAACATGAACTTGTGTTTGGGTTTATTTAAGTTGGACAATTTTATTATTGACAAAATTTTGTGTAATAATATGTAACATGGAACCTTTCCGAATATCCTGTCTTCTTGTGTATATATTGTTTCTTTCTGTATTGCTTTTCTGTACCTTTGAAAATATCTTAATAGACGAAAACGTTTGATATCTGTTTTTTTTTTCAATTTCCCGGTGGTTTCTGCAAAAATGTATGTATACATATATATATATATATATATATGTATATATATATATGTATATAATATATACATATACATATATATATATATATATATATATATATATACATACACATATATACATATATATATATATATACATATATGATAATTGATTCAGTTAGAATAGCTGTGTTGTTGTTAATCCAGTAAAGACATCTTAGTGGTGTTGATGTGTTTCTCTCTCGCTTCTTCTCATTATCCAGAGACCATATATACTTTTTGAACCCTTTCGACACTGGCGCTTCGAACAGGGACTCGGTTGAGAAAAAGAGAGAGAAATACAGAACTGTTGGACAAGTGAAGTGTGCATGATTAGCATTAAGTACGTCCACGCAGTTGTTGGATTAACCTGAGTGGTGTAGGCAGGCCGTAGCTAGAAGAGTGCAGGTCAGGCAAAGTGAGACATGGCTCGCCGGTAGTGACGAGTTTTTCAAGATAGAGTGAAGGGATTCACCGTTCGAGTCTTGCAGAGCCGAGGAAGGATTCCGGGCGTGGAAAGATCAGCGGAACCAGAGTAGTTCCAGACATTATAATTCAGCTAGTGAGAGCTGATAGAGTTACGCTGCAGTAGCACTTCCGTGCATAACCTTCTAAAGAAGAGTGCATCCGACACATCCAAGGACGCCGTCGGAGCAGTTCTACTCCAGGAGGACGGATGGATGTACCCGATAGCTTATCAGAACAGGAATTCGTGGGCAGGAGAGAGGAACTACAGCACCATCGAACGTGAGTTGTTGGGTGTGGTAGATGGAATAAAAAAAGTTCGTCTTGGAGACGGTCATATGCCGTTGGACCATTTAAAACTGTTCAAAACAACCAACGCCAGGCTCACCAGGTGGAAACTGTACTAGTAACAGTTTGATTATAAGGTGAGATATATTAAGGGAAACGAAAATGTGAGGACAGACTTATTGTCCAGACTTGGAGAACATTAGTTGAACAAATAACTGCCTGTATCTTTTTGCCCCCAGATCCGGAGGAAGAAAACTGCATTTTTTCTAGTGTACAATACACCACATTTACACGAACACACGTACAAACATTACATTCGACAGGTATGTCATGCTGCATTGGCCAGAGAAAGCCACAGCTACTCGATCTTGTGAGTGAGTTTTTCCCACAAGGAAAAATTAGCCTGAGGTTTTTACGCTCACACGCAAGTTCGAGGAGGCAAGGGCTGAATAGTACATACTTTTTCAGTTCGCGACACGGTCGCGAGCTAGCGTCGCTGGAGGAGTGTTCGTGAGGGACATTTCTACCACACGCTGACTACGTGGACCGACCAGGTTAGGAGAGAGCCCCTCAGCCCGGCCAGTTCCCTGACCCCAGGTCAAAGGTTGACCATAGCGTAGGATCACTCCTTCCCAGGGCCGCCAACTAGACCGAACTATTCGTGGTCACTGCTGTCCGCGCATGCGCAGTTCGACCCTCCTCTTCGATTCTCCCCCCCCCCTTCAAGATCTACAGAGGGAGGGCACGAAGGAACTTGAGGATATTATTCCATGGCCCGCCGTACGCGGCTACCTCTCCTCCTCCCAGATCTACAGAGGGAGGGTACTCCAGGAGGAGGACTCAGCGCTCGACCGAGCAGGAGATCACAGCGACGAGCTGTGGGAGGACTCAGCGCTCGACCGAGCAGGAGATCACAGCGACCAGCTGTGGGAGGACTCAGCGCTCGACCGCACCGAGCAGGAGATCACAGCGATGAGCTGTGGGAGGACTCAGCTCTCGACCCTAGCAGGAGATCACAGCGACGAGCTGTGAGAGGACTTTTCAGCCACCCCTCGAACAGGAAAGTGTAGAAATACTGTACTATTAATATAGTTTAGATCTGTGCTAAAGCCAACACGGTGGTGTTAATGTGTTTATATATATATTATATATATATATATATATATATATATATATATATTGATTAATTTAGTTAGAATAGCCGTGCTGTTGTTAATCCAATAAAGACATCTTAGTGGTATTGATGTGTTTCTCTCTCGCCTCTTCTCGTTATCCAAAGTTCATATATACTATTGAACATTACGACGACACCCACCTTTGCCTCAAACCACTCACTCTCTCCATTTGTAGCCCTAACACAAGCTCTACTACTCTCGTAAAAACTGTTGACTGCTCTTAAAAGCTTTTCTCCTATCCCATATATTTGCAATATCTCCCACAGTGCCCTCCTGCCTACCCTGCCATAAGCCTTTTCCAGATCCATAGAAGCCCCCCCCCCAAAAAAAAAATATCCTCTCCTTTTCCAATAGCTTTCTTACATATCTGTCTTACCACAAATATCTGATCTGTGCAACCCTTATCTGTCCTAAATCCACACTGTTCCTCACCAATTACTCCCTCTCTTTCCCTCCTAATCCTCTCAATCAAACCCTCTCATAAACCTTCCCAACTTCACATAACAAGCTGATCCCTCTGAAACTACTACACTCACACCTGTCCCCTTTTCCCTTGTAAAGTTGAACTATACACGCACTCCTCTTGTCCTCTGGCAATCTACCCTCCCTTAAACAAACATTAAATAACCTCACCAGCTAGTCCACCATCTCTGTATCTATTTTTTTCAAACATTCTGCATGACACCCATCCAACCCAAATGTCTTACCTGCTCTCATCATCTTAACAACTGCCTACACTTCAGCTTTCCTTATTTCTCCTCGATTTTCCTCACTCATCATGGTCATTTTCCAAGCGCTTTCCACTGCAACTACCTTTCCCTACCTATCCTCCTTCAGATTTAGCAACTCCCTCAAATAATCTACCCATCTTTCTCATACTGCTTTTTCTTCCAATATCATCTCTCCATCTGCACATTTTACCTTATAAATATGTATATATATATATATATATATATATATATATATATATATATATATATATATATATACACTCCTCTGATCAATAAGTAATGAGTAAATGTCAGGCGAGACATTAAATATGAT
>NC_134808.1:1085339-1092839 GCF_046742065.1 Oratosquilla oratoria
AATAAATTGACATATAACTAATAATAAATGAAAATCAGACAGACAAATTATAACAAAACAAAAACAAATAATATAACATAAATTATAATAATTACAGCATCTTACTTAGGTATTTATCTAAATGATTCTTAAAGCTTCGAACTGAACTACATTGCACTACCTGTGCAGGAAGTTTATTCCATTCATTAACTACACGGTTGGCAAAGTTGTTTCTACCTACTTCCAAATTGAATCTATTTCCGGACAGTTTGAGACCATTGTTTCTTGTCTGATTCTCATTCAATGTGAAAATTTGGTCACTTTTGATGTTGTCAATTCCCTTTAAAATCTTAAAGACCTGTATCAAGTCACCTCTGAGTCTAACGCTTTTTTAGGGAAAACAGATTCATGTGCTTAAGTCGATTTTCGTATGATTTATTTTTGATATTTGGAATCAGTTTTGTGGCTCGCCGTTGTACTTTTTCCAGTCTGTCAATGTCTTTAATGAGATTCGGTGACCATACGGAAACAGCATATTCCAAATGTGGACGAACTAACGATTTATATAGCTTGTTAATGAGTGATGGACTTTTGAAATCAAAAGATCGCGCAATCAATCCCAGAATCTTATTTGCTTTCTCAGAGGCTGAAATACACTGCTTGGATGATTTGAGGTCGTTACTGATAATTACGCCGAGATCTTTTTCACTATCCACTTTTGTTAACGAATTTCCAAATAACTTGTAATCGTACTTGCTGTTATTTTTACCTATGTGCATTACCTTGCATTTACTTGTGTTAAATTTCATTAGCCACTTTTCAGACCATTGCTGTAATTTATCTAAATCTTCTTGAATATCTAATTGGTTTGAGTGATCATTTGCCACTCCGCACAGTTTTGTATCATCAGCAAATTTGGAAACAGTAGATTTTAGTCCATGGTCTATATCATTTATATATACTATGAATAGAAGTGGCCCAAGAACGGAACCCTGAGGAACTCCACTTGCAACACTTTTCCATCCAGAAGTTTTTCCATTTAAAACAACTCTCTGTTTTCGACCTTTCAACCAATTACTAGTCCAACCTAATAGGCTACCACTTATTCCATGCAAAGCTAATTTAGTAAGTAGTCTTTCGTGTGGGACGGTATCAAAAGCTTTTGCAAAGTCTAGATATATTAAATCTATATTGTTTCTTTTGTCATAATTCGAGACAACTGTGTTGTAGAATTCGAGTAAGTTAGTCACGCAAGAACGTTTCCGTCTGAAACCATGTTGGCTATCATTTATCAAACGGTTACTTTCTAAATGATATTCGATAGCATCTCTGATGATAGTTTCCATTATTTTTTCTACGATCGAAGTCAAACTAATAGGCCTATAGTTATTTGGTTTCTTTTTGTCACCTTTTTTGAATATGGGAGTAACGTTAGCTAGCTTCCATTCTCTTGGGACATCTCCGGATATGATGGATTTCTTGAAAATAATTTCTAATGGAACAACAATCTCATTTTTCATTTCCTTTAAGATTCTTGGATGCCAACCGTCAGGCCCTGGTGTTTTATTAACTTTGAGTTTGTCTATACACCTTTTAATTGTTTCTTTTGTTATATTTACCGTAGTGAGTAAGTTTACCCCAGACTTTTCACAGGTTTCAGTTTGGAATTCACTTTGAGGTGTTTCGTTTACGAATACCGAGCTAAAATAATTGTTTAAGAGATTACACATTCCTTCATTTGAATATTCAAGTTGACCGTCAGCAGATAATAGTGGACCAATGTGATTCCTAACAACCTTTTTATCTCTAATGTAACTATAGAATTCTTTGGGATTCTCTTTGGATTTCTCAGCGATGTTCATTTCGTATTGTCGTTTTCTTTTTCTTATTGTCTTTTTTAAATCTCTCTGTATAGTCATTAGATGCACCCGAGCACTTATATTTCTTATAAGCCTGTCTCTTTTTAGCAATACTTTTTTCAGTTTCTTTGTCGAGCCACTTTGGGCGAGCCTGATTTGGGGGACGTCTGTCCTTAAAAGGAATGTAAGTTTGAATCATCTTAGTAAGCGTATTTTGAAATATTTCCCACATCTGATCTACAGGCCTTTCGTTTAATTTGTCCTCCCAATCTGTAAGCTGAAGCTCCTGACGTAGTTCTATGAACTGAGCTTTACTGAAATCGGGTATTTTAGAAGCACAAGTATCTATTCTAAAATTGTTTAGGAGTTTGAATCTGACTAAGTTGTGATCGCTATTTGCAACAGATTCACCGACTTCTACATCAGTTGCCATGCTTTCGCGGCTAGTGATCAATAAATCGAGTAAGTTTCCATATCTTGTGGGCTCTTTTACATGCTGAATTAAGTAATTGTCACCAAGAAAATCAATCAAGCGACTACCTATATGGCCATGTTCAAGGGTCATCCAATCAATGTCAGTAAAATTGAAATCACCCATTATCAATAAATCCCGGTTGCAGAAACTAGACAGTTCTTGAAATAACAGTTTGTCGTCTGCTAATGATAATGTCTTTGGCCTATATATTACACCTATATTCATTTTTTGTCCATTTGTTTGGGTTAACTCAACCCACAAACTGTCATATGCATCCTGTTTCACTTTCTCTAAAACACAAGCATGAACATTGTTTTTAACGTACAATAGAACACCCCCACCTTTCTTGTGGTTTCTATCCTGATGAAAGTGTTTAAATCCCGCAATATTAAATTCAGCTTCGAACTCTGTACCATTTAACCATGTCTCAGTTATTCCTATCATATCGAGATTTTCGCTTTTGACATACGCCTGTATTTCTTGAAATTTGTTCCTAATACTACGAGCATTAAAGTACATAGTTTTAAGAAACTCCTGATTATTTCTTTTTGACACATTTTGAGTTTCAATATCATGTCTTATATTATCATTTTGTTTTTTATTTATGCCTTGCTCTATATTATTATTATTTGGTCCTTCATTGACATTCAATGCCTCATTAACATTTCTCCTATCAAAATTAACATTTCCCCCATCACGGACATCTGGTCGATTACGGTCATCCGATCTATTTTGTAAATTTTGTCACCCTACGTCACCGTGATTCACGCCGGCCTCCCGTCGTTCAGTGACATTATGTCCGGCATCCCTTTCTAAAATTATATTTTGTCCTCCAGTGACATTATATCCTACCGTGATATTTTTTCCTCCACTATGATTACATCCCATCGTGATCTTTTGTCTTCCACTGTCATTACATCCTATCTTGATATTTTGGCCTTCATTGACATTCTGTCCGGTATCTCTTCCTAAAATTATATTTTGTTCTTCACTGACATTATATCCTACCGTGATATTTTCTCCTCCATTATCATTACATCCTATCGTTGAGTATTGTTCTCCACTATCATTATTTCCCATCGTGATATTTTGTCCTCCACTGTCATTACATCCCATTGTGACATTTTGTCCTAAGACATTACATCCTAATGTGTCATTTCGTCCTCTAGCGATATTACATCCTATCATGATATTTTGGCCTTCATTGACATTCTGTCCGGTATCCCTTCCTAAAATTACATTTTGGCCTTCAATGACATTATATCCTACCGTGATATTTTCTCCTCCATTATCATTACATCCTATCGTGATATTTTGTTCTCCTTTACCATTACTTCCCATCGTGATCTTTTGTCCTCCACTGTCATTATATCCCATTGCGACATTTTGTCCTATGACATTATATCCTAATGTGACATTTCGTCCTCTAGCGACATTATATCCTAAAATTATATTTTGTCCTATACTGGTACATTGTTCTACATTAATGCTATACTCTACACTGTTTTCCAAAGTACATTCTATTTCCCCTTCCCTTTGGCCTTCTACCCTAAAAAAGGAGCTGGTTCATTACAAACTCCCACAATGAGGTTTGTAAGAACATCTTTGCCTCTGCGGGTAAGGTGGATCCCATCAGAAGCGTAAAGGTCATGGCGCCTAGAAAAGAGATACCAAGGATCAAGAAAGTGGTATCCCAATTGTGTGCACAACTGCGATATCCTATCATTGATCCCTATGGCTCTACTGTTCCAACACGAACCTGCGTAGATCCTCGGGAGGATCCCACAGACTACGTGACGGCTCCCACGTTCCTTCATCTCCTGAAGGAGGACCTTGTAATTCCGAACAAGCTCCTCTGATCTCACCCTACCTACATCGTTACTACCTTATTATCATTATTATTATCATTATTATTATTATTATTATTATCATTATTATCATTATTATTATTATCATTATTATTATTATTATTATTATCATTATTATTATTATTATTATTATTATTATCATTATTATTATTATTATTATTATTATTATCATTATTATTATTATTATTATTATTATTATTATTACTATCATTATTATTATTATTATTATTATTATTATTATTATTATTATTATTATTATTATTATTATTATTATTATTATTATTATTATTATTATTATTATTATTATTATTATTATTATTATTATTATTATTATTATTATTATTATTATTATTATTATTATTATTATTATTATTATTATTATTATTATTATTATTATTATTATTATTATTATTTCATTGTTCTTCCTAAAAAAAAAAAAAAAAAAAAAAATGGAAAGCAGCGAAGAAAATCAGAGAGGCAAAGAACCAGCGAAAAGAAGTTTAGAAGAAACTAGAATCGAAACTCCACTTCATGTAGTTCGAAAGAAGACGTGTCTATCTCAGACACCAAGGAAATACCAAAGGTTTCAAAGAGTTTTTTTTCGTGGTTTGAACGGGAAGGAAATATTATGCACAGAGGAGTTAGAAATGAATAGAGAACCCAGGTATAGAAATATAATGAGAAATAGAGATATTAATGATATTTTGGATGATTTAATAGGACTCAAAAGTGAGTACAATGTACAAAGAAATATCTATGCTAAAGAAAGCTAATGAGGAGAATAACAGGGAGATAGATGACTTGAAAAAGTAATTAGATAACTTAGAGGCAGAAAATGAAAGATTAAAAAGTGAAGACATAAATAGGAATGAGGCATTACAAAAGGAAATAAAATATCAAATGCAAGAAGTGACTGAAAAGGTTGAAGAAAAAATAAAAGAAAATGACTTACAGTAAATAAATAAACAGTGGAAAGTTGAACAGGAATTTCAAAAAAATATCCCTTAAAGAAATAATGGAGCAACAGTTCAAGGAAAATACCAAGGAAGCGGTGATCCAAGTAATTAAAGAGAAAGGCAACTTAGTTAGGGACGCAGTAGATAAAAAAAGATGCATTGTAATCTATGGCATTAAAGAGAAGCATGATGTACCTAGATATCAGAGGGAAAAGGAGGAGAAAGAGGTCGCTAAGGAAATTCTGAAAGAATTACAAGCGGAAGGACAAGGCTTAGATAGAGAAATCGAGGAAACCTATAGGATAGGCAGATACTCTAAAGAAAAACAATACAGGCCACTGAAAGTAAAGCTTAGATCTCAAACAATTGCAGAGGAAGTACTATCCAGAACAACGAAATTAGCAAATAGTGAACATTACAAAAATATATGGATAAAAAAGAAATGAGTGAGGAAGAAAAAGAAAAAGAACTTAGAAACGAAGTGAATGAAAAAAAAACAAAAAACGAAAAGAGAACTGAAACCGAAAAAAAAAAAATGGAGAGTGGTAGACCTGAGGCTGAGAAAATGGTATATAAGGAAAAAGGAAACAAAGAAGACAGAAAAAGATGAGGAGAAAGGAAATCAAGAATAGCTTATACCAATATAGATGGAATAACTTCAGGAATGAATTAATTAAATGATTACCTGGCCTTAGAAAAACCAGACATAATGGGAATAGTGGAAACTAAATTAAAGTGTACTCCACCACCCAACACTGTGGGACAAGGTTTATACAACTGCTGGAAAAAGAACAAAAAGGATAAACAGGATAGTGGAGTATTAATTTTGACTAATAAAGATTTAAATGTAACAAAAATAACTGAAGGAAAAATAATGTAGAATCAATTATGATATAAATTGAAAGCAAACATATGAAGAGTAGAAAATTTTTAGTGGTGTGTGTGCCTCCCAAAACAGAGCCCTGGACAGAAAGTGATCATTCCAATATATTAGAAGATACAAAATAAGAATTAACCAATATACTGAAGGACAGAGGGAATACAGTAATTATGGGTGACTTTAATTCAAAAGAAATGTGTTGAGAGGAAATGACAGAGAAGGGTGGAGAGGAACTCTGGGGCAAGGTCCTAATCGACATGACCATTGAATACACAATGACTCAGTGGATAAGGGAAAATACTAGATGCAGAGGTAGTGAAGAACCATCAAGGACTTAATACTTACGACAGAGCCTGAAATTGTTGATAAAATGTATTACAAAACTCCGATAGGAAAGAGTGACCATGTACTAAAAGAATTTGAGTTGAAAGAGAAATGGATCAAAGTAGAAATGATAAACATAGAATAGGAAGACTAATGTACAACAACAAAAAATTTGAGAAACTCAAAAAATTCTTTCGCAACGCGAACTGGGAAGAATTCCTAAATGAAGAAACAGGGAGGGAAGAAAAATGGAATATACTAAAAGAAATTTACAATAAGGGAGTAAATAGATACGGACCCCAACAAAAAATGGAAAAACATACATAAAAAGCTGGTACAACAAAAGTTGTAGTGAGGCTCAGGATAAAAGAGACAAAGCTTGGAAGAAATTAAAAAGAGACAAGAAAACAAACAAATAGCAAATGTACATCAAACTAAGAAATGGGTATGCAAAAATACGCAGAGATGAAAAGAGAAACTATGAAAACAAGCAATAGAAAAATGCAAGGAAGAACCCAAACTATTTTACAGGTATGTAAATGGCAAACTGAAGAACAAACAAGAAATAGAAAAGCTGCGCCAAGGTAAACATGAATATACAGAAGAACTGGAAATGGCTGAAATTATGAACAACCATTTCAAATCAGTATTCACAATAGAAAACTCACCTAACTGTGAGGAAATAGAGAGAGAGAGATCCCCTTCAATGAAAGAAAGAAATGTAACACAAAAGGAAATCAGAGACCAAATCAAAACACTTGACGTCAGAAAATCACATGGTCCAGACGGAATTGCAAATTGGATACTGAAAGAATGCATGGAAGAATTAACAGACAAAATATACATTATAATTAAATTCTCACTTAAAGAAGGAAAAGTACCACAGGACTGGAAGAAGGCAAACATTGTACCAATTTATAAGGGAGGAAACAAGGAAGACACATCAAATTACATACCGGTCTCCCTGACAAGCACAGAAGCAATTATTTGCGAAAAGGCCGTCAAAAATAGATGGATTAAACATTTGGAAGAAAAAACTATACTGAATCCAAATCAATTTGGATTCAGACAAGGAAGATCATGTACAACAAACTTGATCTGGTTCTACTCAAGATTAATAGACGTAATACAAGAGAGACATGGTTGGGCAGACTGTGCC
>NC_134808.1:1102839-1115339 GCF_046742065.1 Oratosquilla oratoria
TTCCCACTGCAGCTATCTTTCCCTCCCTATCCTCCTTCACATTTAGCAACTCCCTAAAATATTCTGCCCATCTTCCCCTTACTGCCTTCTCTTCCATTATTATCATTCCAACTAAGATCTACTGTTTCCAAATTTGCTGATGATACAAAACTGTGCGGAATGGCAAATGATCACTTAAACCAAATAGATATTCAAGAAGATTTAGATAGATTACAGCAATGGTCTGAAAAGTGGCTAATGAAATTTAACACGAGTAAATGCAAGGTAATGCACATAGGTATAAACAACAATAAGTACGATTACAAGTTATTTGGAAATTCGTTAACAAAAGTGGATAGTGAAAAAGATCTCGGCGTAATTATCAGTAACGACCTCAAATCATCCAAGCAATGTATTTCAGCCTCTGAGAAAGCAAATAAGATTCTATGACTGATTGCGCGATCTTTTGATTTCAAAAGTCCATCGCTCATTAACAAGCTATATAAATCGTTAGTTCGTCCACATTTGGAATATGCTGTTTCTGTATGGTCACCGAATCTCATTAAAGACATTGACAGACTGGAAAAAGTACAACGGCGAGCCACAAAACTGATTCCAAATATCAAAAATAAATCATACGAAAATCGACTAAAACATATGAATCTGTTTTCCCTAAAAAAGCGTAGACTCAGAGGTGACTTGATACGGGTCTTTAAGATTCTAAAGGGAATTGACAACATAAGTGACAAAATTTTCACATTGAATGAGAATCAGACGAGAAACAATGGTCTCAAACTATCCGGAAATAGATTCAATTTGGAAGTAGGTAGAAACAACTTTGCCAACCGTGTAGTTAATGAATGCAATAAACTTCCTGCACAGGTAGTGCAATGTAGTTGCAAGATGCTGTAATGATTATAATTTATTTTATATTATTTGTTTTTGCTTTGTTATCATTTGTGTGTTTGGTTTTCATTTATTATTAGTTATGTGTCAATTTATTATTATTTATTGTTTACCTGTTAGGATTAGAAATGGAGAGAGTGAGTGGTTTGAAGTAAAGGTGGGACTTCGTCAAGGATGCGTTATGTCGCCCTGGCTGTTCAACTTATACATGGATGGGGTGGTGCGAGAGGTGAATGCTAGGGTAGTGAGTTAGGGATTGGAGATGGTTAAAGAAAATGGAGAAAAGTGGGAGGTGAGCCAGCTGTTGTTTGCGGACGACACTGCGCTTGTGGCAGGGTCAGAGGAGGGATTGAGGAAGCTGGTGGCAGAGTTTGGGAGAGTATGTGATAGAAGAAAGCTAAAGATAAATGAAGGTAAGTAAGGTGATGAGATGTACAAGGGGTGAAAGTGGCAGTAGACTGGAAGTGAACATTAAGGGAGAGCGACTGGAGGAAGTGGATAGTTTTAGATACTTGGGTGCAAGTGTAGCAGGAAAAGGTGGAGTGAAGGTGGAGGTAGAATGTAGATTGAGAGAAACGAGTAAATGCCTTGGTGGTTTAAAGAGTGTAATGAGAAATAGACATTTGGGAATGGATGCGAAGAGGAGACTATATGAAGGAGTGATTGTGCCAACAGCACTGTATGGGGCAGAAACGTGGAACATAAGAGAAGAAGAGAGAAGGAGTTTGAATGTGTTTGAGATGAGGTGTCTGAGAAGTATGGTGGGGGTTACTAGGCTAGATAGAGTGAGAAATGAGGAGGTGAGGAGGAGAACAGGGGTGAAAAAGGATTTGGGAGAGAGGGTTGATGAAAGAATATTTGGATGGTTTGGACACATGGAAAGAATGAGTGAAGAAAGACTAGTAAAAGAGGTATGGAAGGCAGATGTGGAGGGAGTGAACATGAGGGGACGTCCTAGGATGAGGTGGATGGATGGGGTGAAGGGGGCTTTGGGGAAGAGGGGAATGTCTGTTGAGGAAGGAAGGGAGAGGACGGAAGACAGAGGTGAGTGGAGAATGGTTGTATATGGATGATGTTGTGACTGCATGAGGAGGAATGGGCGGGGGGTGGGGGTGGGGTAGTATGTGTGAGTAAATTTTGACGCAGCCCTGACCCAGGGCGGTGGGCAGGGTGCAGGGATGACCCGTCATCCAGGAGGTGCTCAGATGAGAGGAAGGGTGGGAGGGGTGTGGAGTGTATGTAGGGATGGGCAGGGTGCAGGGATGACCCGTCATCCAGGAGGTGCTCAGATGAGAGGAAGGGTGGGAGGGGTGTGGAGTGTATGTAGGGATGAAATGGGTGGGAGTGTTTTTATGCCTTTCCCTTTTTGGCTACCTCCCTTGGAAGGGGGAAAAAGCCTTGGTATATGTATGTATGTATGTCTACCTGTTTGTTATTCAACTATACCTATGCATTTATTTGTGTATTTTGTTTGCTGCATACATTATTATAGTTTTTTTATAATTATTATTTTATTATTATTATGATTTTTTTCGCATCCGACCTAGATATGGACCAAAAGGTCTCCTGTCGGCATGCTCCGCCTTTGTAATCCATTGTAATCCTTTGTAAACTGTACCTTTTACCTTTTCTTCTCTACTTGATTCGCCTCCTCTTCCTCTCTTGATTTCTTTCCAAAACATCTTTTTATTACTTTCAAAAAATTTTCATACTCTTACCCCACTTCACATCTGCTCTCCTCTTTGCCTCCTTTACCTTTTGCTTTACTTCTCTTTTCTTTACTTTGTACCTCTCATACGACTCCCTCGTCCTATTTTGAAACCAATCTGTGAGAGCTCGCTTCTTCTCTTCTACAACCTTTTTTGTTTCCTCATCCCACCATTCACTACCCTTCCGTCTACTTCCTCCTGTCATTCTTGCTCCACACACCATCTTTGCACACTTTGTGACTCCCTCCTTGAACCATCCCCATTCCTCCTCCACACCCAGCTCTACTCTATCCTTCACTCCCTCCCACTCCTCCTTCAGCTTCTTCTTGTATTCTTTCTCCTTTTCTTTTTCATTTAAAGAGTTCATTCTAAGCACCTCCCTACCTTTTCTCCCTTTCCTCTTCCTACATCTGTCCTCCACTCTCAACCTACCTTCCACCAAAAAATGATCTGATATTCCCCCACCCTCTCCCCTTAGCACATGTACATCCTTAACTCTTCCTATCATAATCCTATTTACCACTACATAGTCCATTAACGCTCTATCTACCACCCTTCCATCCACCACCCTCTCCCATGTGTACTTATGCTTGACTTTCTTCCGAAACACTGTATTTGCTATTATATACTCTCTTTCTAGACACATTTCCACCATCAACTCTCCACTACGATTCTTTCCTGGAACTCCACATTTCCCAACCACTCCATCAATTGGATCATTTCCTACCCTAGCATTAAGGTCTCCCAGTACTATTACATTGACATTTCTCCCTAAATCCTCTATGCACTCATTTAAATCTATCCAAAAAACCTCCCTTTCTTCTACACTCTTCTCACTGCCAGGTCCATATGCACTTACAAAAACCCACATCTCCTTTCCCAGTTTCACCTTCATCCACATTATCCTTGAGGAAACCTCCTTCCACTCCACTACACGTTTACCTATCTCTTCACTTACTAGTATAGCCACCCCTTCCTTTTCTCGCCCTCTCTTCACTCCTGATAACCTCCCACCTACACTCCCAAACTTACACTCGCTGTGTTTCACTCAAACCAACACATCCATCTTTCGTCTCATAAACATACTACCTATCTCTTCCCTTTTACTCTCATCTGTACCAAATCCACGCACGTCAAAAGACCCAAACCTTAGGGTGCTGGTCGGAAAACTCCCAGACCCTCCTGTGCCTTTGCTTTTTCTTTAAGAAATGTGCCCTGTGGGGCTACAAGGAGAAGGATGCCTAGTCCCAATCCCCGTCTCTGCCTTCTCGCCTCTTACGATCCAAGTGGAATTACTTGGTGGCAGTTTTCTTTTCCCCCACCACAGGGAAGGTAGGCAAAAAAGGATATGAATATTCAGAGAAATTGTACAGGACAGTAACAAGGGGTTGGGGGACAGCATAACGGAGGGACAGTCGTAGTATAAAAGTGTCATTTCTCTATGAACAGAGTTTTCCTCTATCACAGCCAAAATAATGTGTGACTCTGGTCCGTAAGGGCGCCCCATATAGACCCTAAAGTATCAACTGCATGCCACTTTGCCACAATAACATGCAGCCAATACCCCAGACGGGGTATTGGCTGCATCTTTCCTTATTTCTCCTCCATTTTTCTCACTCATCCTTCTTTCGCACATCTTCCCAAACTCTGTTGCTAACTTCCTCAATCCCTCCTCTGGTCCAGCTACATACGCAGTGTTATCAGCAAACAACAACTAGCTTATCTCCCACTTTTCTCCATTTTCTAACCATCTCCAATTCCTGACCCATTACACTTGCATTTACCTCTCGCACCACCTCATCCATGTATAAATTGAACAGCCAGAGGACATAGCACATCCCTGACGAAGTCTCACCTTTACCTCAAACCATTCACTCTCTCCATTTCTAATTGTAACACAAGCTCTACTATTCTCGTAAAAACTCTTAAATGCTCTTAAAAGCTTTCCTTCTATCACATATATCTGCAATACCTCCCACAGAAACTTCCTGTCTACCCTCTCAGAAGCCTTTTCCAGATCCATAAAGGCTCAAAAAATAACTTTACCTTTTCCTATGACTTTCTCACTTGTCTGTCTTATCACAAAAATCTGATGTACGCAACCCTTACCAGCCCTAAACCCACACTATTCCTCACCAATTACTCCCTATGTTTCTCTTCTAATCCTCTCAATCAAGACCCTCCCATAAGCCTTCCCTTCTACACTTAAGAAGCTGATCCCTCTGAAACTACTACATTCACACTCATCCCCCTTTCCCTTGTAAAGTGGAACTAAACAGGCATTTCTCCAGTCTTCAGGCACTCTACCCTCTCTTAAACAAATATTAAATAACCTCACCAGCTAGTCCACCATCTCTGTACCTCCTTTTTTCAGACATTTTGCATGATATTCATCTAAACCAGGTGCTCTACCTGCTCTCATCATTTAAACAACTGCCTTCACTTTATCTTTCCTTATTTCTCCATTTTTCTCACTCATCACTGTCATTTTCTTAGCATTTCCCTCTGCAACTACCTCTCCTTCCCTATCCTCCTTCACATTTAATAACTCCCTAAAATACACTGCCTATCTTCTTCTTACTGCCTGTAATGTTCAAAAACGTCACAATATCTGCCGGCTTTTACCAGAAAGTCAAGCGGGATTCAAATAAAAAAAATATGGCGTCGCTTCTGTTTATTTACCTACGAAAACAAGATATTTCCAAGATGGTAAATAATTATCCTCTTTCCCTAATTCCAAATAATTGCACAAGCATAATCATATCAAAAATATATAGCAGACCATTATAATGATAATGGTAATATTAATCAAATCTAACCAATTCAAAACAAGTAAATATAGAAATGACGGGAAGCAGATGACAGACCACCTAACAAGGCGACTTAAGGGTGATAGTCGTATCTTTAACACTGCCTTCTCTTCCAATATTATCTCTTCATCTGCACCTTTTACCTTTTATTATCTGCTTGATTCGCCTCCTCTTCCTCTCTTATTGTTTCCAAAACATCTTTTTATTACTTTAAAAAAAATCTGTCATACTCTTACCCCATTTCACATCTGCCTCTTTGCCTCTTTTATCTTATGCTTTACTTCTCTTTTCTTTTCTTTGTACCTTTCATATCTTTCTCTTGTCCTATTTTGTAACCAATCTATGAAAGCTTGCTTTTTCTCTTCTACAACCTTCTTTGCTTTCTCATCCCACCACTCACTACTCTTCCTTCTATTTCCTCCCGTCCTTCTTGCTCCACACACCATCTTTCCACACCTTATGACTCCCTCCTTGAACCATCCCCATTCCTCCTACACTCTTAGCTTTACTCTATCCTTCACTCCCTCCCACTCCTCTCTCAGCTTCTTTTTGTACTCCTTATCCTTTTCTTTCTCATTTAAGCAGTTCACTCTAAACACCTCCCACCTTCTGTCCTTTTCCTCTTTCTCCATCTATCCTCCCCTCTCAACTTACCTTCTACCGAAAAATTATCTGATATTCCATTACTCTCTCCCTTTACAACATGTACATCCTTAACACTTTCTACTATACTCCTGGTTACCACTATATAGTCAATTAACGCTATATCTGCCACCCCTCTATCCACCATCCTCTTCCATGTATACTTATGTTTGTCTTTCTTCCTAAACACTGTATTTGCTATAATCAACTCTCTTTCTAGACACTTGAGTCGTTCAAGGCATTAAAAAAACGGAACGGGGATAGGACTAGACATTCTTTTCCCTGTAGCCCCAAAAGGGACATTCCTAAAAAAAGGCATAACAGGGGTTAGGAGTTTTCCAACCAGTAACCTAAAGTTTGTCTCTTTTAATGTGCGTGGATATGCTAAAGATGAGAGTAAAAGGGAAGAGATAGGTAGTATGTTTATGAGAAGAAAGATGGAGGTGTTGGCATTGAGTAAATCTAAAATGAGAAGGAGGAGCGAGTGTAGTTGGGAGGTTCTCAGGAGTGAAGAGAGGACGAGGAAGAAAAGGGGTGGCTATATTAGTAAGTGAAGAGATAGGTAAGCGTTTAGTGGAGTGGAAGGAGGTTTCTTCAAGGTTAATGTGGATGAAGCTTAAACTGGGAAGAGAGACATGGGTTTTTGTAAGTGCATATGGGCCTAGTAGGGAGATGAGTGTGTAGGGAATGGAGGCTTTTTAGATATATTCAAATGAGAGCATAAAGGGATTAGGAAGATATATCAATGAAGTGGTATTGGGAGACCGTAATGCTGAGGTAGGAATTGAACCGATGAACCGAGTGGTTGTGAAGTGTGGAGTTCCAGGATATACATATATATGAATATATATATATGTATATATATATATATATATATATATATATATATATATATATATATATATATATATATATGAAGAGATTACTAGGAAAAGGAAAAACACACAGAGTTCGAGCCCTTTCGTGATATATTCACATTATCAAGGAGTACAGAAAAGGGAGAACAAGAAAAAATGGAGATAGAAAGTAGAAATGCGACAAGAGAGTTTATATATATATATATATATATATATATATATATATATATATATATATATATTTATATGATTTATATATGTATACATATACATATATATATTATATATATACATAATATATAATATATATATATGTATATATATATGTATATATATATATATATATATATATATATATATATATATTGGAAACTAGTATGTTATAACACATTTGTAAAAGATCACTGTTAACCCACTATCGGAGAAATAGTAACGGAAAGTACAGAAAAACTGTATATTTCAACTACTCTCTGTAGTCTTCTGCTGAAGAGGACTACGGAGAGTAGTCGAAACATACAGTTTGTCTGTACTTTCCGTTATTATTTCTCCAATAGTGGGTTAACAGTGATCCATATATATATATATATATATATATATATATATATATATATATATATTACAATCACGAAGAACTCCCATTCGGAATAAAAGGCAGGAAATTGCTATATTAACCAATGGACGGAGTGGTTGTGAATTCTGGAATATATATATATATATATATATATATATATATATATATATATATATATATATATATATACATATATATGTATATACATATATATACTTATATATACAGTATATATATATATATATATATATATATATATATATTCATATACACATGTTTAATGGAATGGGTGGGAGTGGTTTCTGTGAATTTGTATTTTGGCTACCTCCCTTGCAAGGGGAAGAAAGCCTTTGGTGTGTATATATATACATATATATATATATATATATATATATATATATATATACATATATATATATACATATACATATATACATATATATATATGTTTATAAATATATACATATATATATATATACATAGATATGTATGTATATATATATATACATATATATGTATGTATGTATATATATATATATATATATATATATATATATATATATACTAATCGGCCTTCATATGTCCGATCAAGGCACCACTTTATTTTATGGTTCCAAAGGAGAACCGGCAATTCTTGGCGCCATTATAACACCCATTCACTCGGTATTCAACTACCAATCCTTGAGTTAACTGTCGGCCCCACCTAAACTTCTATACTTATTGTAAGCCCTCAGTCAAACCTTATGACTATCGTAGAAACATTTCTAGTATTTGTACAAGGAGTGTTTTGTTCCTAGCAATTTCCAAAGTTTTGTATAATCGTGCTAATTAGAATCCAGACCCGTTGTTCACCTCATTCGATTCAGCGCCAGTATGAGAGAACGACAACCCTCGTTCAAAGTGAACTCTCTCTATGCAGGCTATCTGTAGTTTCGGTTAGGTAGTCCTGAACGCTGGTATTCTAACTAGCATATATTCAATAGAACAATTATTTTCCGACCTGGGTACTTCAAAGCCACTGATTCTACTTATAACCGAACATTGAATAACGTCCCGTTTATCTCTTGTTAAGTTCAAGAGTTGGTTAACGTAATTCATTGGAGTGGAATTCTTTATCATTCTCCTAAATAATCAGTTAACCCACCATTCAAAATGGCATTCAAAATTAACACTTTCACAGAGAATCCATCTGTGGATCAATTAGCAGATGATCTCAAGCTAAGAGACTGGCGAGCTTTGGCCCAAACTTATCATATAAATGTCTCTCCTTCTCTTAACAAAACAAATCTTAGAAGCATTGTCATAAAACACCTCGTTGATTTAGAAGTCGTAGATGTTGACGCATATCAATTACTTCATGGCACTAGTGAGACCACAGGACGTAATGTAGAATCAGACACAGAAGTAGAAACAGCAGAGACAGCCACACACGACCAAACACTAAACACCCCACCAGATCCTAGTATTATCCGCCCTACCCCTGACTACACGAATAGATCAATAGTTTCCTTAGAACTAGAAAGACTTAAGTTAGAAAGAGAGAGAATTGAATATGAGCGAGAAGAGGGTAAACGTCGGCGTGAACATGATTGTGAGATGAAAGAACGTGAACAGAGACACGAAATAGAACTAGCTCAATATGATAGAGAGACAAAGACTTCCGCCCAACTACACTACAACATAGCTTCTATCCCCCTTTTGACGAGTCAGAACCAGAGTACTTCTTTTGACAGTTCGAAAGACTCCCAGTACACCTCAAGTGGCCTGAGGAAGAATGAATATGGCTTATTCAAAGTAAACTAGTAGGAACCGCCGCCAAGGTCTTTAACAGTCTTGAGGAGTATACCTCTTATAACAGAGTCAAAACCAGTATCCTTAATGCCTATCAAGTTACCCCAGAATCCTATAGGCAAAAATTTTGAAACTTGTTAAAACTTCAACTTACTGTATGTAGAATTTGCTGCCGAGAAGCTAAAGCTCTTCAAGCAATGGCTCTCCTCCCGTAAAATTAACACGTATGATCAATTGATAAACTTGATGGTCATTGAGGAGTCCAAACGAAGAATTCCATTCCAAATAATGATGTATATCACTGACAAGGATGTACTAGACTTGAATGAGGCTGCCCTGTTGGCCGATCAATTTACGGTGGTGCACATGCGAGCGTCCATGTGTAAAATCATCAGGATGTGTAAGCGGTTTAGGGATAAGTCCTCTTATACCCCTCTCTCCTCCGATACCTGTAACTACTGTAAGAAACCTGGTCACCATATTTCTCGATGTCAAGCTCCAGGCTGTAGAACCTCCTCATTCACTAACCAGCAAAAAGAGTCATATAAACGTCAAAGTAAATCCCCCTCCAGGAAAAGTCTATCTAACTCACAAAACCCTCCAAGACCCATGCCCCATGTTGTACAGGCTGGTTCTCAATCCCAGAAAGATCCTTTCCAAGATTTCAAATTTCAAGGTGAAATCGCCCTCATGGTCCTTATCTCCCCATTACTATTCTTAGAGACACTGGTGCCGCTGAGTCCATTATCATAAAATCTGCGCTACCCGAGATTGGGACCAGTATCACTGGACCCAAAGTA
The DNA here is from genome assembly GCF_046742065.1 of Oratosquilla oratoria. Classification (NCBI taxonomy): domain Eukaryota; kingdom Metazoa; phylum Arthropoda; class Malacostraca; order Stomatopoda; family Squillidae; genus Oratosquilla; species Oratosquilla oratoria. The sequence goes on from NC_134808.1 coordinate 1,112,905, forward strand.
ACCATAAGTGATTTGTCCTCGATTCAGTCCACAGAACTGATCAATGTATTCCTCAACAGTAAATTCTTTCAAAAGGAAGTGGAGATCGGTATCTGGCACAAACCTCTGCCTATTTCAGGCGTTGATCTCATCCTCGGTAACAATCTCACCGGATCCCTAGTAGTCCCTCCGCCCGAGATAGTAAATCCTTCCTGTGACCTAAACCCTACTCTGGTAGAAGACCACTTGCAACCTGAAATTTTTCCTCAGTGTGCGATCACCCGCTCACAAAATCGTCCTGTAGACCCCCACTGCCCAGCACACTTGATCTTCCTAACCAAACCATATCCTCTGAAAACTTATCCAGAGCTCAACTCGAGGATATCACCCTCCAAAACTTTCATAGAGTAGCAGTCAGTTCCCGAGAAGAAGTTGAACACTTTCCTGGATTCTACTACCAAAAGGGAATACTAATGAGAATAACCAAACACCCTTCCCGCTCTAATCTCGATACTTGGGCCGAACGACACCAAATTGTCATCCCTCGCGTTATCCAACCCAGTATCATCCAGATTGCTCATGGTGGTTCTGGAGGACATCTAGGTATTTGCAAGACCTATGATCAAATCAATGAGCACTTTTTATGGCCCGGTCTAAATAAGACCGTCACTGATTACGTTAGGACCTGCCAGAGTTGCCAGATGGTGGGAAAACCCAACCAGCAAACCCCACAAGCTCCTTTGAACCCCATCCCCGTCTCAGGTGAACCATTTGAAAAGGTAATCATGGATTGTGTGGGGCCATGGCCCAAGACAAAGAAAGTAAACCATTATATCTTCACTGTAATGTGTCCGATGATTAGGTACCCTGAAGCTTTTCCTTTGAAGAAAATTAATGCTCGGGTCATAGCAAACACCCTGTTAAACTTTTTCACTCAAGTGGGTCTACCCAAAGAGATCCAATCTGATATAGGAACAATCTTCACCAGTGACCTTTTTACCAATGTACTCGAAGAAGTAAGCATTACTCAAACCCTATTCACCGTTTATCATCCTGAAACTCAGGGCGCATTTAAACGGTTCCATCAGACACTCAAGGCCATGCTTCGAAAATTTTGCTTCAATTCACCTTCTAATTGGGATGAGGGACTACCCCTCATGTTATTTGCCGTAAGGTAAACGTACAGTCCTCGTTAGGGTTTTCTCCCTTCGAACTGATGTACGGTCGCCAAATAAGAGGACCCCTTAAGATATTTAAGGAACAGTGGTATCAAGAGGCCCCTCAACATCCCAAACAGACGGTGAACCAATATATTGATAAGTTAAAACACAGACTGAAAGTAGTCCGAAACTTAGAGAACTTAGCCGCGTCTCAAGCCAAAATGAAAACTCATTTTGACCATAAAGCCAAGGTTCAAACCTTTAAACCCGGTGACGAGGTACTCCTGTATTTGCCCATACCTGGAGCTCCCTCACCCACAAGTTTCAAGGTCCTATATAATTTCTCACCACCTTAATAAACTCAACTACGTCATTCTTACTCCTAATCAGCGAAAAGACTCCAAGTTTGTTCATGTAAATCTGATGAAAGAATGCCTAAGGAGACAACCTGCTGATGACTCCCTGAGATCTATTCATTGTAACCAAATCCCAGAAGGTGAATCAATTCTCCCAGTACAAAATAACGATCCCACCATTCTCCAGCTTAACTCCTCCCTTCTCTCTAACCCATCCTCATTCCTTTCCCACTTAAACCAAAAATAACAGGAGGATCTAATCCTTCTATTCCAAAAACACTCTACCGTCTTTGGAGACCACCCAGGGTTATGTATTACGGTTGAACACGACATAGAAAATTTCCCTAACACATCTCCTATTCACCAGGCCCCTTATCGTCTCAACCCCCATAAACTAGAAATTATGAAAGCTGAGATGGACTACCTGGTGGAACATCGTCTGGCAGAACCAAGCTCCTCTCCCTGGGCATCCCTTGCTCTGCTGGTCCCCAAAGAAGACGGAAATTGGAGACTGCGTGGACTAACGTAGATTGAACTAGTCGACCGGGTAGGGAAGTCCCGTTTCATCTCCAAGATAGACCTAATCAAGGGGTACCCCGAAATCAAATGGACTCGTGAAGCCCAAATCCTCTCCTTCTTGGCCTGCAAAAGTATCTGGTCCTCCCTTTTGGCCTGTGTAACGCTCCTGCCACCTTTCTGCGGGCCATCAATCATACCATCTCTGGATTAGACAACACTTTTGCCTATCTTGACGATCTTCTTGTTTTGGCAGATTTGTGGGAAGACCACCTCACCAGACTAAAGTCCCTTCTAGACCGCCTCTTCACCACAGAATTCGTGGTCAACTTGTCCAAATCAGAGTTCGGCAGAGCTATGATCACCTACCTAGGGCAGGTGGTTGGCAGAGGTTGTGCCGACCCAAGATGGCCAACATCCAAGC
>NC_134808.1:1117839-1122839 GCF_046742065.1 Oratosquilla oratoria
TAGTGGGATTATTGTCGCTACGTGTTACCAAATGTCCTACTTTGCTACCTGACGTCCTAGCTATTTTGATACCCGCTTTTTGAAGAAAAGTATCTAGGTATGAATTAACATTAGAGTTTGGTACTGTGATATATCTGGTTTCATTATTACATTTATTATCATTCTTATTTTTATTTTCATCTTTACTTTTGTTAATTATTTCTTTGGCTTTCTTTTTCAACCTACATAAGAGACCTTTTGGATATTTAAGTTTGATGAAAGTCTCAGTAATATGTTGTAATTCAGGATCTAGAAATTCTTTACTGCATATACGAAATGCTCTGAGGAAGAAACCTATTATAATACCTGTTTTAGTTCTGTCATCATGTCCTGAGTAGAAGTGTATATAGTCTTCTTTATTGGTGGGTTTCCGGTATACTGAAAATTTCACATTTTTATCTATTCTATGGATAATTGTGTCTAAGAAAGGTAATTTTCCGTTATTTTCATTTTCTGCAGTAAATTGTATATTTTCATTTACACTGTTTAATCTCCTGAGTTTGTTATTAATGTCTGTATCTTTAGGCACAATTACGAGTATGTCATCAACATACCTAAACCATTTACTATTCCTACCTATTATAGTCATGTATTCTTCTGTTTCGAGTATTTCCATGTATAAATTTGCTGATACTGCAGAAAGAGGACTACCCATGGCGAGGCCAGAATGTTGTCTGTATTCAATATTATCAAAAGTGAAAGCGCCAAATCCTACACAAAGAGAAATTAATTCGAGGTAATCTTTTTTGGGTACGGGTAGATCTTCATTTTTCAAATTATTTACTACTCGTTCAACAGCATTTAGAGCGCCTTTTATTGATACTCGAGTATACAAAGAAGTGACATCATAGCTGGCTAGTTTCTTGTTATTGAAATCTAAAACTTTTAATCTGTTAATTAGATCCGACGAATTTCGTAGATGTGCATCACTGATAGTTCCTAAAGTAATGGATAAAGGTTTAGCTAAACATTTGGCTAACTTATGAGGTGCACTATTGATTCCTGACGTAATGGGGCGCATAGGAATTCCTGTTTTGTGGATCTTAGGCAGGCCGTGCATTCTTGGTGGTATGGGTGCTTCTTCAAGTAAGTTTAATAGTTTTTTCCCTTGCTCTGATTTCTTTAATATTTTTCTCGCTTTTGTTGTGAATTTTTCGCCTTCGTTTTTTGCGTAACCATTATGTTTTTTCTCGTAAGTTTCACTGTCACTGAGTAAATCTAACATTTTATTATTGTAGTCTTGTTGGTTCATTACTATTATGCCTCCTCCTTTGTCTGCACTTGTGATTATAATATTTTTTTTCTTTATTTAGACAAATTAAAGCATTGAGAAATCTTTTTGGAATAACACATTTGTTTTTCTTTGCTAAGGCTTGATAGCATGTGGTAATACCTTGAATAAAACCTTTGTCTACATCATCCATTTTCCATATATAGTTTTTGTTTAGATATTCACTAAATTTCTTTTTGTGAATTCCGACATCAAATTATTGTCGCTACGTGTTACCAAATGTCCTACTTTGCTACCTGACGGAATTCACAAAAAGAAAGAAAAAATTTAGTGAATATCTAAACAAAAACTATATATGGAAAATGGATGATGTAGACAAAGGTTTTATTCAAGGTATTACCACATGCTATCAAGCCTTAGCAAACAAAAACAAATGTGTTATTCCAAAAAGATTTCTCAATGCTTTAATTTGCCTAAATAAAGAAAAAAATATTATAATCACAAGTGCAGACAAAGGAGGAGGCATAATAGTAATGAACCAACAAGACTACAATAATAAAATGTTAGATTTACTCAGTGACAGTGAAACTTACGAGAAAAAACATAATGGTTACGCAAAAAACGAAGGCGAAAAATTCACAACAAAAGCGAGAAAAATATTAAAGAAATCAGAGCAAGGGAAAAAACTATTAAACTTACTTGAAGAAGCACCCATACCACCAAGAATGCACGGCCTGCCTAAGATCCACAAAACAGGAATTCCTATGCGCCCCATTACGTCAGGAATCAATAGTGCACCTCATAAGTTAGCCAAATGTTTAGCTAAACCTTTATCCATTACTTTAGGAACTATCAGTGATGCACATCTACGAAATTCGTCGGATCTAATTAACAGATTAAAAGTTTTAGATTTCAATAACAAGAAACTAGCCAGCTATGATGTCACTTCTTTGTATACTCGAGTATCAATAAAAGGCGCTCTAAATGCTGTTGAACGAGTAGTAAATAATTTGAAAAATGAAGATCTACCCGTACCCAAAAAAGATTACCTCGAATTAATTTCTCTTTGTGTAGGATTTGGCGCTTTCACTTTTGATAATATTGAATACAGACAACATTCTGGCCTCGCCATGGGTAGTCCTCTTTCTGCAGTGTTAGCAAATTTATACATGGAAATACTCGAAACAGAAGAATACATGACTATAATAGGTAGGAATAGTAAATGGTTTAGGTATGTTGATGACATACTCGTAATTGTGCCTAAAGATACAGACATTAATAACAAACTCAGGAGATTAAACAGTGTAAATGAAAATATACAATTTACTGCAGAAAATGAAAATAACGGAAAATTACCTTTCTTAGACACAATTATCCATAGAATAGATAAAAATGTGAAATTTTCAGTATACCGGAAACCTACCAATAAAGAAGACTATATACACTTCTACTCAGGACATGATGACAGAACTAAAACAGGTATTATAATAGGTTTCTTCCTCAGAGCATTTCGTATATGCAGTAAAGAATTTCTAGATCCTGAATTACAACATATTACTGAGACTTTCATCAAACTTAAATATCCAAAAGGTCTCTTATGTAGGTTGAAAAAGAAAGCCAAAGAAATAATTAACAAAAGTAAAGATGAAAATAGAAATAAGAATGATAATAAATGTAATAATGAAACCAGATATATCACAGTACCAAACTCTAATGTTAATTCATACCTAGACACTTTTCTTCTAAAAGCGGGTATCAAAATAGCTAAGACGTCAGGTAGCAAAGTAGGACATTTGGTAACACGTAGCGACAATAATCCCACTAACGAAAACAGCGTTGTTTATAAAATCCCGTGTAAAAGCTGTCCCTCTTCATATTTTGGTGAATCTGGTCGCGGACTTAATAAAAGGATAAATGAACATAAAAATGACGTAAAAGCCCATAGGACATCTAACTCCATAGTAATACATGTGGATAAACATGGTCACCTTCCAGACTGGAACAACACAACCGTATTAAATAAAGGATCATCCAAGAAACTAAGGAAGACAATTGAGGCAGCATATATCAACACTAATAACAACATTAACCATAGAGAAGGATTTATATGTTTAGCAAAAGCCACAAGCTTATTAATAATAAAAGAATACGCAGATAAAATAACAAGCTCTCCGAAGCGTCCCATAAGATGACCCGTCCGTGTATAAAATATCCGGTTACGTTTGATTTGTTAGCTTTGTGATCAAGACCCTGCGGGTCGAAACGTTAAGGCGTAAATTTCTCCCATTTCTCCTCGTCATCTTCTTTCACCTTCAATTTTATATGTATATATATTTATATATATATATATATATATTTATATATACATGTATGTATATATATGCATATATATATATATGTATATATATATACATATATACATTCAGCATGTAAAAGAGCCCACAAGATATGGAAACTTACTCGATCTTTTGATCACTAGCCGCGAAAGCATGGTAACTGATGTAGAAGTCGGTGAATCTGTTGCAAATAGCGATCCCAACTTAGTCATATTCAAACTCCTAAACAATTTTAGAATAGACACTTGTGTTTCTAAAATACCCGATTTCAGTAAAGCTCAGTTCATAGGACTACGTCAGGAGCTTCAGCTTACAGATTGGGAGGCAAAATTAAACGCAAGACCTGTAGATCAGACGTGGGAAATATTTCAAAATACGCTCACTAAGATGATTCAAACTTACATTCCTTTGAAGGACAGACGTCCCCCAAATCAGGCTCGCCCAAAGTGGCTCGACAAAGAAACTGAAAAAAGTATTGCTAAAAAGAGACAGCCTTATAAGAAATATAAGTGCTCGGGTGCATCTAATGACTATGAAAGTTATGTATCAATACAGAGAGATTTGAAAAAGACAATAAGAAAAAGAAAACGGCAATACGAAATGAAAATCGCTGATAAATCCAAAGAGAATCCCAAAGAATTCTATAGTTACATTAGAGATAAAAAGGTTGTTAGGAATCACATTGGTCCACTATTATCTGCTGACGGTCAACTTGAATATTCAAATGAAGGAATGTGTAATATCTTAAACAATTATTTTAGCTCGGTATTCGTAAACGAAACACCTCAAAGTGAATTCCAAACTGAAACCTGTGAAAAGTCTGGGGTAAACTTACTCACTACGGTAAATATAACAAAAGAAAAAATTAAAAGGTGTATAGACAAACTCAATGTTAATAAAACACCAGGGCCTGACGGTTGGCATCCAAGAATCTTAGAGGAAATAAAAAATGAGATTGTTGTTCCATTAGAAATTATTTTCAAGAAATCCATCATATCCGGAGATGTCCCAAGAGAATGGAAGCTAGCAAACGTTACTCCCATATTCAAAAAAGGTGACAAAAAGAAATCAAATAACTATAGGCCTATAAGTTTGACTTCAATCGTAGGAAAAATAATGGAGACTATCATCAGAGATGCTATCGAACATCATTTAGAAAGTAACCGTTTGATAAATGATAGCCAGCATGGTTTCAGACGGAAACGTTCTTGCGTGACTAACTTACTAGAATTCTACAACACAGTTATCTCGAATTATGACAAAAGAAACAATATAGCTTTAATATATCTAGACTTTGCAAAAGCTTTTGATACCGTCCCACACGAAAGACTACTTACTAAATTAGCTTTGCATGAAATAAGTGGTAGCCTATTAGGTTGGACTAGTAATTGGTT
>NC_134808.1:1130339-1150339 GCF_046742065.1 Oratosquilla oratoria
TACACACACACACACACACACACACACACACACACACACACACACACACACACACACACACACACACACACACACACATATATATATATATATATATATATATATATACATATATATATGGATATATATATACATATATATATACACACATACACATTCACACACACACACATATACGTATATATGTATATATATATATTTTATATATATATATATATATATATATATATATATATATTGTGGAATGTTATACTCACACTTTGGAGGCGATGTGGGTAGTGGAGGAGGTAAAGGCCGGTATGTTCTCAGCCAGTTGTCTTGTTCAGAGCTAGCTGAGATCTGCACTAGGAAGCAAGGCAACTGACTACAAAAGTCTGTGACGGTTGTCACCATATCAATTTTCTGTCGTATAGTAATATTCACAATATGACAGAAGTATGTATTTACATGGCTGATACACTCAATATTAAATGAAAATATGTACTGGTCTGATACATAGAAGGACATGGCATATTTCAATAATATATGGTGATCAAATAAAATATAAAGATAATTCCTTCTGTGGACGTACACTTCTCAACGGTTGTATTTGGAGTAGACCAGGTGTCCTAAGGATCAAGGTCAGGTCATCCTAATTACAATTAAGTGACCTTTGGTCGTGTTCTGGTTAGACCTGGCGCTCAACAGCAGTTTGGTTCTGCTGCTGCGACGTACGCGACGTCGTATGCTTGTCGCAGTGTGACGTCCTATAACGTGTATTTGTGACGCCCTGTGACGTGTATTATATATTCTTCCAACAGTGCTTGGTCCGACTATCAATTGCTGTCCTCAGTGATTTGCTCGTAGAAGATAATTTAATATGTACTTAAATATAATGACATGTGGAAAGTAAATACACTTCTATTCACCTAGAATACATGATCTTATATAGTTTTTTTTTTGCGTAGAGGAGTAGGTGGAGTTGGTGGAGTTGGTGGAGTTGGTGGAGTTGGTGGAGTTGGTGGAGAGGAGATGGGAGAATCTTTTGATGGAGTGGTTGTTGGAGATGGAGATGGAGTATGCTACTTCGATGTTATCTTTGTGTAGGACTGTCTCTTAAATTATACAAACTAAGTGCTTTGATTTTATTGTATGGTATTAGACCAAAAACACGAAAGGGTCCCGTGATCTTAGGGGAAAGTTTCGATGTGGGTGTGTGGTTGATGGTATACGCAATTTCTCCAACTTCAACTATGCAATATATCTCTCCTGTATTATGAAGCTGTACCATATCGTCTTTGGAGAGAGTAAGGGTATTGTGAATTCTATTAAAGAGAGTGTTGAAATTTTATACTTTTACTTTGACATAATCGTCGAAATTGTAAATGGTGGGTAAGTCTGACGTAAGGAGATTATATGGGAATTTTCTGTCCGAGCCAAAGAGAACAAAAAGTGATGACTTCGATATTGATCTGTTAATGACACTGTTAATGCAAGTTTAGATCACTGGTACATGTTCATTTCAAGAAGAATGTATGTCAAAGGCAAGATGTCGGAGAACATTTAGGATTTTGCGGTTTTGTCTCTTGACTAAACCGTTATAGCTAGGGGGATAAGGAGTAGTGTTGCATATCGTACTGTTAAAGTATTTACAAATGTTTGTGAGAATTTCATCGGTGAACTCTGTCCCGTTGTCTGAAATGAATGTTTTTGGTGTTGTGCAGGGGCATATGAGTTTTCAGCAATAGTTTGTGCAACGTGTTGTGCTGTCTTGTCTGGTAAGGGTGAAAATGCAGAATAAAAAATAGTCTACACAAACAAAGAGGTATTAGTTTTCGCTGGAGGTGAGTGGTAACTTAAGAATGCCTATAGCTACTGTGTCGAAAGGTTTGAACGGGGTAGGGTAAGTTAAGATGGGAACATGACCACTAATATGATATTTGTGTTAAGCACATGAATGGTAGGCATCAACAAAGAAATATATATCTTTCCTCGTGGTTAACCAGAAGTACTGCAATCTGGCTTGTGTCAAGCATTTGTCCCTTCCTGGCTAGGCAGCGATGGGTGAATCATATACGAATTTCAGAACTTCAGGAATGAGTTCCGTAGGAAAAACAAGCTGAAACACTGAGTGGTTGGGCTCATGTTTGTTCTCCAATGTTGTGATGTGAAAACATTTCTTCGTCTATTAAAGTGTAGTTGTCGATCTTTGGAAGAAAATCATCTGTGTCTGTTGTATCACCAGAGGTGAGGAAGTATATAACACGTTTCCAAAGGGGGTCTGACTTTTGCGCTGTGGCAATGCGCGCTTGCGTAAGGTTGATAGGAGGGTGATCTTGACCAATGAAAGCGACGTGGCGACTGAAGGCTTCTGCCACCACGTTCGCTTTTACGTCAACAAAATGGAATGTTCGCATGAATTCTTGTATTGTAAGAAACCAACGTGCTAATTTGCCTCCGAGATTTTTCCCTTTCAAGAGGTGTAATATTGGTTGGTGGTCTGTGTGGATGTGTATCTCGTAACCAAGTATGATCTCTTTGAAGTGCTTAAGGGCGTATATCACAGCTAGTGCTTCTATTTCCGTCAATGAGTAATTTTGTTCATGTTTATTGAGTGTTCGGATCGCATAGGCAATTGGTCGGAGTTTTGTTTCATGATGTTGCATGAGGACTGCGCCGATGCCTGTGTAGCAAGCGTCCGTGTATATTATGAAAGGAAGTTGTGGTTTTGAAAAGCAAGGACAGGTGCCGTAGTTAAGGCTTGTTTTAAGCCATTGAGGGCTTTCTCTTGGTCAGGTGTCCAGGTAAAGGGAATGTTTCTCTTAAGGCGGTTAAGGGTACTGCTATACCAGCGTAACCTTTGATATACTGTCTGTAAAAACTTGATAAACCAAGAAATGGACGTATGTGATCAACAGAGGTAGGACGTGAAAAATCAACGACTGCCTTGACCTTGTCCTGCGAGGTTAAAATTCCTTGAGAGTTAAGGATGTGACCAAAGAAGTGTATTTCTTTTAGGAGGAATGAGAGCTTCTTAAGCTTCAGTTTGAATCCTGCCTTTGCTAGTGGTGAGAAAACAGTGTAAAGTGTGTGTAGGTGTTCACTAATGTATTTGGAAAAGATGATAATGTCATTGAGACACATGAAAACTGAGTGTTATATGAGGCCTGCAAGTACTATGTGCATGGGATGTATAGAAACAGAGGAGGCGGAACAAAATCCATGACAAGGCGCTTGAATTGAAAGTACCCATTGTTCGCGCTGTATCAAGGGGAATCTGGAAATATCCTGACATGAAATCTAAGGTTTTGAAAACTACGTTTTCTTCACCGACGGAGTGTAAGACGTCGTGTATTACCGGAGTGGGGTGTCTTTCTGGGATAGTTAGTTTGTTCAATTCTGTGAAATTTACAACTGGGGGAAGGAACCATCGTGTTTAGAAACAACAGAGGGAAATTTCATTCAGAAATTGAAGCTTCAATAATTTCTTGCTCGATCATGTCTGTTATGAGGTTATCTACAATCAAGCGTTTACTGCGTGGTAATTTGTATGCTGGAATGTAATGTGGCTGTACGTTTTCCCTATGGGGTATATGGTGCTAAATAAGATTTGTTACTCCAAGGGGCTCACCTGGAAATGCGATGGTACGTCTAAATTTGTTGCAAAGAATAACTAAGTCAGCATGTGCATCGGGTTGAAACGCAATACATGAATGGGTTCCTGTGTTTTTAGTACGTCGGAAGTTGTGGCACATACTTGTGAAGTAGGGAATTTATCCTCCTTGAGTTTTATACGTGAGCGATATACCAACTGTGAGATGGAGGGGGAGGCATTAGTATAATTTGCAATAAATATGCACGTGTGACCTTTCTTTGAAGTTGAGCTGATGGCGGAAAGTAGGGAGATACCATTCACGCGGCTTTTTTCTGGCATATAGATGACATCGGTGTTTGGGGCTTGGAAGACTCGTATGTGTACTTTTGTATACTCATGAAGGAGCAGCGTTTTTAAACTGATGATTCCTGCATGAGTGCGTTTGAAGGTAAAGAGCACCTGTGAGACTGGGGCGGAATGAAGGTAAGACATCTTTCTCGGTCGATGAATTATCGACGGTATGGAATGGAAGTTATGTGTGGCGTTTTGCTTATTTCGACATGCGGCAGGACTTTTTACGTCTGTTACATTTAGAATACATGTTGATAGCTTTAAGAAAGGAAGGAAAGGTGGAGTCCTGAGCAGGTTTTGGAGTAGTTGAGCAAGTGTTGGAGCTGTTTGTGTTCGGCTGTTGGAGCTCGGTCACGTGTATTTTGCTAATGGTCTGCCCCCCCCCCCCAGACCATTAGCAAAATACACGTTGTGAATGCAACACAGGGAGGAAATGGTTTGCATAAATTATACCATTCTGAGCGGGATATAAAACTATATTATGTTGTTTCATCAAGTTCAAACCTATGAGGATGTCAGCGGGAAAATGCACGTCGGCTACGTAGAGAGTAAGTGGAATGGGTGGGCATTGATCTTTAAAGTTAATATCTAAGGACAGGGAATGCTACACCATCGATGTTGGCGAGTTGGATATCAGGGGTCTCTAGGATGGTGACTTTCTTGCGCTCCGAACGAAGTTTGTTAAAACAGAACGTGGATATAATGTTAACAGGAGATCCAGTGTCTAGAAATATGGTGAGTTTGTTTTTGTTTGAGGTTGCCTTGAATACCATAGATGGTGAGGAAGTGTCCGGAGTGTTCTGGGTAAGCACAGGTAGGGTTGGTAAGGGAAGTTACGGGTATGGAGTGCCTTGTAAGGACTTGCGAGCTGTGCTTTTGTTTTGTAATCATACGGAAGGTGTGTTATATGTGTCTCTGGCGGCGAAGCATTGTGGTGAAGCAGGTTTGTTATCTTTGTACCAAGAGCACGTGGCAGTAGTCACTCGTGTGGTAACATGTTCCGTGGTGATCGCAGTAGCGATTTTGCTGGGACGGCTGTCTGTAGTAACATCTGTTTGTACTATGTCCTGGTTTTTGGTAGTAGGTGTAAAAGAATGGTATACGTGATGGAGACCGCTGACGTGAGCGATAGCGAGTGCGAGACATCTGTCAAGACCTATTGGTATGTGACATTGATCGTGTTACTTGAGCTACTGTGTGGGTGGGGATGATAGATACAGACTGACTGTGGATATGAACAATGTTTTATTCCATATCGGTGAATTTCTTGGAAAATTATCCTAGTGTGGTGCCTTGTGTGAATGGAATTGTACCGGCTTTATTTTATTATCTTTTTTTTAGGGGGGGGGGTCTGGGTGTAATTGAGAAAGTAGTCGGGAGTAGGCTAGCAGTGAGACTGCGTATTCGAGTGAGATTTTGTCGTCTGTAACCCAGTCTGAGGTTTTGAGACTTTCCTTGATCTTTGTTTTGAAGGTGGATGCAATTTTTACTGTTCTTTCCTTTGGCTTATGTGGGCCGGAATTGTACGTTGTGGCCAATGAGTAGAGGAGTGAAAATGAGCCAAGTTGATCAAATGCTGTAAGGGAGTTTTTGAATTGTTGAACAAACTCTGGATATGTCGGATTGGATTACAACACTTACGAGTGTGTTGTCGAGAACTATCCTTGATTTGAGATTTTTTTTTTTTTTATATATATCTTCTGTGACATTTCTAATTATGATTTTAGATTCAACTTCTGGGAGTTGGTTGTGTACGGGAATGTTCCGTCCATTAAATTTTGGTAAACTAATCTCTTCCTTGATTATTATGAGATTTTGTGTCTTTAATGGAGTGTGTAGAGAGTTGTTATCGGAGATAGTAGACATGTTTGGAGTGGGCGAGATTTTTGTAGAACGGGAACGATTATAATAATTATGTGTGGGTTGAGATGTTTTGGGACCACGTCATAAAATATAAACACAAAGGTAATAGACAGTAGCCACTAGGTGTATATGTATGTATATGTATGTATGTATATGTGTATATATATATGTATATATACAATATATGTATATATGTATATATATAAGGAGATATGTGTATATATACATATGTATATATGTATATATATATACATATATTCTCATCTATATCTATAAAATCAATTTAATGACTTAACTCCTAATTATATATATAAAAAAATATATATTTTAGGTAGACCCTCACCAACAGCAACCATCAACGGTCTACTCGTATTGCCCTATAGGAGCCACCACTCCAAATATCATGAACAAGTAATGCAATCTCCTTTTTTAAATTTTATTTGTAATATATTGATATTTGTACATAATTGTTATTTGTTATTTACATTTGTTATTTACAATGTCACATAACACCCAATCACGTTCAGCAGCTAGGAACTTAGCCGAATCAGTTTATTACAGCTTTATGAGCACCAATAACACAAAGGGATCACGGGACGACGTAACTCAACTCCCCCTCCGACACCCCTCCCCCCAATTACCAATACCGCTCCAACTGCGAATTAAACCTATGTAAACCCAACTACAATCCAGACCACTAGCCAACTCAGTACTCCGCAGACATCCACTCGTTCTCCAAGGCCAAACCCCCCAAACCCTCATACACTAGTCCATAACCATCATACCCTCTCAACCACAAATCCTGATATCCCCATTTTTTTTTTTTTTTTCAAAAGTAACTGGTATTACCGAGGACAAACACAAAATAACCATCATAAATGCCCACTTTTAGCCTAAAGATGAATATAAGCAACTTGCGCGTCTCTTAGAATCAAAACTAGAAGCCGATCTCTCAAACACAGAATATTGTTCAGAACTTAAGAAACTGTTCAGTGATAGACCTCAAAGTAATTTTCATTTTCTATTCAAATTCCTGGAATTCATGTGTAATCTCCCTCCTCCTCCCACTTCATCGTGGCACAAGTGGCAGAAGTCGCAAAAACAATCAGAGCTTCACTCAATGATCCCTCCCAATAGGTCTTACAAAATAATCACGGTGTGAAGGGAGAAGACGTAGCTTGCCATTTTTTTTTTTTTTTTATGACCCTACCCATAAAGTGTGAGACAGAGGCCTAGCGTTTTGACATTGACATAAATGATACCTCCCCATCCAAATACATCCTAGACATAACAGACAAATGTGGAATTGATAGATTCAGCAAAGCCTAACCAGTAAGAATAAATACAATATCTTCCATAAGCAACACACCAACCCACCTTGACCCCCGCAATACAAGAGCACCTGTAACTAACCACCTTGGCATCACCTGGTTGTAACAACTACTAACCATCACCAACTACGCACGTGATCCACAGACATGCGACATAGTACTCACCTTGAGAAAGATCTGTAATCTTGCTGATTTCACTTTCCTAATCCAAAACACCTGACTAAACGCAGAGTAAGACAAACAGCGACGCCCCCACATTGTCACAACACAAGATGCCTAATGTCACCAGACAGAATCATTGAACACTACCCCAATTACATTACCGTAAGTTGATATATACACACCATGTCTAATCACACCCACCAACCATACGACTAACCCCTATATAGCAGAACTAACACCAATGCCTAGAATTGTGAGCTAACACGTCTCACATACGACAACCCACTAACCCCCTTTATTATCGGATGGCTATACTGCCGAGAGCGCCAGAGCTGGCCAGGTCAAGAGCCTGCCAGACACATATCTGCCAAGGTCTCGAACCTGACAGAAGGCCCGGCACTTAGAGTATTATAGTCAAAGGACCTAATTGCAACCTGTTATATTTTGACCAGATCATATTGTTGATAAATAGAAAACAGTCCGGCAGAGACTTTATCTCACCCGCAAAACCACCTTTTGATTATATCACACCTTGTACACTGGTGTGATTTTCACAAATCCAATTCCCACAACACATGGGACTGCAGACAACGCCCAAACAAAATACAATGTCTTCTATTCACAGCAAATCACATTCAGATGCTGAATGTAAGGCCAACGACCTAACAAGACCCCCCCCCCCAACATATAACATACAATACATCAATAATTCCTACAACAACTCAGCTAGCATAGGTAATAACCAAAAAAGACCCCAAAGGTCATCA
This sequence comes from Oratosquilla oratoria, assembly GCF_046742065.1. NCBI lineage: Eukaryota > Metazoa > Arthropoda > Malacostraca > Stomatopoda > Squillidae > Oratosquilla > Oratosquilla oratoria. Next base: position 1,138,388 of record NC_134808.1, read on the forward strand.
AGTAATCAAAGTCATATTTACTGTACTCTACACAACTCCTATAACCATTCAGATAGAGACCGCCAACAACAGAACCACCAATCTACCCGCAGGTCTACCTAACACAACCAGAATAGACAATACTCGGTCCATACTACATTCTCCCGCTCTGACAACGAGTGCCGTGCTCAAAACCCACCATCTCCAACGCCGTGACCATAACCCACCACCCCCCAACAGGAACGCCCCTAAGCTTTCAGCAGGAACTATCAACCAAGCAACCCCCCCCCCGTAACGCACGCACACAAAACAGACAGTTGGGGGAATGCATACAAGCCTCCTACAGAAGAACCCCGTAACATTATCTATAGGTGAAGCAGAAGCCCTATATACATTCCTAATAGACATAGGCACAACGATAAACATACTTTCACAGATCACATGTGCGCAATTAGGTGACACCTACTATATTGACAGACCACACCTTACAGGAACCATGATAGGTGGTACACACCTAGATTTTACTTCTTCTATAACATTCCCCATAACCATTATTAATAACACATTCCCATCCATTGTCTTCTATGTAGTCGACATCACCCTACCGGAATGTCACAACATCCTGCCTGCAACCAAGTTTGTTCAACTCAGCATCTGCTGGCTTCACCAGAACACAGGATGCTTCCACAAACCCTTGAATCGATATCAAGCAATACCACCAACATTACGACACCTTTCTCCACCTACGCAGATATACCAAGTCAGACAACACCACCCGCTCCCCTCTTTCTCAACACACAAATTCTCACCAAATGCAAAATTACAATCCCTCCAGCAAAGAGTATGATTGTTTCAACAATCATACTTGGTGCACAGGCCAAGACATAATTGTGTCTCCAGATGCCTGTAGGAGAAAGAATCTCCATATGCCTGCTATATGGGATACAGTTAGACAGAAGAAAAGGGCAATAATCCTACTAGAGAACATCACGCATGCCCCAATTAAACTAAACAAGCACACCCACAGATAAGATATGTATAGCTAAATCATATGTAAACCCCATCCAGGAAACAAACATCACTCCTATCAACAGCATCACCACCAGACAAAACCCCATCCCAATCCCTCTCGAAGACTTCCAGTTAGGAATATTCCTCAACCCCATCATGAGGCAATTGCATTGGACGATGAACCATTAGAAAAATATTCCTGGTTAAACACCATATACACATACCACCCCACACACACCCATCTATACTCCAGCCTATAGAATTCCTCAGAGTAGAAAAGAAATCTTATTTCAGGTCACATAGACGAGATGCTGGAACAAGGTGTCATTAGACACTCAATCTCCTTGGAACTCTCCACTTTTCCTAGTTCCTAAAAGGGATGGATCTTTTAGACCAGTCATAGATTTCCGTAAAGTAAACACAAACACCACCCCAGACCGCATGCCAATGCCCGTCATAGCAGATGTTCTTCAATCACTAGGCCAAGGAAACTAGGTTTTCTCAACCCTAAACCTTAAATCTGCCTTTTGCCAGATTGAACTAAGGGATGAGTCGAAAGAGGTCACAGCCTTTAGCACTGACAAGAGTCATTTCCATTTTAATCGAATGCACTTTGGACTAAAGAATGCCCCTAGTACACTACAAAGGCTCATTAATAGCCTTTATAAAGATAAATTAGGCAAATCCCTTTTCGTCTATCTAGGCGACCTAATAATATTCTCGCTAATTGTAGAGGACCACCTTGACACCCTTGGGTACGTCTCATGCACCATCAACAATACCGGCCTCAATATTCAGCTTAACAAGTGCTCTTTTCTAAAAAAAGGAGATTACCTTCCTTGGCTATACAATGAACAAAGACGGAATCCACAACAAAAAAAAAAGATAATAATAATAATAATAATAAATAAAAAATCAGAGCCATTGCTGAATTCCTCACCTCAAAGGACGAGAACTAACTCCATTCTTTTGTTGACATGGTAGCCTACTACAGACACATCATAAGAAATTTTGCGGAATTAGCTGCCCCACTTACCAAATTCACACGTAAGAACGTACCTTTCAAATTTCAAATGGGATGGGGCTCTGAAGAACAAGAATGTTTCCAGAAAATAAAAACAGCATTATACAGGTCACCCATACTTGCTTTCCTCGACTTCACAAAGTAATTCATTCCGTTCAAGGACGCATCCTATCTTAGTGTAGGTGTAGTCCTATAACAAATAAACTCAAACGGAAATATAGAGCGATAGCGTACGCAAACCGCGTGTTAAACCCTGCAAAGCGTCACCTACTTGGAAGTTCTAGCTGTAGTCTGGGCTCTAAAACATTTCCGGGAATTCATCCTGGGACACAAAATCACAGTCATGACAGACCCTCAACCTTTAACAGAGTTTTTCAAAAGAAAAACCTTACAGGGTAAGATAGCAAGGTGGTACATAACTATCTTAGAAGTCAACCCAGAGATTACCTACATAAAAGGTAAGGCAAACTTCGTTGCAGACGCACTTAGCCGAAACCCCGTGATCGCAACAATTCCAACCACCCACAGCATTTTCTCTCAGGAACTCCGAGAAGAGCAAAAAAAAAAAAAAAAAAATACCCAAACTGGTCACATGTAATCCTCCACCTAGAAACGAGAACCACCCCACAAAAGCACCCCCCTTCGAGAATTACATCTAAATGATGGAATTCTTAAAAAAAAAAAAAAAAAAAAAAAAACACTACTGTATCCTTAACTGGTGCTGAAAGGATACATTTTACAGAAGTCGGGATGGTTAATCCAAACTCGTAGAAAGTTCCTTTCCTTTATTCAAGGGATTCACTTGTTTCACAATACACTGAAATTGACTACATGTCTTTTCTATTTTATACAGTTAATTGTCTCTATCACTAGCCTTTTGCACAATACCTGTCATCGCACCAACTCGTCGTCCTCCCCGGTGCGTCTCAGTTTCGTTCGGCGGAAACGCTAGATATGCAAAATTTCCAGGTGCTAGCAATTGTACTTACACTGTGTTCAATGGGAGTATTCGGCCTCCCACAACCAATATTCTCATACTTAATTACTAATTACATCCCATTTATTTATTATATAATATTTCCAAGGGGGAAAAGCTCGTTGTTATTGGGTTGTTCTGTAATGTTATGAGTTGGTGGTCGACTGCACTTATAAGTGTGCGTTCGTGTGTGTGTGTGTGTTGCCTGGCTGTCGGGATGCTAGAGATTGCTTGGGTCAGCGAGATGTGTGTTGCATTGGACCTCGTGATGCTCAGCTCAGCAATCTCGAGACAGGAAACAGTGTGAGGTTGGGGTGGTTGGGTGAGGATGTAAATGGGTCATATGACTGGGTGTATGCTCACGTATATATGGTACGTATACACTACTACTCTACCCAAATAGTGATCCCAAATTCATTGATTCCCCAAACCCTCCTAATAGTCCACGATAGAGCCATTGCAGGTCACCCAGGCATAGATAAATGCCTAGAAACACCAGACGGGCGTACTTCTGGCCCAAGATGGACACAGACATCACCCGTCACATTGAACACTGCACTATCTGTAACCAACTTCGTGGACCAGACCCTTAACCACTCCGAATTGGAGAGGTACCCATTCCCTCAGAACCATGGGATATTATGGATATTGATCTTTTAAAGCTACCTCCAAGCCGCCAAGCTTCCCAATGCGTCCTTGCCGCAGTGGATTACTTTTCAAAGTGTACGATGCTAGTGCCCCTACCAGATAAATAAGCAGAAACAGTGGTCCAAGCTTTGGTTGACTAAGTGTTCTATAAGTATAATATACCTCGTTAAATCCTCTCTGACAACGGCTCGGAATTCAAGAACGAAGTCCTCCAAAACGTAGGCAAATTATACCACATAAACAGGTTATACGCCACAGCATATCACCCACAATTAACAGACTTCTAGAGAGAACAAATAGAAAAATCCTAGATGTCCTCCGTCCCCTACAAGAGTGCCTTTGTGACACATGGGAAGACTGGCTTCCACAAGTGCAGGCCACCATTAATGGCTCTATTAACTCAGCGACGAAGAACTCTCCCCACTTTATACTCTTCGGCCAGCCCCTCTGTATGCCTTATAACATATTGGAGAAACCCCCTCCTCCCCTTTACACAATAGAAGATTACGCAAAGCACGTAGAACTCGCCATGTACTTGATCCACAAAGAAGTAAAAAAGAACCTCGAACAAGAGAAACAACAAACTCGAATCAAGCAACATGATCACTCTCGATCCTTGTCTCTCACCCCAGGTGATGTTATCATGCTTAAACACCACAACATATCTAACAAATCTTAAACAAAGTTCTTTGGCCCACTTGTAGTAGCAGAAAATCTAAGCAATAACAACTACCACCTTACAGACCCGTCAGACGACACCCTCATCACAGCACACGGAGAAAAACTAAAACCAATCAAATTCGACATTCGACGTCAAGTCCATCCTAGACATACACGGTTTCCTACCAAACCGACCTCCACCCACCACCCTACATCACCCACCCACAACCACAAAAACCTCAACCCCCTTCCTTTCACATGTCACTACGCTCCAAGCGGTAAATCTCTATAACAACCCAGATCCCCCCCCCTCCCTTAGAGGGCTGGACGTCATGCTCACCTAAGTGGAAAGTGATCACAATCCCTATTCATCAGACTCTTCCCCAACTATATAAACTCTCTCCAACTGATTAAACGAAAACACACCCAGTAATAAAATACCTAACCACACTCTCACACTTCCAGGACACTCCTACCTCTCATCCTCGTATGCGTCGTCGCAGCCTTCTCTGGTGATAACCTATCGAGGATGATTCCATTAGCGATTGTCGCTCTTGCAGGACAGGTAATGTTTATTCGAGACACAACCACAGTAAAAATGGAGTTCGACATCATAAAACTACTGTACACAGAAACCAAGAGTCAATATGTAAGCTTACGTGTACATTATCAGATCCCTTCCATGCCACTCCCACTCCCATAAGTAACTCCACAGAATCAAGAGACAACATGTTCTACTCGATATCCAACAACCTTAACACGCTACTCCTCCAACTCTCCACAATTGAACGGAGAGACATGATGATAAATCATAACACAGAACACCACCATACCTCCTTCAGACATAAAAGAGGACTCATGAATTTTATGGGTTCCCTTTCTAAGTCCTTGTTCGGCATTGCTACTGAAGATGATATAACAAACGTACATCTCACTATAAACAAAATTAACTCCAGACTTAATAAGATGAGAAATCTTATTCTACTTAACTACCAAGACTCACAGCACTTGGCAAGCTTAATTAACATTCTATTGGACCGTTTCTCCCAACTTCACGAATACTCCCTTACTCAGTCTACCCGATTCCATGACCTGGAAATGTTCACATACAACTCAGACCAAATAAACGAATTAAGTAAACACAGAGATATGGTTAGGCACTACTACCATATACTTATACTCGACTTCATCGACGCAGCCGCCAATAAGGCCAGCCCAAACCTCCTCCCCAAAGGTAAATTAAAAACTGCACTCTCCATTGCCTTAAGAATCCTCCAACTAAAATGTATCTTCCTCTCCGAACAGCTAGGCCTATATTAACCCCTCATTGAAACAACACTAGGTACAAATGCAATCTACACGCACGACCCACAAAAGAGATTCATAGGTTGGAATATAATCTCATTCCCATACACCTACAAAACTTAACTATCACTCTTGATGTTGAACCCACCACCATTATCAAATTTCAAGACGGCCAATGGTACTCATACACCCCCTCTTCTGACATCACCCTATTCAAATTAGCTGTTTCTAAATTCCATGTTTGCCCCGCCAGCACACTAGACAGCCGCCATTACAGAAGTGTCAACCCCAATAAAACCCTTCACGTACACATCTATAAGATTACTTCCTATTCTTCCCATGAACCACACTCGTTTCAGCAGTCTGTACAAACAACCCCTCACCTTGGCAGAAACCAATCCGTGGACCTGTCTCAATCCGCAACTCATGCCAAATACACTTTGAGGACAAAAGCTTCCACCCCAACCACCGCCCACAACATTCTTCATTACAATCTCAGCTCCACCCTCAACCCTATTGCAGCCCTTCCAATACCCCTAACACCCCCAAACCTCTTTCCCTTTCCTTAAACCCACAAGATTATGTAGCTTTGCTAAACGCCACCCAATCAAACATAATAGACACACTGCAATTCTCCACCCCTATACTCCCATCAATCGCTATATCCCTCAGTTCCCTCGCCCTTCTAGTCCTGCTCCTCCTCATTTGTAGATTAGTATATGTCTGCGCGCTCCAACGCGCTCAATAGGAAAATTGAATCCTAATTATATACACTAGAATTAAGTCTTAACCATGTCTTATCAATTATATTCCATATGTAACCCCTAGGAAAATTAAAACCTAACTATGTACACTAGGATTAAGTATCAAATATGTTTTATCATTTATAATCAATATGTAACCCTATGAAAAATAACTAGCCAAGAAATGTTAAAATTCTTCATACCTTTGAATTTATTACCACTCCAACTGCCCAACTCTCAGAAACGAGTTCCATTAATCTTTTTTTTTTTTTTTTAGATGGGGTTTACACGGTCTAACGGTTCGTCGAATGCGGTTCGACAGACACGTGTTTAAAGTGATGTGTGAACGGGGTTTGGGGGTTTAACCAACGTGTTCGACAACCAGATACCTCGTTCACGCGTTCACACATCACTTTAAACACGTGTCTGTCGAACCGTGTTCGACGAACCGTTAGACCGTGTAAACTCTCTCTTACAAGTGTTAACTAACAGAGAAGAACCCCGTTACACTTAGATGATTCCATATTGCAATTCAGAGAAAAAAGTACATTTTGCACCTGTGTCGGTAGACAAAGAGCTACTCACAGAAAAGAGTACCCTTTCCACCACTGTCGATGGACAAGGAGCAACTCACAGAAAAGAGTACTCTTTCCACCAATCACGGAAGACAAAATACAATCCCCAGACATGACAAATATATATACATATACATATGCATATACATGTATATATATTTATATATATATATATATACATATATATATCTTTAATTTAGTGTACGTATTTTTGTCATCTAAGAAGTCATCCATTTTGTCAATATAATCCTTTTTGTTCATAATGACAACACTATTACTTTTATCAGCTTTAGTCACATGTAATTCATCATCCTTTTTCAATTTGTCGTAAGCCATGAGAAAACGTTTGGGGCATGTAGGTTGGTTGGTTGATGACATGGAACTATAAACCAAACCTTTACTGATGTTAATGTCTTCAATGGGCACATTTCCAAACTTCTCAAGATTACAAAAACCTTGCGCAACGCTCACACTGTCCAACTGTTTGGAAACGGCAAAACTAAGACCATACCCCAGGGCACATTTGGCATCTTCACTTAATTGTTTATTTGATAAATTTATCACAAAATTAGTGTTGGCGTTTTTGGTCCACTCACTTTCCTTGATTAAATTATCAAGTTTCTTATCTAATTTGATTGTCAGAGTGTGGCACACTAACCTCATTTTGCCATAGCAATAATCTAACAAACTCATCTATCATCTAACCGTTAGATGATAGGATGTAAACTCATAAGTGCTCGATTTGTGTTTAATTATCAATATTACGTTAGGTTAGATGATAGTATACAAAACTTTAAGGTGTCAATTATTCGAAGTGTGTGAGACCCCGACATTCATATGTCCGACATATTCAATCGGTTCCAAAGGAGAACCTCTATTCAATAAGTTCGCAGTAACTCACCCCATCAATTTACCGGTTTTCAACTACCAACTCCCTTCCGAGTTAACTAGCGATCTTCCTAAACCACCCACTTGCTGTAGCCTAACGTCTAACAATATTCACGACCCCATTATAGTGGCTTTTCCTCAGTGACTGTGCCTAGGAGATTTATACTATCCCCCCACAGATTCGAAAGTTAACTATACCTTAACAGTGAGCCGTGTATTCTAAGATTCAGACCATTAGTTAGCCATATTCTGATTCAGCGACAGTCTATGTGTGAGCTATCCTCTTTCCTATCGGGAATCCTCGAAGCAGACTATACGTAGGCTACGGGCATATAATCTGAGCGCTGAACCTTAGTATACACACCGTCTGTAGAATAAATGTTCATAGACCGGGTTCTTACAGAGACCCACCATAGATTTCACTCCACCCGAAAAGGGAATTAGTCAATTTTCCGTGTGTGAAGTCCAAGAATTGGTTTATACTGATATTTCTGGAATGGAATTCTCGAGTATATACACTCACTATGCCTTTCAATTTAGAAACTTTTGTCAAAAATCCCTCAGTGGATCAGTTAGAGTATAATCTCAAAAAGGATGATTGGAGACTGTTGGCTCAAACCTACCAAATTAATGCTCCTGCTAAATTACGTAAAGATGAACTCAAGTGAGTGGTCATCGAATCCCTCGTAGATTCCTTGGTACTGGATTCAGACGCATTCGAATTACTTCGCCAGGAGAGTGATCGTGACGTAACTTAAGGCGACTCTGTAAGTGATAGTGACCCCCCCCCTTGCAGACCGAAGCCCACGCTCCCCCCCCCCCACTCTCCATTCAATAAATCAGTAGTATCTTTAGAATTAGAGAGAGAAAGAATGAGACAAGAGCGGGAGCTTGAATTACTGAGAATAAAAGAGCGTGAGAAAGAAAGAGAGGAACGTGAGAAAGACCGTGAGCATGACAGAGAAAGACAATGTGAGTGTGAGAGAGAACTTGAAATTGAATAGCAGCGTTAGTTAAATTTGGCTGACATAGATAGGAAAAATAAATGTGTCCACCTATTAAATAACCAAGTTGCCTCTCTTCCTAATTTCAATGAGTCAGACCCAAAATAGTTTTTTAGGCAATTTGAACGTCTAGCTGAGCACGTAAACTGGCCCGTAGAAGAATGGGTGTGGATCATACAAAGCAAGTTGGTAGGAACAGCCGACAAAGTCTTCGACAGTCTTGAGGAATACTCATCCTATTAAATAGTCAAATCTAGTATCCTCAATGCCTATCAAGTTACCCCTGAGTCGTACCGTCAAACATTCAGAAATTTGACCAAATCTGCTAACTCGACATTTGTCGAATTTGCCTCTGAAAAACTCAGAATTTTTAAACAATGGCTCTCTGCCACCAAAGTAAAGACTTACGATCAACTCGTTAACTTGATGGTCTTCGAGGAATTTAATCGCAGAATTCCATTCCACATCATGCTTCATTTAAATATGAATTTCATAAAAGGGAAAGATGTACTCAATTTAACTGAGACAGCATTACTTGCCGATCAATATGCAGTACTTAATAGATTAAACGTACAGCGGGGAAGTAATGTTGTAAAGCAATTATTAGGTTCCCTTGCCACTCCTGATAATAAGCAGGCAGGAAAGACCTCTATCCCTACCCCCCTCTACTCTTCCTGTAGCTATTGTAAGAAACCTGGCCATCACATCACTCAGGCTGCAGAGTGTCAAAGTGCCCGAGTGGATCGAAAGCACCTATCCTGAGTACTGAATCAAAATCTTACGGTCCTCGTAAACCTGTGACCCATGTAGTAAGAGGTAGCTTCCCTCCCGCGAAGATGCTTTTAAAGACTTCAAGTCCAATGGTAAAATTTTCACTACTGAGAAAAGCCCCTCTCAACAAAATAATAACAGCTCATTTTGACAAAGTTAAAAAAATCAATCCAGGTGATGAGGTACTCCTTCTCTTACTAGTCCCAGGGACCCTTCTTTCTCTCAAATTCCAAGGCCCTTATATAGTTTCTCATCGGCTGGATAAGCAAAATTACGTAGTCCTCACTCCTGACCATCGTAAAAATTCTAGACTCCTACACGTCAATCTCATGAAAGAGTATGTCCGTAGAAAGCCTACTAATGCCCTAGAGAGACCAATATCATGCCTTGTAAAATCCTCCCTTGCCGATGAACCTAACATACGAGAAGTCGATACGACTGCTCTCGAGTCCAACTCTGCCCTACTTGCAGACCCCATTCAGTGCCTTGGGCCCCTTATTCCTGACAAAGAATTGCACTCTAATACTCTTCCTATCCGCCAGACCCCTTATCGCCTCTACCCCCATAAGGCAGAGAAGATGCAGGAAGAAGTGGCCTACCGGTTGGAGAACGGGCTAGCTACTAGCTGCTCCCCCTAAACATCACCGGCGCTTCTAGTACCGACTAAAGCAAACGAACGTGAATGCCATCCTGAACTTCCCAGTACCATCCAACCGGAGGTCTCTCCAACGGTTCTTGGGGATGGTAGGGTGCTGCTGCCGTCTCTGCCCCAACTTCTCCATCGCGGTTCCTCTCACCGCCCTCACCAGTCCCAAGGAGAAATTGGTCTGGTCCCCAGCCTGCCAACGCTCCTTCGAGACCCTTCGGCAGTTCCCAAGCAGCAAAACGGTGTTCAAGACCCCCGACTACCCCCATCCCTTCGTCGTCTACGTAAACGCATCGGGAGAAGGGATAGGAGGGGTCTCGCTGCAGGAAGCCGACCACAGCCCTCTTACCTTCATCGAGGGGGCCCGTATCTTCGATCAACGAGTCCTCCGGTGTGGCCGTGTCCTCCAAGTCTTCAAATTCCTCATGGTCCATCTCAGAGGAGAAGACAGCCTTATTGCTGACACCCTGTCTAGGGGAGCGACCACCATCCTAGACGATTCACGGTGGCTATGGACTCTCTAGTCCAGCTGCTCCCCGTTACGCTGGACTTCCGGCGGGGGTTGTTATAACCAACCGTGAATCGAGCCATTTTCTAGTTGCCCGCCAACTACTAAAGGCTTCAAACATGACTCGTCGCCATTATACGTTCTCACAACGTTTGTAATTCGAACCTTATCATGAAACAATTGGCCACGCCTTCCTCGGGTATATAAGGTGAAACCGGCTGTCCGCCCCCACACACAGACTCCCACTCACACAACCCCAGGCCTCACGTACTTCTCGCTGTATATTGGTGCCTTGCTGTTCTGCTCGCAAGTATAGTATTAATCAATCTTGGACTTGTATATCATTACTTTTGTATGTTTTTTGTTTTGAACTTTTGTTATTTCTCTTGTATGAATTTATTTATGTTAAATGTTCCAGTGTACTTTGAGTGTATGATCGTAAATGTTAAACAGTAAAGCTTTATTTTTTCTTTGTTTGTAAATATAGTTTATTTAAGTTTCGTGCAGACTTCTATCTTACCTCCATCCTTACTTACATTCACTCTCAAATATTACTTTTCCTCGGAACGTACGTTTATCTATCTAGATTATCTATACGTTCCACTTTATTATTGTGGGATTGCTTCCCAACTGGAAGTCGACTTACTCCTAGACTCGACTTAAGTTCCACTTTTTACATTAACTCAGGCCAAACCAACCAAGCAACCCATGACAATACACACACACACACACACACACACACACATATATATATATATATATATATATTTATATATATATGTGTATATATATACAAATTTATACATATATATGTACACACATATATATATATATATATATATGTATATATATATATTTATATACGTGTGTGTGTGTGTGTGTGTGTGTGTGTGTGTGTGTGTGTGTGTGTGTGTGTGTGTGTGTGTGTGTGTGTGTGTGTGTGTGTGTGTGTGTGTGTGTGTGTGTGTGTGTGTGTGTGTGTGTGTGTGTGTGTGTGTGTGTGTGTGTGTGTGTGTGTGTGTTTAACAACCCCCTCGCCGCTCTCCATTCCAGGTGACTGGAGTCACCTCTCGCCGGGAGGGAGGTATTATGTAACCATTACTTATAACCTCACATATTGCAACACCGCCTATGGAAAACTGCATCGCAACGTACATACGAACATAAATACACAAACGCTCCTAAGCTCTTCCTTCACGAGGCTAAATCGTGAA
>NC_134808.1:1155339-1170339 GCF_046742065.1 Oratosquilla oratoria
AGTTATTATCCAATATCATTATATTTTTGTGTGCCATAAAAACGTCAGTCACTTATTATAATTTCATTATAGATTATTACAATATTTCGTTTTCACTTATCAATAATTGTACTTACTGGAGGAAGTGGATAGTTTTAGATACTTGGGTGCAAGTGTAGCAGGAAAAGGTGGAGTGAAGGTGGAGGTAGAATGTAGATTGAGAGAAGCGAGTAAATGCCTTGGTGGATTAAAGAGTGTAATGAGGAATAGACATTTGGGAATGGATGCGAAGAGGAGACTGTATGAAGGAGTGATTGTGCCAACAGCACTGTATGGGGCAGAAACATGGAACATAAGAGAAGAAGAGAGAAGGAGTTTGAATGTGTTTGAGATGAGGTGTCTGAGAAGTATGGTGGGGGTTACTAGGCTGGATAGAGTGAGAAATGAGGAGGTGAGGAGGAGAACAGGGGTGAAAAAAGATTTGGGAGATAGGGTTGATGAAAGAATATTAGGATGGTTTGGACACATGGAAAGAATGAGTGAAGAAAGACTAGTAAAAGAGGTATGGAAGGCAGATGTGGAGGGAGTGAACATGAGGGGACGTCCTAGGATGAGGTGGATGGATGGGGTGAAGGGGGCTTTGGGGAAGAGGGGAATGTCTGTTGAGGAAGGAAGGGAGAGGACGGAAAACAGAGGTGAGTGGAGAATGGTTGTATATGGATGATGTTGTGATTGCATGAGGAGGAATGGGCGGGGGGTGGGGGTGGGGTAGTATGTGTGAGTAAATTTTGACGCAGCCCGAAGGGATTTCTCCCCGTCCTCTCCTTATATGCAAGGGAGGACGGAGAGGGGGGTCGCCGATTAAATGAAGCGGCCTTGCTGTGGATGTGCTGTGTCTTGCGACACTGCTTCTGACCCAGGGCGGTGGGCAGGGTACAGGGATGACCCGTCATCCAGGAGGTGCTCAGATGAGAGGGAGGGTGGGAGGGGTGTGGAGTGTATTTAGGGATGAAATGGGTGGGAGTATTTTTATGCCTTTCCCTTTTTGGCTACCTCCCTTGTAAGGGGGAAAAAGCCTTGGTATATATATGTATGTATGTATGTGATAGTCAAAGAAACACTGTGAGAAGCACAATCCCACATCACACTGCACACACTTGTAGCGAGTCAATTTTCTCTCGACTCGTGATCGCCTGACAGTGTGGCTGCACACTTTACACCGCCTTTGAGGATTTCTCCCAGCATCACGGTGGTTGGTCGGCCAGCAGAAGTGGCGTGGAGTGAGCTTTTCGAAAGTGTCAGTTTGACTTGTGCGGGGTTGGGAAGCTGTGCGATGGTGCTGTTGTTCTGGCAGGTAGTAGGCAAGTATTTCCCTTGCCAACTCAGTGATGAAGTCCTCGTAGGTTTCCTTCCGTCCAGTGATGACTTTGTGGAGTATGTGGGCGTTATGAGTGAACAGGTCGAGATGGAAGAAAAATTTCTTGTGCCACTTCATATTCTTCCTGACATTCCACGGACGAAATCGTGGCATTGGATTTATCCACAAGTCGCATGTTCTTATTATAGTCTAGGACTGCAGCGGGTTTGGTGTTGTACCTGCCTGTAGCCCGGTCTACACTGTAAGACCGCACCATAAGATGCTCGTGGACAGTCGTCAGCAGGTTGCCCTCGCGTTTATTGACCCGTGTTATAGCGAAAATGTTTTTCGTCGTGAAGTACTTCACGTCACCCCTCTCAAGCCATTCGTTCTGGTCACGTCGTGGCAAATGCTTTCGGTTACGCTTGATAGTGTCACACATTTCTGTTATGCTTTTATGCTGAAAATCAGCCAACATTGGACTTGTGTGCCAATTGTCTACATAGAGTATGTGGCCCCGGTCCAAGTAACTTTCCAGGAATATGCCGGCAACCTGGCCTGAAATTCCGGGGTCAAAGGGAGGGACTACTTGTGTTGCACCGCCTGTGTACATGATAATGTCTTGAACATATCCTGTAGCACAGTCACATAGGACGAACAGCTTTAGGCCGAATGTGTGTCACTTACTCGGAATGTATTGCCGGATATGTGCTCAGCCCCTCCACAACATCAGGCTCTTGTCGATGATGTGGCTTGAAATCTCTGCTGAAAGCCTGCTTTAAGTGGTCACATACAGGACGTATTCGGCGTGGTGTCGGCAGGGAGGTCAAGAATGTTGTTGGGCAGGATGTAGATTGCCCATTATATCTACAAATCGGTTCAAGGGCATGATTTTGCTGAATATGGGGCTGGAGAGGATGGGGTCACTTGTCCAATACCTCTTATATGAAGACTTTTTTACTATCCCCGTCAGAAGCACAGCTGCGAGGAAACAAAACTTTTCCGCCATTCCAGTGGGCCTCCATGTCAGGTGTTGTGTTTTGGGCTTGATATTGCCGCCTAATGCCAGGTTGTTATAATCGTTTTGGCAACTTCCCCGACAAACTCTTTATTCACAAATTCCTGGAAGAAGGCCAGGCGTGTAGAATCTCGTGTGAAGTTGTCGTTGGTTTTGTCAACATTCGCCTCGTCCAGGAAAGGGTTTATCACTGGCACAAAATTGCTGCCATCCTGCCACTCCCACACAACCTCGTCCGATCCGTCTGACCCCTCGGCAACCCTCCCATCACTATCTTCTCTTCGTAGTCCTCCCCGCCTGGCACGTGCCGGGCGACCTTGAATTTGCCTGCCACGGCCAGCCCGGTAATATCAACCACGGCCGTGGCGACCCCGACAATCACGGCGACGTTGTTGAGGCATTACAGTGGCTACTTATGGTTGTCATTATTGTTGTTGTTGTTGTTGTTCCCCAGCGTCAGTTGCTTGGGCCAATGCAGCACCCAAGTCCAGTCTCGCTCCCTGAGTGGACAAGATAAACATAAGATATTTGGAATTTGCAGAAGGACTAGTAATGGTAATACACATATATCACTCCGCGTATGCTCGAGTCTACTATTCTTTGGAAAGGCTATAAGGCTAACTAGAACACTGGGAAGACATATTTTACACAACTATGAACATAAGATTCCTTACGTAAATATAAGAAAAATAAATTGTATGAAAATAAAATGCGCGTTTGTAAATATTAGAAATTCTTATGCAAACTTATGATAATTCAAGTGTTGTAATCCAAGGGTACAAGGCACGTGACGCACATTCGGGGGGGGGGGTGCTAGTTAAAGGGCTAGGCACAGGTTCAGGAGTGAATGGGGGATGCATAGGTGAAGGGGTGGATGGTTCCTCCTCCACCTCTTCCACGCCCTCGTCTTCGGTCTGGGACCCCTCCTGCTCCCCAGACCCCTCCACATACAGCATAGAGTTAGTGTATAGCTACTGACTGCGGGCGGGGACCTCGTCATAAGTAGTAGGTGGTCTGAAAGGGGCAGGGACGCCGTCTGTGACGCTCAATCCCTAAAACAATTGCGGCATACAACGTATGCCGCTGACGCTGTTGTTATGTTTAATTTGTAGCTAACTTATGTAGTGCGTTCGGATTAGCTTGGTTTGGCTTCGGCTTCGCCTTGACTAGAAATGAAAAGAAAGTCTAGAATAGAAAGAACAATTTTTAGCTTGAAACGTCTAGTTTTAATAGACAATTATACTTGTCTAGATAATTAATTTCGTTCCCACCAACACCAATTCTTCTAGCAACATTATTAAAGATACCACCAAGTATACCACAACATCTCTCAACTGCTAACTCAATCACCATTACCACCACCACTACCCCTACCACCACTACCACCATCACACAAAAGGATTACAAAGGATTACAAAGGCGGAGCATGCAGACAGGAGACCTTTTGGTCCATATCTAGGTCGGATGCGAAAAAATCATAATAATAATAATAATAACATATGGGAAAGGTGGAGGGGGAAACACGGGTCTTTATCTGATTATCGAGTTTATTCCTGACCGGTTTCGCTTACAATAGCTTCTTCAGAGGGCACTCCTCTGAAGAAGCTGTTGTAAGCGAAACCGGTCAGGAATAAACTCGATAATCAGATAAAGACCCGTGTTTCCCCCTCCACCTTTCCCATAATTTGTCCCAATGTCTCTACAATAATAACATAGTAAATAAAAACTATAATAACGTAAATAACAAATAAAATGCATAAATAAATGCATAGGTATAGATAAATAATAAACAAACAGGTAAACAGTAAATAATGATAAATTGATATATAGCTAATGATAAATGAAAATCAGACAGACAAATGATAACAAAACAAAAACAAATAACAAAATAAATTATAATCATTACAGCATCTTGCTTAAGTGTTTATCTAAATTATCTTTAAAGCTTCGAACTGAACTACATTGCACTACCTGTGCAGGAAGTTTATTCCGTTCATTAACTACACGGTTAGCAAAGTTGTTTCTACCTACTCCAAATTGAATCTATTTCCGGACAGTTTGAGACCATTGTTTCTTGTCTGATTCTCATTCAATGTGAAAATTTTGTCACTTTTGATGTTGTCAATTCCCTTTAGAATCTTAAAGACATGTATCAAGTCACCTCTGAGTCTACGCTTTTTTAGGGAAAACAGATTCATGTGTTTTAGTCGATTTTCGTATGATTTATTTTTAATATTTGGAATCAGTTTTGTGGCTCTCCGTTGTACTTTTTCCAATCTGTCAATGTCTTTAATGAGATTCGGTGACCATACGCAAACAGCATATTCCAAATGTGGACGAACTAACGATTTATATGGCTTGTTAATGAGTGATGGGCTTTTGAAATCAAAAGATCGCGCAATCAGTCCTAGAATCTTATTTGCTTTCTCAGAGGCTGAAATACACTGCTTGGATGATTTGAGGTCGTTACTGATAATTACGCCGAGATCTTTTTCACTATCCACTTTTGTTAACGAATTTCCAAATAACTTGTAATCGTACTTATTGTTGTTTTTACCTATGTGAATTACCTTGCACCTACTCGTGTTAAATTTCATTAGCCACTTTTCAGACCATTGCTGTAATTGATCTAAATCTTCTTGAATATCTAAATGGTTTGAGTTATCATTTGCCACTCCGCACAGTTTTGTAACATCAGCAAATTTGGAAACAGTAGATCTTAGTCCATGGTCTATATCATTTATATATACTATGAATAGAATTGGTCCAAGAACGGAACACTGAGGAGCTCCACTTGTAACATTTTTCCATCTAGAGGTTTTTCCATTTAAAACAACTCTCTATCTTCGACCATTCAACCAATTACTAGTCCAACCTAATAAGCTACCACTTATCCGTGTAAAGCTAATTTAGTAAGTAGTCTTTCGTGTGGGATGGTATCAAAAGCTTTTGCAAAGTCTAGATATATTAAATCTATATTGTTTTTTTTTTTTGTCATAATTCGAGATAACTGTGTTGTAGAATTCGAGTAAGTTAGTCACGCAAGAACGTTTCCGTCTGAAACCATGCTGGCTATCATTTATCAAACGGTTACTTCGATGTTCGATAGCATCTCTGATGATAGTTTCCATTATTTTTCCTACGATTGAAGTCAAACTTATAGGCCTATAGTTATTTGGTTTCTTTTTGTCACCTTTTTTGAATATGGGAGTAACGTTAGCTAGCTTCCATTCTCTTGGGACATCTCCGGATATGATGGATTTCTTGAAAATAATTTCTAATGGAACAACAATCTCATTTTTAATTTCCTTTAAGATTATTGGATGCCAACCGTCAGGCCCTGGTGTTTTATTAACTTTGAGTTTATCTATACATCTTTTGATTTTTTCTTTTGTTATATTTACCGTAGTGAGTAAGTTTACCCTAGACTTTTCACAGGTTTCAGTTTGGAATTCACTTTGAGGTGTTTCGTTTACGAATACCGAACACCCTACCACCATTTCTATCACTATCGCATTTTCTAATATAATTTCATTTACTATACTGTACTACTACCCTCCCTGTCGCCACAATCACCATCTCTCTCACTCCATCATGTCGTTTACTACGACCACGCCGCTTCTATTATATTCACCACACCACATTTACCATAATTACCACTCCCATGACATCTAAAATCCTTGCCCAAATTTGAAATGTGAGTCCAATGTAGGAGTAGGAGGAGGAGGAGGAGGAGGAGGTGGAGAAGTAGGAGGAGGAGGAGGAGAAGAGGGAGGAGGAGGATAACGAGGTTACTGTTGATCCTATTCTTACTGAGAAGTCCTTTTGCTGCCGCCAGGCGATTTTATTCATGACGGTAGGACCACCATCGACAATGAAGAGAATGAATAACGATATTATGCAAAGCCTGATTCATTTCGCGGTACATCAATGAACAGCGTATCGAGCTCATGATCAGGTGCTAGCGAGTTTCATTCCCGGAAACCCCTGCGTGCTATGTCACCTTGGTTCCCGACAGCCTGACCAGACAGGGAGACGACTCAACATCGGCCTAAAAAATAAAATATAAATGCTTTTTGCAGCTGATAGGGATTTGCTCTTCCAGTTGTTTCTCACTTCCCACTGTGTGAGAGTGGGATGATGAAATGAAGAATTTAAATGATTTCAGATAACTGTTATCATAATACCTGAATACATACAAAATTATTTTTTCCCTTATAAAAGGTATACAAATCAAGATAAGCACCACCTATATTCACAATAAAAGCAAGCTAACATTCCCTCTATGTTAGCACCTCAGAAATGAATGACAAAATATAATTAAAGATATAATGTACTTAGTCTTTGGCGTACCTTCTTTATCATGACTTGAGTAAATCTACGCTTGTGTTTTGCCATGTTTCAAGTTAAATTTTTGATGGGAGCACTGGTCGCTACATCGAGATGAAGTTTTAATATATTACTACGGCTTAGCTTCAAGCAACAGACAGTCACATGTTCACACACACACACACACACACACACACACACATACACACACACACACACACACACACACACACACACACACACATACGACTCGGTGGCGCGGTTGGTAGAGCGCTGGACTGCATTCACGGTGGTGCTCTCAGTACCTGGTTCGAATCCTGCCCAGGGCCGAAATTACCCATAGATCGGTCATACGAGCTCTGAGCTCTCTTCCGGGAGGGAAATAGTTGTCGATCACGAGTCCAACACGTGATCCAAAGACCAAGGTGAACACACACACACGACTCGGTGGCGCGGTTGGTAGAGCGCTGGACTGCATTCACGGTGGTGCTCTCAGTACCTGGTTCGAATCCTGCCCAGGGCCGAAATTACCCATAGATCGGTCATGCGAGCTCTGAGCTCTCTTCCGGGAGGGAAATAGTTGTCGATCACGAGTCCAACACGTGATCCAAAGACCAAGGTGAAACACACACACACACACACACACACACACACACACACACACACACACACACACACACACACACACACACACACACACACACACACACACACACACACACACACACACACACACACACACACACACACACACACACACACACACACACACACACTTACTTAGGTTACTTAGGTGATGGCTTCTAGGGGCTTTCAGCCGATGACAGCTCTCCAAGCCCCCCACGTAGAATATCTAAAGTCCAAAATCTGATTTCATCACTACATTCTCCAAGTCATACGAAGTAGTGAAGAAGTGTGTCTTTAGTCTCTTCTTGAAGATGGTCGTAGTTTCAGCCATTTTAACATTTTCAGGAAGTCTATTATAGAGACGTGGAGCACTATTAACAAACGCTCTACGCCCAGATTATCTATAAAACCTTGGCTCTAATAGTCTATTCACTTTAATACTGTGTCGCAAGGCTATGTCAGTATCTATTCGGAAATCCACGAGCATATTACACAAATAATTAGGCCTCCCAAACTTCAATGCCTGATACACCATAACACACTGTTTATACATGATGCGTGCTTTGACTGGGAGCCAATGAAGCTGTATTAACACTGGAGTTATCCGTTCCCTTCTTGACTGACCCTTTATCAGTCTCGCAGCTCTATTCATATTTAATTGAAGTTTCTTCAATAAGTAGTTAGGAAGACCATAATATAAAGAGTTGCAGTAGTCCAATTTACCCAACACATGATTTTAAATAAGCCTCCTCATAGAATTCTCATCAAGGTATTTCCTTACAAACGCTAAGTTTCTCAAATGATAACCAGCTACTTGCACAGTCTGATTTATCTGTTCTCTCATCATAAGTTCACTCTCAAGCAGAACCCCGAGACTCTTCACACATTTCCTCACTGTGATGTATGTATTATTGACATTCAAGACTCGAACACCCAGACGTTCGAAGTCAATTTCACGGCCGATAAACAAACACTCAGTTTTATCTTCGTTCAATTTCAGTTATCTAGAGTCCATCTAATGTTTAATGTCAACCAGTATAGCACTAAGCTGATCTTCGGCATCATGTATATTTGTTATAGACATGTAAAACTGAGTGTCGTCAGCAAACAGTTTAAACTTAACTCCATGCTTTTTAAGTACCGTAGATAAGTCAGCAGTGTATATACAAAAAAGTACCGGCCCCAGCACACTACCTTGAGGCACTCCCCTAGTCAAAGGTATCGAGTTAGAAAACTCATTACCTATTTGCACACAGTAGGTTCTACCTTCCAGGTAACTCTTAAGATACGAGAGAGCAGCACCTTCAATGCCAATGTGTTCACAAACTCGAAGCAATACAACATGCACTACCGTATCAAAAGCTGCACTTAGGTCAAACAAAATCAATAGTCCACACTCTCCTCTATCCAGAATTCCTCGCATGTCACTCACTACAGAACACAAAGCAGTTTCAGTAGAATACAGAAAACGATATGCCGACTGATTGTCATGAATCGCCCCAACCTCATTCAAGTGTTCATTTAGTTGTATTAACAGAACACTTTCCAGTGCTTTGGATTAAAACGTCAAATTCGACACTGGACGGAACGTACTGAGTGACTGGGGATCAAGATTTCCTTTTAATATCGGTTTAACAATGGCCTGCTTTTCAGAATTCGGGAATAATCCCTCCAAAATACTTGAGTTCACCATGTTCGTAATCACAGTTATTAGTCTATCAAAATTCACATTACTATGAAGCATGCTAATTGGCATGGGATCGTTAGCAGAGTAAGTAAACTTTGCTTTCTTGATTACATCCTTGACCGTTGACTCGCTCACTGTTTGAAACGCAGTTAATTTTATTTCTGAAGTCTGTTCACTCTCCAACACAACCGCATTATCATTACTTGTCGCCGAAATTATTCTCGCTATCTTGTTGTCAAAAAAGTATAAAAATTCATTTTCCAATTCACTATCAGAATATCCCTCAGGCAACTTGCGTTTCTTTTTATTGCCCGTCAGATTGTCTAGCACCTTATAAAGTTTATGCATATTAGGCCCAGCCTGTTCAATTTTACCTTTATAAAAATCACGTTTACACCTACTGATAAGTTTCTTTTCATAATTGAGTGCCTGAGTATAAGCCACTCTATGCTGATCAGTCTGTTGCCTGCGCCACAATCTCTCCTTTTACTTGTCCTTGCCCTTCTAATTTCATCATTAAACCATGGAGAATCTTCTTTCACTACTATTTTCTTCGATGTCAAAGGACACATCTTTTCATATTCCTCCCTCATCACACTATTGTATATAGTGTATAAACATTCATGACACTCCGATCTTTTTCTTGAACTATGACTACACAAATCACTTTGTTGCTCCATAATCTTATCAAAAATTAATAATAATAAGGTGTCACAGTCCATATTCCTTGTAGAACGAAAAGTAATTTCTTTAACTTGTCTTCTATTAAGCGCCAAAGCCAGATTAAATGACACAAGTTTATGTACTGGCGACAGAGAGCACACATCGTCTACGTAAAGGTCACGCACAAGGTCACTCAATGTATCAACCAACACTAAATCAATTATGTGACCACAATATTGATAAGATTACACATTGCTACCATTTCTATAAAAAGTTGTACGTAGCGAGCCTTTGTGTCATCAAACCAAAGGTTAAAGTCGCCCCATACAATAATATTCGTGCTTACCATGACAATAGTTTCTAAAAATAGTTCAAACTCATCAATAGATAAACTGACACTAGCAGCGGGTGGTCTATATATTGTCACAATCGTTAATTTATTTCCATCAATTTCACACTCAATTTGCAATAACTCAAAACTATTATAGATGGGCGTCCTGCATTTTTTCACCTTCTAAACTGAATTTGAGACAAACATACCCACGCCCCCTCCACGACCCATACTCCTAGGGTTGTGTACAAAAGAATGCGTTACAGGGGTCATTTCTTTGATAGCTGTTGAATCAAGATCAGTTAACCAAGTCTCAGTAACAGCACACACACACACACACACACACACACACACACACACACACACACACACACACACACACACACACACACACACACACACACACACACACACACACACACACACACCTCTCATGGCGCTGTAGTTAGAGCTCTGGCCTGCCACTACGGAGGTCCGGGTTCGATCCTCGCCCGGGGCTGAAATAATATCAGTATCGCAGCGCTGAGGGGTGTTACTCCAACTCTCGTGGGCGGGGAGTTGGGTGTGTGTGTGTGTGCAAGGTCATAGCATTACCCATAGATCGGACCTACGAGCTCTCTTCCAGGAGGGAAATAGCTGTCGATCACGAGTCCAACACGTGATCCAAAGACCAAGTGAATACACACACACACACACACACACACACACACACACACACACACACACACACACAAATGATTAAAAAGGATTACAAAGGCGGAGCATGCCGACAGGAGACCTTTTGGTCCATATCTAGGTCGGATGCGGAAAAAATCATAATAATAATGAAATAATAATTATAAAAAAATTATAGTAATGTATGCAACAAACAAAATACATAAATAAATGCATAGGCATAGTTGAATAACAAACAAACAGGTAAACAGTAAATAATAGTAAATTGACATATAACTAATAATAAATAAAAATCAAACAGACAAATGATAACAAAACAAAAACAAATAATATAAAGTAAATTATAATCATTACGGCATATTGCTTAGGTGTTTATCTAAATGAGTCTTAAAGCTTCGAACTGAACTACATTGCACTACCTGTGCAGGAAGTTTATTCCATTCATTAACTACACGGTTGGCAAAGTTGTTTCTACCTACTTCCAAATTGAATCTATTTCCGGATAGTTTGAGACCATTGTTTCTCGTCTGATTCTCATTTAATGTGAAAAAATTTTCACTTTTGATGTTGTCAATTCCCTTTAGAATCTTAAAGACCTGTATCAAGTCACCTCTGAGTCTACGATTTTTTAGGGAAAACAGATTCATATGGTTTAGTCGATTTTCGTATGATTTATTTTTGATAATTGGAATCAGTTTTGTGGCTCTCCGTTGTACTTTTTCCAGTCTGCCAATGTCTTTAATGAGATTCGGTGACTATATGGAAACAGCATATTCCAAATGTGGACGAACTAACGATTTATATAGCTTGTTAATGAGTGATGGACTTTTGAAATCAAAAGATCGCGCAATCAGTCCTAGAATCTTATTTGCTTTCTCAGAGGCTGAAATACACTCTTGGATGATTTGAGGTCGTTACTGATAATTACGCTGAGATATTTTTCACTATCCACTTTTGTTAACGAATTTCCAAATAACTTTTAATCGTACTTATTGTTGTTTTTACCTATGTGCATTACCTTGCATTTACTCGTGTTAAATTTCATTAGCCACTTTTCAGACCATTGCTGCAATTTATCTAAATCTTCTTGACTATCTAATTGGTTTGAGTTATCATTTGCCACTCCGCACAGTTTTGTATCATCAGCAAATTTGGAAATAGTAGATCTTAGTCCATGGTCTATATCATTTATATATACTATGAATAAAAGTGGCCCAAGAACGGAACACTGAGGAGCTCCACTTGTAACATTTTCCCATCTAAAAGTTTTTCCATTTAAAACAACTCTTTATTTTCGACCATTCAACCAATTACTTGTCCAACTTAATAGGCTACCACTTATTCCGTGTAAAGCTAATTTAGTAAGTAGTCTTTCGTGTGGGACGGTATCAAAAGCTTTTGCAAAGTCTAGATATATTAAATCTATATTGTTTCTTTTGTCATAATTCGAGATAACTGTGTTGTAGAATTCGAGTAAGTTAGTCACGCAAGAACGTTTCCGTCTGAAACCATGCTGGCTATCATTTATCAAACGGTTACTTCGATGTTCGATAGCATCTCTGATGATAGTTTCCATTATTTTTCCTACGATTGAAGTCAAACTTATAGGCCTATAGTTATTTGGCTTCTTTTTGTCACCTTTTTTGAATATGGGAGTAACGTTAGCTAGCTTCCATTCTCTTGGGACATCTCCGGATATGATGGATTTCTTGAAAATAATTTCTAATGGAACAACAATCTCACTTTTCATTTCCTTTAAGATTCTTGGATACCAACCGTCAGGCCCTGGTGTTTTATTAACTTTGAGTTTATCTATACACCTTTTAATTTTTTCTTTTGTTATATTTATCGTAGTGAGTAAGTTTACCAGACTTTTCACAGGTTTCAGTTTGGAATTCACTTTGAGGTGTTTCGTCTACGAATACCGAGCTAAAATAATTGTTTAAGATATTATACATTCCTTAATTTGAATATTCAAGTTGACCGTCAGCAGATAATACTGGACCAATGTGATTCCTAACAACCTTTTTATCTCTAATGTAACTATAGAATTCTTTGGGATTCTCTTTGGATTTATCAGCGATGTTCATTTCGTATTGTTGTTTTCCTTTTCTTGTTGTCTTTTTTAAATCTCTCTGTATTGATACATAACTTTCATAGTCATTAGATGCACCCGAGCACATATATTTCTTATAAGCCTGTCTCTTTTTAGCAATACTTTTTTCAGTTTCTTTGTCGAGCCACTTTGGGCGAGCCTGATTTGGGGGACGTCTGTCCTTAAAAGGAATGTAAGTTTGAATCATCTTAGTGAGCGTATTTTGAAATATTTCCCACATCTGATCTACAGGTCTTTCGTTTAATTTTGCCTCCCAATCTGTAAGCTGAAGCTCCTGATGTAGTCCTATGAACTGAGCTTTACTGAAATCGGGTATTTTAGAAACACAAGTATCTACTCTAAAATTATTTAGGAGTTTGAATCTAACTAAGTTGTGATCGCTATTTGCAACAGATTCACCGACTTCTACATCAGTTACTATGCTTTCGCGGCTAGTGATCAATAGATCGAGTAAGTTTCCATATCTTGTGGGCTCTTTTACATGCTGAACTAAGTAATTGTCACCAAGAAAATCAATCAAGCGACTACCTATATGGCCATGTTCAAGGGTCATCCAATCAATGTCAGTAAAATTGAAATCACCCATTATCAATAAATCCCGGTTGCAGAAACTAGACAGTTCTTGAAATAATAATTTGTCGTCTGCTGATGATAATGTCTTTGGCCTATATATTACACCTATATTCATTTTTTGTCCATTTGTTTGGGTTAACTCAACCCACAAACTATCGTATGCATCCTGTTTAACTTTCTCTAAAATACAAGCGTGAACATTGTTTTTAACGTTCAACAGAACACCCTCACCTTTCTTGTGGTTTTTATCCTGATGAAAGTTTTTAAACCCCGCAATATTAAATTCAGCATCGAACTCTGTACCATTTAACCATGTCTCAGTTATTCCTATCATATCGAGATTTTCGCTTTTGACATACGCCTGTATTTCTTGAAATTTGTTCCTAATACTACGAGCATTAAAGTACATGGCTTTAAGAAACTCGTGATTATTTCTTTTTGACACATTTTGAGTTTCAATATCATGTCTTACATTATCATTTTGTTTTTTATTTATTCCTTGCTCTATATTATTATTTGGTCCTTCATCGACATTCAATGCCTCATTAACATTTCTCCCATCAAAATTAAACATCAAATTAAACATCAAAACACACACACACACACACAAACACACACACACAAACACACACACACAAACACATACACACACACACACACACACATACACACACACACACACACACACACACACACACACACACACACACACACACACACACACACGCACACACACACACACACACTCTCACACACACACACATACACACGCACAAACACACACACACATGTACACATTGCATAATACATACACATACACACATACGCTCAAAGAAAATCGACAATATTTTGGTATAATATAGAAGCAAAGAAGAAAGGCAAGAATATGATGATAAGAAAAGTAAAATCACGTAAAGTGTATGTAATTAAACCTTCGCTATCGTATGTTACTCTCTAAAAATTGAACGTTTAATCCCAATTTAGATCAATGAGATGAGGTTAACGACTCGTGAACAGGCCAAACGGGGCAACTTCAAACATGTTAACGTTGTCATTAAGCCAAATGCTTCTCTGACACCGACCATACTTGCAAAGCCCTAATCTCAAACTATGACTAGAATTTCTCACGTTTTTGTATGTCAGGTTAGGTTAGGTTAGACTAGGCTAGGTTAGATTAGGTTAGGTTAGGTTAGGTTAGGTTAGGTTAGGTTAGGTTAGGTTAGGTTAGGTTAGGTTAGGTTAGGTTAGGTTAGGTTAGTTTAGCTTAGCTTAGCTTAGCTTAGCTTAGCTTAGCTTAGCTTAGGTTTGTTTAGGTTAGGTTTGGTTTGATTTGGTTTGGTTTGGTTTGGTTTGGTTTGGTTTGGTTTGGTTTGGTTTGGTTTGGTTTGGTTTGGTTTGGTTTGGTTTGGTTTGGTTTGGTTTGGTTTGGTTTGGTTTGGTTTGGTTTGGTTTGGTTTGGTTGGGTTAGGTGAGGTTAGTTCAGGTTAGATTAGCTTAGGTTAGGTTTGATTTAGTTAGGTTACGTTTCGTTGGGTTAGGTTAGGTTAAGCTAGGTTAGATTAGATTAGGTTAGGTCAAGAGATAAATTAGGTTAGATTAGGTTTAGTTAGGTTAGTTAAGGTTAGTTTAGGTTAGGTTAGTTTAT
>NC_134808.1:1175339-1202839 GCF_046742065.1 Oratosquilla oratoria
GAAAAAGACATAATAGAAAAATGTAAGAATCAGCCAAAACTATTCCATAGATATGTAAAAGGTAAGCTCAAAAACAAACAGAAAATAGAGAAACTACGCCAAGTGAATACGGAATACACTGAAGATACAGAAATGGATGAAGTCAAGAGCAAACACTTCAAGTCGGTTTTAACTAGAGAAAATGTACAACATCGGGATGAGGGGAGAGAAGTGCACCCCCCCCCCCTCATGAGGGAAATGATAGTAACACGGAAAAGAAATTGTGGACCAAATAATGAACCTTGATGTCAAGAAATCGCACGGCCCAAATGGAATAGCAAACTGGATATTAAAGAAATGTGAAGAAAAACTAACAGACAAAATATATAACATAATAAGTTGCTCACTCATAGAAGGAAATAAATAAGACCCAAAAAATTACAGACCTGTTTCCCTTACAACCATGGTAGCTAAAACTTGTGAAAAGGCTATAAAAAGTAGATGGATAAAACACCCGGAGGAGAACAATATACTAAATCGGAGACAATTCGGATTTAGACAAGCAAGATTATGTACCACAAATTTGATCAGTGTTTACTCAAGACTACTAGATATAATACAGAAAAGGGACGGATGGGTTGATTGCGCTTTTCTAGATCTACAGAAAGCTTTTGATAAAGTTACACACACACACACACAAAATATTAAGAAAACTGGAAACCATAGGAGGGATACATGGTAAACTACTGAAATGGATGGAGGACTTTTTGCATGGAAGAAAAATGAGAGTAATGCTCAGAGATAAGAGTTCTAATTAGGAAGAGGTAATTAGTGAAGTTCTACAAGTATCAGTATTGGCCTCAATAATGCTTGTTATTTATGTGAATGACATGGACGAGGATGTGAAACGTTACATGAGCTTCTTTGCAGACGACACAAAGCTGTTAAGAAAGTGAGTACTGAAACGGACTGCGACACACTGCAGAGAGATATGAACAGGGTTTTGGAATGGAGTCTGAAGTGCAAAGTAAACTTCAACATTAAGAAATTTAACATATTGGAATTTGGAAAAAGGTAAAAAAAGAATATCAGGACAACATAAAATTGGTGAATAGGAGGTAAAAAAAAAAGTTCGATCTAAAAAATACCTGGGAGTAATCATCGCAAAGGATAGGTCCCCTGACAAACAGATAAAGAATATTGTCGGTGAAACCTATAACTTGCTAAGATCAATAAAAATGGCTTTTACTTACTTGGATGAAGAAATGGTAAAGAAAATACTACTCACACTGATAAAGCAGTACGCAGCGACACTATGGTCACCCTGTACTGAAAAGAATATAAGAAAAATTGAGAGAATCTAGAGAGCAACTACGAAGATGCCCCAGCACTATCAAAACTGTCATATGAAGACAGATTGTCAAAACTAGAATACCGAGTGCGGAACAAAGAAGAGAAACAGGCGACTTGTTGACCATTTACAGAATTGTGAGAGGTATAGAAATCCTTGATAGAGAAGACTTATTAAATTGGGATAAGAGAACACAAGAGGAATTGGAAAGAAGCTCAAAAAGGACAATTATAGAAAAGACCTGAAAAATGACAATTTTCTCAGAGAATGGTGGATGTATGGAGCGTACTAGACGAAACAACAGTGTGTGTGTAAACACAATACAAGAATTTAAGAGGCGAGATACAGAGACGGGACACACGAGCGTAGCTCCCCTTTCCGTAAGATACAAGGTAAATACAAGGTAAATACACACACACACACACACACACACACACACACACACACACACACACGATTTGAAGTGATCCGGGTTCGAATCCTGCCCAGGGCTAAAATAACTTCAGTATCGCTGCGCTTCGAGTCGTTACTCCAACTCTCGTGGGTGGGGAGGTGTGGGAGGGTGTGCGTGTAAGGTCACAGCATTACCCATATATCGGTCATACGAGCTCTGAGCTCTCTTCCGGGAGGGAAATAGCTGTCGATCACGAATCCAACACTTGATCCAAAGACCATGGTGAATCACACGCACACACACACACACACACACACACACACACACACACACACACACACACACACACACACACACACACACACACACACACACACACACACACACACACACACACACAAGTACACACACACGTATATTGTTTTAAGGGTTAAAAATAGTTTAGATAAAATGAGATATGAAGACGGGACCCCACGAGCATAGCTCCCCTTCCCGTAAAATACAACTAGATAAATACAACTAGGTAAATACAACTAGGTAAATACAACTAGGTAAATAAATACACACACACACATACACACACACACACACACACACACACACACAAAAAACAAACAAACACACACACACACACACACACACACACACACACACACACACACACACACACACACACACACATACACACACACACACACACACACACACTTGTGTGACTGGCCTCACAAGTCAGAGAACCGGGGTTCGATTCCCCGGCCGGGCGGAGATAAGTTGGGTTTGTCTCCTTTCACGTGTAGCCCCTGTTCACCTAGCAGCGAGTAGGTACGGGATGTTAGTCAAGGAGTTGTGACCTTGCATTCCCGGTGTGTGATGTGTGAGTGGTCTCAGACCTACCCAGAGATCGGCTAATAATGAGCTCGACAAGAGGCTGCAGCAGATCCGTAGTGAATACACACACACACACACACACACACACACACACACACACACACACACACACACACACACACACAAGTACACACACACGTATATTGTTTTAAGGGTTTGATGAAAAAGCTCGGGAGCACCTTAGGACTGTGGATGATAGGTGGGGGAGGTTACATGATGTATACATAGTGTAACAAGGATTTCTCTAGATTTGGTAGAGAGAAAAAATCTTCTTTGATTAATCTGAATACGTTCTTAGAAACTCTACCATAAAAAAATAATTTAATATTTCTCTATGTCTTGATATTTTTCAAGGAAATTGCTTCAAGAAAATGGGTGCTCATACACATTTTGGTGAGATGTTAATTACCTTTACCAGAAGGTACGGGTCCTACACAATCTACTAGAATTTTTGCTCAAGGGTTCTTCCATTACGGGAATGGGATAGAGGGGAGCTTCCACACCTTTTTGGTTGGGTTTGCCAAAAAGCTGACAGGTTTTGACAGGTTCTACAATATTGGGCATTCTCTTTGACAGCCATTGGCCAATGGAAAGGCCGGGTTATGTTAAACAATGTCTTTCTCACCCCTAAGTGACATCCTAAGGAGTATCATGCGCCAATTTAAGAACGGTTTCTGATAGCAAAGGGGAGGACAATTTGATGTTTTACTTGCCATGGCTGGTCAGCGGTTGTTGTAGATGCTCCCCATTTTCGCATAAGGACTTTTTTGTACATAGATATCGCGTGCCAACGTTCCAACTTCTTCTGGAGATAAAATAGGCTCATATAAATTCTTAAGGGAAGAGTCTGACTTCTGTTCTCTGATTAAATCTGCTCTAGAGAGAGAAATAGGAGAAGAGTAAGAAGAGTTAGTATGGGAAAATAAAGATTCTAGATTATAAGCGTCCTGTTCATATTTCTTGTATTATGGACTGGTTACAGCACAGGCTGGAAATAACTCTAAGTTATCTGAAAGCTCTACTAAAGTCTTAGGATTACTTGTCACTACAAGGAAAGTTACTTTGCTCCCAGCAATGTCATTGCTAATACAGTAATAATGATATTCCTATTACGGGAAGAGATTCTACAACAGCTACTTTAACCATTACGGTTGCTAGATCAGAGTGTAGGAATATGTTATGTAATGAACATTTTACAACTCCTCCTACTACTATCAAAATGTCACAGCCTGTATACGATTCTTCAAGATTCTGCAATGTAGAACTCAACATTAGAATCTATTTTGCTCCTGTGTCTCGGAGTATGGACACTGGATATTGTCGTGCACTGCTGCTGTGGGACATAGTTCTTGAGGATACAAAGAGTTTGAAGCAAGGTTCATGGTCTGGTGAGAATGGCTCAATACTGCTTGACAATACCGGATTCTTTGGTTGTTCGTCCTGAACAGGGGATTTTGAATCACCTGGTATTCTTTCATTGTTTCGACAAAATTAGGTGTGTAAGTTTATCAACAGTATCTGATTTGCTAGCTAAACACCACCTACTGCATAATATTTCCTGTTGCCCCGCATATTCTATGTGAGCTAACTGAGATTTCTTCCTATAGTTTCTGAATAACTGTCTGTAAGCCTCCGGTATGTGATCATAAGATTTAAGAATACTAGTTTTTACATTATCATACCCATCTTCTGCTTCTTAAAGAGAAATATAAATTTGCTGAGCCTTCCCTTTAAACTGTGTTTGAATAATCAAGAGCCATATATCTTCAGCTACAACTGTCAAGCCAATTTTTTCCATTGAAGAAAGAGCACTTCTGGTTCTTGTTCTGAAAATTTATGTAAAATTTTACATATTCAGATATGTGTAACTGTCCTTCTTGAACTATGGGCTTTCTACCAACCATCCTAGCTTCTATTTCCACCTTATTTTATTCTAACCCCACGATTTTTACTTTTTCTTCCTCCTCAATTGCTACTTGTTTCACTCTAGCTTATTCTTCAATTTCTATTCTCATTACAATTATCTAAAAAAACTTGAATTTAATATCAACGAATCGTGCCTGTACTTCTAACATATTTAAAGAAATTTAGATAACTGTTATTGCTTCCTGAGGTAAGGTTTATTCTTTAATCAGAGCTTCTACGAGTTCCTGAAGTATGTCCTTTTTTAATAATTTTAATTAATGTCTATACCAATGTATTTGCCTATTTCTATCACATTCTCTTTTGTTTGTTCCTTTAAGAAACCTACAGTGGGTATTTGAACGAATTCTTGAAAAAGAGTGTGTGATTATATATATATATATATATATATATATATATATATATATATACATATATATATATATATATTTTTATATTTGTGTGTGTGTGTGTGTGTGTGTGTGTGTGTGTGTGTGTGTGTGTGTGTGTGTGTGTGTGTGTGTGTGTGTGTGTGTGTGTGTGTGTGTGTGTGTGTGTGTGTGTGTGTGTGTGTGTGTGTGTGTGTGTGTGTGTGTGTGTGTGTGTGTGTGTGTGTGTGTGTGTGTGTGTGTGTGTGTACTTTAATGCTCGTAGTATTAGGAACAAATTTCAAGAAATACAGGCGTATATCAAAAGTGAAAATCTCGATATGATAGGAATAACCGAGACATGGTTAAATGGTACAGATTTCATAGCTGAATTTAATATTGCGGGATTTAAACACTCATCAGGATAGAAACCACAAGAAAGGTGGGGGTGTGATGTTGTACGTTAAAAACAATGTTCATGCTTGTGTTTAAGAGAAAGTGCAACAGGATGCATATGATAGTTTATGGGTTGAGTTAACCCAAACAAATGGACAAAAGATGAATGCAGGTGTAATATATAGGCCAAAGACATTATCATTAGCAGACGACAAACTGTTATTTCAAGAACTGTCTAGTTTCTACAACCGGGATTTATTGATAATGGATGATTTCAATTTTACTGACATTGATTGGATGACCCTTGAGCATGACCATATAGGTAGTCGCTTGATTGATTTTCTTGGTGACAATTACTTAGTTCAGCATGTAAAAGAGCCCACAAGATATGGAAACTTACTCGATCTATTGATCACTAGCCGCGTAAGCATCGTAACTGATGTAGAAGTCGGCGAAACTGTTGCAAATAGCGATCACAACTTAGATTCAAACTCTTAAAAAAATTAGAATAGATACTTGTATTTCTAAAATACCCGATTTCAGTAAAGCTCAGTTCATAGTGTTGGTTACAGTATGTGAAGAGACGTTACTTGTAACGGATAGGTGCTTAAGAACCAGCTCACTTCTGTAAGTCACTGTAGGACTGAATTATCTGGTCAGGGCCTAGATAATTCGTAAGACTAGAAGTAAAAGTAACAAAGAAGATTCCAGGAAAGTAATATTAAACTAGCGGTAACACTAGTAAACGAAATTATTAATAACATGAAAGTGTATCTACAGGCAATAGTAAACACAAAAGAGAATGGGCAGTCGGGTCACTGGGACCCTTACATGAATACAAGAATATGGAAAGTATCGTTCAAATACAAAGCACAAGACACGTATACAATATGGTACTAACTAAGTACAAAGAGTTCAGGAACATATGTATCAAAAGAAGTACTAAGTACAAATACAAGTATAATACAATGCAAATGAATATAAGACAAGTAATAGAGGCAAAAGAGGGTAAAAGGGTGATCACTTCACACGAATCGTCTCCTGAGTCCAACCTGCGTGAGGTCTTATCAACAGAGCAATTGCGAGAAATGACAATGTGTAAGTGATCTTCACAGCTTATATGACATTGGACCGGAAGTGAGATACATCCGGTGAAGGGTGCGGGCGAGCGCAGAAGAGGGGGAAAGCAATTTGTCACACGTCAACCTGGATAGTTTTACGACTCTCGGCTCGCTTGAACAATCTACTTATTGAGTAACTGTCAAATCTGTGCGCTCTGAACTACCTACTTAGGGACAAACAGTGAGCGCTGAACTACTTCGAATTATTTTGCTTGTCTGTTTGTTCTACTTACATCAAGAGTGCGCACATGATTTTCGCACGTAGGCAAGATTACATACATTCGACGTGCGTTACTACTTACATTGTAACAATACATACATAGACAAAAAATATGAACATATTTATACATAATACAAAGAGCATACAATTCTATGACATAATAATTACATATATGACGTAATATATAATATTACGTTACAAAAGGACTACGTCAGGAGCTTCAGCTTACAGACTGGGAGGCAAAATTAAACGATAGACCTGTAGATCAGATGTGGGAAATATTTCAAAATACACTCACTAAGATAATTCATACTTACATTCCTTTTAAGGACAGACGTCCCCCAAATCAGGCTCGCCCAAAGTGGCTCGACAAAGAAACTGAAAAAAGTATTGCTAAAAAGAGACAGGCTTATAAGAAATATAAGTGCTTGGGTGCATCTAATGACTATGAAAGTTATGTATCAATACAGAGATTTAAAAGAGACAATAAGAAAAAGAAAACGACAATACGAAATGAACATTGCTGATAAATGCAAAGAGAATCCCAAAGAATTCTATAGTTACATTAGAGATAAAAAGGTTGTTAGGAATCACATTGGTTCACTATTATCTGCTGACGGTCAACTTGAATATTCAAATGAAGGAATGTGTAATATCTTAAATAATTATTTTAGCTCGGTATTCGTAAACGAAACACCTCAAAGTGAACTAATATAAGAAATATAAGAAATATAAGAAATATAAGGCTTATAAGAAATATAAGTGCTCAGGTGAATCTAATGACTATGAAAGTTATGTATCAATACAGAGATTTAAAAAAGACAATAAGAAAAAGAAAACGACAATACGAAATGAACATCGCTGATAAATCCAAAGAGAATCCCAAAGAATTCTATAGTTACATTAGAGATAAAAAGGTTGTTAGGAATCACATTGGTCCACTATTATCTGCTGACGGTCAACTTGAATATACAAATGAAGGAATGTATAATATCTTAAATAATTATTTTAGCTCGGTATTCGTCAACGAAACACCTCAAAGTGAATTCCAAACTGAAACCTGTGAGAAGTCTAGGGTAAACTTACTCACTACGGTAAATATAACAAAAGAAAAATTTTAAAGGTGTATAGATAAAATCAAAGTTGATAAAACACCAGGGCCTGACGATTGGCATCCAAGAATCTTAAAGGAAATGAAAAATGAGATTGTTGTTCCATTAGAAATTATTTTCAAGAAATCCATCATATTCGGAGATGTCCCAAGAGAATGGAAGCTAACTAACGTTACTCCCATATTCAAAAAAGGTGACAAAAAGAATTCAAATTACTATAGGCCTATAAGTTTGACTTCCATCTCAGGAAAAATAATGGAAACTATCATCAGAGATGCTATCGTACATCATTTAGAAAGTAACCGTTTAATAAATGATAGCCATCATGGTTTCAGACGGAAACGTTCTTGCGTAACTAACTTACTCGAATTCTACAACACAGTTATCTCGAATTATGACAAAAGTAATGTTCTGGGTGGCAAAAGAATACTCAACGAAAGTCAGAGGCACAAGTATATTTAGATACACAAAAAAAGAGCACTAGCACAAAATGCGTGCAACAGTTGTCAAGACTGCTTGAAAACTGACGCCACGCTCACATTTTCGCGCCTAAACAACGGCGCGCATCGCATCTGCTAAATCTTACAATAACAAACTACATTGTACTATATACGATAAATATATAACATCATAATATAAATTATGTACACAATAAATATATTTATATACACTGTGCCAACACATCGCTCGGCCCGCGCCACTCGGTGCCCACACCGAGCAAACAAGAAAAAAAACTGACCGAGGCAAAGAGAATCTAAATACAAAGATAAGCCACACACAAACCACACACACAACAGTGGCAGACAGAAGTGTGGGACAAATGTATTTTAAATGCACACCCAAATACATTAAACAAACATATACATAAATGAGTACACAAAGACAACATATACAAACACAAAAAGGAACATAAAACTGGCGCCAGTTAAAAAAAAGACAAATAGAGCAATTGCCGGACGTCCGGGACATAATACTTAACATCTAAACACGACAAAATACAATACAAGACAACACAAATGGGAAACATCACAATAGTACATAAAAGGAAAACATCACAATGGAACATAAATGGAAAACATCACATTGGTACATAAATGGGAAACATCACAATGAAAATTCAGGTAATTACAGGCATACAGAACATGATACAATGAGAGTTCAGGTAATTACAGGACCCCTTGACCTAGGGTCATAACAATGAGGGGTAGCGAAACAAGGCAAAGTTCTTGCTGGGGGCCCAGGAGGTGGCCGGGCAAAGGTTGGGATAGGCACTTGAGTCTTCTTGAGCCTATCAGCGTGTGCAATCTCGCTAAGGCCTGTAGAGGGTTCAAAAATCCTGAACTTGTTAGGATGTAGGCGTTCAGTCACCAAAAGGGGGCCCACAAACTTACAATTTAATTTTGACTGGCGATCAGGCATGCTTTTGAAAACATGATCGCCCACACTGATGGTCACAGGTGTTGCACGAGCATGTTGTTGTTTCAACATGTCGGCCTTTGAAACAACCAGTTTATCTCTAACAGAAGTATAAATGTCATGCAGCACATGACTCTGTAGTTTACTATAGTCATCTACATTGTAGAGGGGACGAGCAGGGCTGCCAAGCACATCATATGGGAGCCGTTTCTCAGATCCAAAAATAACACAAAGAGGCGTTTTGCTCGTGGAAACATTAATGGTGCTATTGATACAAGCACTAACATGGGGAAGCCAATCCTCCCAAGACTCATGAAAATTACTAGCAAGGTGACGTAGGATCTCCAAAATGTTCCTGTTCGTCCTCTCCACAAGACTATTGGACGCTGGATGATAAGCAGTAACGAATGTCTGTTTGATACCATAACGTTCACAAATACCTGCCAAATCTCGTTCTTAAATTCAGTCCCATTATCACTAAGGAGCACCGAAGGAGTGGTGTATGGACACTACACATGGAAAACTAAAGCATGTGCTACAACTGGTGCAGATTTGTTACGTAAGGGAGCTAAGATCACAAAACGACTAAATGATCCACACACACACAAGGACATACACAGAGCCCTGCGTGCTACGAGGCAGTTGCAAAAAGGTCTATAGCCACAGTCTGAAAAGGGCGAGAAGGAGTAGGGTACTCTAAGATGGGAGCTGTGCTCGTAGAACCTTTGTTCTGGGTACAAGAACTACACCGGGCTACATGAGAGGTAATGTCTAGTCGCATTTTAGGCCAATAATACTTTTTCCGTGCCATAGCCAGAGTTTTGTCACGACCTGGGTGACCAGCCTGAGGGGCATCATGAGCAAGGGACAAAACAACGGGAACTAGAGACTCAGGGATCACTAGCTGTGCCACATCTTGCTCAAAATCTTCCACATTACGAATGAGAACTTCGTCCTGCAGGGAAAATTGGTACAGAGGTACTGGTAAAACTGGTAAGGTGGAATCATCACCAGACTCCAAAGCATAAATGACAGCAGACCAAACAGGGTCTTCACGCTGAGCTTTGACCAGATCCTGCGGGGAAAATTTATGAATCACGGTAACAGCAGCAACAGGGATATTCCGTGAAAGTGCATCAGCAACATGGTTCGCTCGCCCGGGGACATGCTTTAGGGTTGGATTGAATTCCTCGATCGTGAGAAACCATCTGGCTAGGCGACCTGACAGATTCTTGCCCTGAAAAAGCTGAGTAACAGCAGTGTGGTCCATGTAGACTGTAATAGGATATCCAAAAATGATATCACGGAAGTGCTTTAAAGCCCACACCACTGCCAGGGCCTCTAAATGAGTAACAGAGAAACGGGAATCAGGCTTGTTAAAAATGCGACTAGCATATGCAATAACATGAGGTCTACATCCATCTACTTGTTGCATGAATACAGCTCCAATACCTGTACCAGGAGCATCTTTACAAATAGTAAAGGGGATACTATAATCAGGGAAAGCCAATTCAGGTGCTTCAGTAAGAGCAAGCTTCAAGGAATCAAAACTTGTCTGATGGACATCACGCCACTGGAAGGAAGAGTCCTTCTTGAGAAGGCGAGTGAGAGGGGAAGCAATTGAAGCAAAGTCTTTAATGAAGGCACGATAATATCCTGCAAATCCAAGGAAGGAACGTACATTTTCAACCGACTTCGGTATAGGGAGTCTCTGACTGCCTTGATCTTTTCACCAGTGGTATGGATGCCATGCTTGTCTACAACATGACCGACCTAGGAACTGGATACTAGCCTTGAAAAAGGAACACTTGGGTAAGTTGAGTTTCAACCCAGCTTCAGCAAAACGTTGCAAGACCATGGACAACTTAGAAAAGTAGCTTTCCACATCTTTGAAAACTAGAATCAAATCATCCAGGTAAACAAAAAGTCCATTCCCAATTAAGCCATGAAAAATGGAGTTAACTAAACGCTGGCAAGTCAAAGGAGCATTCCGCAAACCCATGGGGCAACGAAGCCATTCATAGTGCCCACTGGGAGTCGAGAAGGCCGTGATCTTACGAAACTTCTCCTCCAGGGGTATCTGCCAAAAACCTGCTTTTAAATCTAAAGTGGTGAACACCGTATTACCATTGCCAATGGACTGAAGAAGCTCGCTTAAGATAGGCAGAGGATAATGATCAGGAAGAGTGACCTCATTGACTTTCCTGTAATCAACAACAGGACGAAAAGATCCATCTTTCTTAGGCACCAAGAGAAGAGGCGAATTCCACTCGGAGCGGGACTCCTGTACAACACCTTCACTCAACAAATCGTCAACCAAGGACTGGGCTATAAGCCAACGAGAGTGAGGTAGCCTGTAAGAGGGGGCGTAAACAGGACGAGTGCCTGGCTGAAGATCAATTCTATGAACCACACGATCCGTAACCCCTAACGGATCACCTGGTAAAGCCAAAGCCTGACGGTGGGTAACTAGCAGGTCAAGGAGACGAGGCGTCTCTTCTTGAAAATCAGTCTCGTCTACAAATGTGGCAAGGTCAGAAGCTAAGTGAGCAGGATCACGTGTTGGAGGAGACTGTAGAACAGAAGCTGCTATAATAGGCGAATCCTGGAAAGCAGCAACGTGTACCACCTCAAAGGAGCCTAAGTGACTGCCAGGAGAGAGAGGAATAGGAGCACCCGTGACATTGGTTACCATCGCTGTGGTAACATGATCCTCACGAATAGTGGAGAGAGTTCCTTCTAGGGCAAGCCGACGAATACGAATAGAGTCAGGTAAAGAGAGAACATCAGACCCAATCGGGGCACCTGAGACGCGCACTGGAACTCGAACAGAACTTGAGGGTTCAACAAGATGCTCTCCTACAACAACAGCAGCACAATGAGCAACAGGGGTAGAGCGCTTAGAGGTTGGGACAGGCCCATGTGCAGACTGAGCATACACAGAAGAATCACAAACAGAAACTGGGCTATCCGAAGCAGAGATATCAAAATTGCAGAAAGTCACTACACGGCGACTAGGAGAAATATCTATGCTATGAGCTGTAAGAGCATCAATACCCAAGAGACAATCACACTTAAGGGCAATGCCAGAGACAACAGCAAAAGTGACATTGAAGACTGTAGCATGCGAAGGAAACTGTAAGGGAAGACAAACAGATCCAAGAACAAGCAAGGGAGAACCTTGCACAGAATGCAAAGTATTACAAAAGGGAGATAAAGGGAGATTATACAATTCCCGTAGATCAAAGTAAGCCTTTCTACTTAACAGACTACATTCTGCACCAGTATCTACAGTGACTGAAATAGGCGTTTCCCTAGTAAGAAATTGAAAGGTAAGTAATTGAGAAGACTCAACAACCACAAAGGGAATTATTTGAGACCGAACATTGCTGGTCAACTCTTTAGGTTGGGAAACACGCGCTGGGGAAAATGGGATTGACGAGGCTAGTGAGAAGTCTCATCCCTTGTTATGCATGAACGGCCGAGTATTGGCATGCATAAAGTACCCAGAGTGCTAGGGTATAAAAATATATACGTAGGTTTCTATATCTAATAAGTACTTCTGTATACATGGGCTTGGATACATAAAGGGAGCCCTATCAATATAAAACAGTGAATATGTTCAGCACAGGTTAAATAGTTCACGTCCACTGGTCCGGCAGTATCTTATCCCTATAGTGTCTCTGGTCCAACTGCGTTGGCGGGAACTATGCCGTGACGTCATGGTGTCACCGTGGCAAAGGTAATAGATATATACAACAGCATCCTAGACTAAATTGTCCTAGCTAGGTCATCTATTATACATAGTCCCTATGCTCCGTTACACATGGGAAAAGTGTCTCCTATCCTGACATGTGTTTATAAATGTATGTGTGTCGTATGCCTATGGGTGTCTATCATGATCGCGCCATGCGCGCGGGAATATCAAATACCCAGACATAGACACATGTGCCACATCTCCCCCCCTCCCCCAAAATCGATGTATTCATTGAGCCGTCGATTTGTTGCGTGCGGCCAGTCTCGCTGAGCGTCTTGGTCCATTGGGCTGGCCAGTTTGATTCGTGGGGCGAGGAGTATTGCCGGTAGTGCTCGTTTGAGACTCCTTCGTGCCATCACGGGCGACACCTGGCTCAGGGATGGGGCGGAGGAACTTCCGGTTGCGCCACAGGACACTTCCGGACGCCGTCTTGATAAGGTAGTCCCTGGTACGTCCTTGTCCCATTATGTGGCCGACCTTACTCCATCGTCGTGACGTAGGATCCTGGATCCTGACCGTGGCTCCAACGGAAAGTTGTGGGAGCGGCTTCGCGTGTGAGTCGTACTGCTTGATGGTCGCCTCCATTCTGGCGGCTGCCTTCTGCTCGCATTCAGCTGTGGCAGCCTGCCACTCAGGCGCAAAGGACCTGGAGTGGGCTGGGACGCAGGACCGAAGGGGGCGTCCGAAGAGGACCTGGGCGGGGCTTCTTCCGTCGGGGTTGGGCGTGTTCCGTATCTCCAGGAGACCCCGGTGGAACGCGTCGCTGTGGCGAATTTCTCCATTGGGCGCGACCTTGATGATGAGGCGTTTCACGGCCTTGACCGCCGATTCTGCATGCCCGTTGGACTGTGGGTGGTAGGGGGTGGAGACGTCGTGGCGGACGCCCCATCGTCGCAGGAATTCAGCGAAGTCATAGGCCGTAAACTGGGGTCCTCCATCCGTCCTGAGTCGTACCGGGACGCCGAAGGTGCTGAAGAAGTGGCGGAAGAGCCGGATGGTTTGGGATATCGAGGAGTCCGTGCCACAGTGGCCCACCGTTGCCCATCCAGAGAGTCGATCCGCGTACACCAGGAAATGCTTCCCGGCGGTGGTGAAAAAGTCTGCGGAGACCGACTCGAACGGTCTGGAGGGGGGCACATCGTCGGTGAAGTAGGGCTCACGCTGTTGGCTCGGCTGCAATATCTGGCATGGCTCACAGGAGCGTACTGTGTTGGCGATATCGGAATCGATGCCTGGCCACCAGACCGTTTGCCTGGCTCGGCGTTTGGTGGTTTCAATACCACGATGGCTGTCGTGAAGTCGAGCCAACACACTTCTGCGAAGAGCTTGGGGGACAAGTATTCGTGCCTCTCGGAGGATCAAAGGTCCGTCGATGCAGAGGCTGTCTCTGAATTTCCAGAAGGGAAGTAGAGCCTCGTCGAGTTCCATACGTGACCGTGGGAATCCCTTCCCGACGAGAGAGGCGAGTTGCACGTACGTGGGGTCCGAAGATGCTGCCTGACGGAGTTCGTCGAGTACTGGGTCCGTTAAGTGTGGAGGAGCTGCCGTGGTGTCGAGTGTTGGAGGACCGGAAAGGGCATGGAGCGTGGCAACATTGCGAGTCACCACGTCGCGGATGCAGATGCTTGTTTCATCGCCCAGGGCGACGTCATCTGCCAGAGGTTTGTCCACGGGAGCTCTTGAGAGGGCATCCGGAATGCATAACTCTGAGCCCTTACGCCATCTGCTGGTGAATACGAATCCTGCAATCTTCTCTCGGAGGCGTTGGAGCCTTGGATTCTCAATACAGTCTAGAGTGTACGTATTGAGGATCGGAAGAAGGGGTCGATGATCCGTGATGTGGGTGCAGTCCTGGAGGCCAAGCAGGAAGTATTTGCACTTCTGCATGGCCCAGACCGTAGCCAGCAGTTCCAACTCGATCGTGCTGTACCGTGTTTCCACGTCCTGCAGGAATCGAGAGCCGCACTGCACGAGTCGCCAAACTCCCTCTTCATGTTCCTGTAGGAGAGCGTACCCTATGCCATTCAGACGAGACGCGTCCGTTTGGAGGGCAGTCGGTAGTTTCGGGTCGAAATGGGCGAGGACAGGAGGTTGGGCGAGGGTTTACTTCGTCCTTTGGAAGGCGTCCTCCTGAGCAGGTGTCCAGAGGAAGGTGTTCCTCGGGCTGAGTAGCGGGCGAAGAGCGTCTGCAGTTGTAGAGACGTTGGATGTGAATTCGCCCAACTGGTTCACTAGACCCATAAACGATCGGAGGTCTGTGATGTTGGAAGGTGTTGGGAATTCCGTAATTGCCTTTATTTTCTCACTGTCGATGGCTACGCCGTCTTGAGATACTGTGAACCCGCAGAAGTTGACACTGGGAGCAGCAAGAGTCATCTTGTCAGCGTTGAGGGAGATGCCATGAGTGCGGCATCGGTTCAAGACCTCACTGATGCGACGTAGGTGTGTCCCGTAGTCACTGTCCCAGATAATTATGTCGTCCACGACCTTGGCAAGGTTGGGAATGTCTGCGAGGGCCTCGTCACCCCGGCGGTTGTACTCGTCGCCAGTTG
Source organism: Oratosquilla oratoria (assembly GCF_046742065.1). Lineage (NCBI taxonomy): Eukaryota > Metazoa > Arthropoda > Malacostraca > Stomatopoda > Squillidae > Oratosquilla > Oratosquilla oratoria. The sequence continues at coordinate 1,190,796 of NC_134808.1, forward strand.
AACAGAGGCCCATGGGGCCCCGGCGGAACATGTATCGTCCGTACGGAGTGATGAATGTCGTCAAGTGGCGGTCTCGCTGGGCTAAGGGGATTTGCCAATATCCCTGGATAGCATCGAAGGTTGAGAAGTACTTTGCCTTCCTGTCGATGCGACTGATTGCCTCGCTTGGTGTGGGGGATGGGTGGGTTGGGCGTAGTACCTGGCTGTTTAACTTTGAGGTGTCCACTGTGATGCGCACACCACCCTTCGGTTTCGGCACCGCTACGAGGGGGTGACACCATACGGAAGGGGCATCACCAACAGGTTCAATGATGCCTTGGTGCACCATTGCATATTGTTCTTTGTTCTAGTCATCTTGCCATGCGTGTGGGATTCGTCTTGCGGTGTGGAGTGCGAACGGCTTCGCATCTGGCTTGAGATGTATCTCCATAGGCCTCCCAGTCATTTCTCTAAGGGCCTCGCCGGACCTGAGGTCTTCCTTGTGTCGAAGGACGTCGGGCCATGTCTTCTTGATGCAATCTGGCAGGTCAGCTACTGTAGTTGACGGGGGCGGGGCGTGAGAGAGCGGGAGGGAGCTGTGAGCCGTAGTCGTTGGAGAGAGTGTGTGACCGGCTGTGGTACCGAGTCGTCGTCCCGTTGCAAGCGGCAGGCGTTGCCGATTGGTTGGTCCCTCGGCAGTTGGGCAGGGTATGACGAAGGTATGAGGCGGAGCTGCATCGAGTGCCACCATGATAGCAGGGGGCGCGGCAGGTGCGTCACAACATTGATCCAGCCGTCGATGGTGGTGTCTCCAAAGGACATCGTAGCATACATGGAGCCGATGGTACGTCCTTGGAATGCAGTATGGTCCGGGTTCCGCAGGGCCAGGTCCTTTGATGGGTTGAGGCTGCGGGCGCTGATGCCCAGATCCTTCATGTGCTGGCACCCAATGACCGTTGTATCAGATCCGGTGTCCGGGATGAATCGAACGTTGCCTTCAACGTCACCAAATTTGACCCTCACAGAGATGGTAGGAGTCGGGGGTCCGATCCTCCCATCTGCCGCCCGTATGTTGGCAGATAGGCTTGACACTATGGCCATCTTCCGAGGGCGTTGGCTCTTCTGCTTCGGTGGCGGGATGGGTTTCGGGGCGGCCGTGGATGAATTGCACACCTTCTCGAAATGTCTTCTCTTGGAGCAAATCCGGCAGACATGCGTAAGAGCTGGACACGTTTTTCGTGGGTGTTTGGGGAAGACACCGCACCCTGGACAGGCCTCATTCCCTGGTGGGGTGCCTGTGGGACCTCGTTCCGTGCGTTGCATCTTCTTGTAAGTTGACACAGCACAGGCCATTCCCGAGGTGGGTTGATTTAACCCACGGCGAATAGCGTCCGTAGTGCCACGAGCGGTTTCCCTTGCACGAGCGATCGATAAAAAATCCTCTAGTGTCGCGCTGGAACTCGTTTGTAGGAGTTGGCGTACGGTTTCGACGTCTCGTAGACCTATGATGAGTTGGTGTTTCACTTGTGTATCACGGCAATTTAACCCGGTGCACAGCTCAACTTCACGTGTGAGCTGTGATAGACGCTCGTAGAAGGCGTTGACCGATTCTCCATTCTCTTGCTTGCAATTCGTAAATGCCAATCGTCGTACGGACTCATTACACTTCTCCCTGTAATGCACTCGAAGTTTGTTCAAGATTTCTTGTACAGGGAGAGTAGAGTCGCGTGGTACTCCGAGAGTGTCCTCTAGGAGTGATCGTACACCGTCATGTAGGTATGCACGGAGTGTGGCCATTTGTTGCGTGTGCTTTAGCGAATGGAAGTTTGTTAGGGTGGAGAAATCGTCGAATTTGGCGGACCATGCGTCAAATTCCTTGTATGACATCTCCGGCATCAGTATGGGAGGTGGCTTTGGAGGGACGACGGGTGATTTGGTGGAATCCGTGGAGTTATTTCCATGTGCCGTGGGGGTTGTGATAAGACGGGCGAGGGAGCTCGCTAACAACCTGAGTACATCTTGCTCATCTTGGGTTGCGTTTCCGGGTGTTATGGAAGTGTCTGGCTGTGAGTTGTCGGGGGATGATTGATCTGGCGTCGCCATGGCGTTGGTTTCGTCAAAATCGGCCGATTGGCGGGCGAGATATGCTATGCACGTAAATCAACACGCGCGTGAGATCAGTGTTCAGTAGGCCCCGGGCAGGCGGTGAACGTGGGAGGTCTCTCCGGAGGGAGAGGGGGCTAATGACGCCTTGGGTACACCGGCTTAATTCACAGAACATACGCACTAAGATAGCACTGAACTCGTACACAATGTAATCACCACAACACATACGCACTAAGTTAGCACTGAACTTGTACTCAAAGTAATCAACACAGAACATACGCACTATGTTATCACAGAATTATGCACAACGGAATCACTGATAAGTACAGAAGTATCACTTAAACTTTCACTGCGCCATGTTATGCATGAACGGCCGAGTATTGGCATGCATAAAGTACCCAGAGTGCTAGGGTATAAAAATATATACGTAGGTTTCTATATCTAATAAGTACTTCTGTATACATAGGCTTGGATACATAAAGGGAGCCCTATCAATATAAAACAGTGAATATGTTCAGCACAGGTTAAATAGTTCACGTCCACTGGTCCTACAGGATCCAATTACCATAGTGTCTCTGGTCCAACTGCGTTGGCGGGAACTATGCCGTGACGTCATGGCGTCACCGTGACAAAGGTAATAGATATATACAACAGCATCCTAGACTAAATTGTCCTAGCTAGGTCATCTATTATACATAGTCCCTATGCTCCGTTACACATGGGAAAAAGTGTCTCCTATCCTGACATGTGTTTACAAATGTATGTGTGTCGTATGCCTATGGGTGTCTATCATGATCGCGCCATGCGCGCGGGAATATCAAATACCCAGACATAGACACATGTGCCACATCCCTAAGTTTCAAAACCTTGAAACATTGATCAGTCGAATGTTTACATTGACCATGGATATGGCAATAACTGAGTCTACCTGTGGGTTCTACTCTGGAAAGGTCATGCGACAGATTAGAAGAAACAGTAGGTACACTCCTGCGAAGAGGGGACAATCTTGACTTGTGTACCCGGCGCCTAGGGCGGTAACAAAAGTCGCTCGAATGACCAGACCTGTTACAAAAGGTACATAACAGGGGAGGGGAGGTAACTGTAGATTGAGGGGAACTATGAGTAGGAACTGCAGACTGAGAGAACTGAGGCGAACAAGGGACATGACCATGTTGATGAGCATTACTAATACACAAGGAACTAGACGGTACTTTCCCTAGTTTACGAGAAAGTTGTGATGCAAAAGACAATAGAGTCTCATCAGGCTTATACATGAGAGAAGATGCTGCTCTTCTCTCAGAAGGCACAAAAAAAAGGATATAGAAGAGAAATTCAATTATAAGACGAAATCTATCTACAGAAATGTTACCATTCTCTACCTAATCTGACTGTGAATGTGACTCTAAAGCTTCAACAGCAAGGATACTGGCCTGAGCTTGCGCCCGTCTATCATCAAGAGTGCCCAGTTGGGATACGAGAGTATCAGCCAGTTTGAAGCACCAATGGAACGCACCACCACCAGGGGTATCTGAAAAAAGTTTAAGGAAGTTAGACCTAAAGGTGTCATAACTATAGCTCAGATATTTAGGATCTAAACACGACGCCGAAAGTAACTGGACAATGGCATCCTCACATTGGCGGATAAAATCAGCCGCCCTATAATGAAAATCTTGACCAGAAAATTGCACCACCGACGGATTTTGATGGAGCAACATCAACTTGTGAGCCATTGTCTCAGATGAGCTTGGCGGACTGAGAAACGAAGGCCTCTTAGACTTAGACATGATAGGAGATGACAACCTTAACCCACTTCGTAAAAGCATATGAAAACACTGACACCAAGCAAATACAACACACTAGCATAAGCATGAAATAATGTAAAAAAAAATAATAATAATAATAATAATATAGAGAAATCACATGGACATGAGACACGAACGTAAGAAAATATAATTCACACAAACACAAGCATTGAAACACAGAAACAATGCAATACATAAACCACAATGAAGAAAAAAAAATATATTAAGACCGTAATTAGAAAAAAACGTAATAATATAAAGCACTAATACGTAAGTATACAACATACGTCACAGGCGAAGGGAGTCTAGACATTCCGGGGTAACATTTCAGAATGTAAACAAATAGTGACGTCACAAAAATGGCCGCTTGAGGCACAACCGGATAGTTGAAATTATTTTATTTTATTTTATTTTATCTTATTTATTTAATGTATTTTTTTTTCATCATATATTCACAAAACTAATAAAATGACAAAACTGGTAACAAGGTCCAAGGTAGCCAAAGTCTATGGCTCAGAGCGATCTCAAGGCCGTCTGGGAACGCCACGACCGGAATTTCAGCAGACGACGACGACTTGTTGCCTCTGAAGAATACACGGCACAATTATGACTGTTCAAAATCCTCCACCATCCAGGCCCAAATTAGCGCTGAGAACACACACAGGAATACAAAGCGATCCATTGACAGGGGCAGACGACGATGATGCCCGAGAAGATTGGGAACAAAAAAATCCCCTGGCGCAAATCTGAGATAAATGTCCCTCAGCCGAAATACAAACTGAAGTCACTGTGTCCGGAGCACTATCACGTCTAATATATTAATTAAGTTTACTTAAAAACACCTGGGCTGGAAATGAAAAAAAAAACATCGCCACAACGCTATCACCGGCCGGCAATTTTCAAATGTCACACAATTCGAGTTCTGTATAGAATATAAGCACAATGAATGTTTACACGCTGCCACCATTTAATGTTCTGGGTAGCAAAAGAATACTCAATGAAAGTCAAAGGCACAAGTATATTTAGATACACAAAATCCCACCGCTGCCACCATTTAATGTTCTGGGTGGCAAAAGAATACTCAACGAAAGTCAGAGGCACAAGTATATTTAGATACACAAAAAAGAGTACTAGCACAAAATGCGTGCAACAGTTGTCAAGGCTGCTTGAAAACTGACGCCACGCTCACATTTTCGCGCCTAAACAACGGCGCGCATCGCATCTGCTAGATCTTACAATATCAAACTACATCATACTATATACGATAAATATATAACATCATGATATAAATTATGTACACAATAAATATATCTATATACACTCTGCCAACACAGAAACAATACAGATTTAATATATCTAGACTTTGCAAAAGCTTTTGATACCGTCCCACACGAAAGACTACTTACTAAATTAGCTTCACATGGAATAAGTGGTAGCCTATTAAGTTGGACTAGTAATTGGTTGAATGATCGAAAACAGAGAGTTGTTTTAAATGGAAAAACTTCTGGATGGAAAAATGTTACAAGTGGAGTTCCTCAGGGTTCCGTTCTTGGGCCACTTCTATTCATAGTATATATAAATGATATAAACCATGGACTAAAATCTACTGTTTCCAGATTTGCTGATTATACAAAACTGTGCGGAGGGCAAATGATCACTTAAACCAATTAGATATGCAAGATTCAGATAAATTACAGCAATGGTCTGAAAATTGGCTAATGAAATTTAACACAAGTAAATGCAAGGTAATGCACATAGGTAAAAATAACAGTAAGTATGATTACTAGTTATTTGATAGTTCATTAACAAAAGTGAATAGTGAAAAAGATCTCGGCGTAATTATCAGTAACGACCTCAAATCATCCAAGCAATGTATTTCAGCCTCTGAGAAAGCAAATAAGATTCTAGGACTGATTGCGCAATCTTTTGACTTCAAAAGTCCATCACTCATTAACAAGCTATATAAATCGTTAGTTCATCCACATTTGGAATATGCTGTTTCCGTATGGTCACCGAATCTCATTAAAGACATTGACAGACTGGAAAAAGTACAACGGGGGGCCACAAAACTGATTCCAAATATAAGAAATAAATCATACGAAAATCGACTAAACATATGAATCTGTTTTCCCTAAAAAAGCGTAGACTCAGAGATGACTTGATACAGGTTTTTAAAATTCTAAAGAGAATTGGCCACATCAAAAGTGACAAAATTTTCACATTGAATGAGAATCAGACAAGCAACACTGGTCTCAAACTGTCCGGAAATAGATTCAATTTGCAAGTAGGTAGAAACAACATTGCCAACCGTGTAGTTAATGAATGGAATAAACTTCCTGCACAGGTAGTGCAATGTAGTTCAGTTCGAAGCTTTAAGAATCATTTAGATAAACACCTAAGCAAGATGCTGTAATGATTATAATTGATTTTATATGATTTGTTTTTGTTTTGTTATCCCCCGTCTGGGGTATTGGCTGCTTGTTATTGTGGCAAAGTAGCATGCAGTCGATACTTTAGGGTCTATATGGGGCGCCCCTACGGACCAGAGCCACACATCATATTGTCTATGATAGAAGAAATTCTGTTCATAGAGAAATGATGACACTTTTATACTACGACTGTCCCTCCGTTATGCTGTCCCCCAACCCCTTGTTGCTGTCCTGTACCATTTCTCTGAGTATTCTCTTTCTGTGATGGGGGAATTCCCTGTGGTGGGGGAAAAGAATACTGCCACCAAGTATCCCACTTGGATCGTAAGAGGCGAGAAGAAAGGGACGGGGAGAGGGACTAGGCATCCTTCTCCCTGCAGCCCCACGGGGCACATATCCTAAAAAGAAAAGTGAAGGCATAAGGGGTGCTGGAGGGCCTCGGGCCAGCACCCTAAGGTTTGGATCTTTTAATGTGCGTGGATGTGGTACAGATGAGAGTAAAAGGGAAGAGATAGGTAGTATGTTTGTGAGAAGAAAGTTGGATGTGTTGGCTTTGAGTGAAACTAAGTTGAAAGGGAAGGGTGAGTGTAAGTTTGGGAGTGTAAGTGGGAGGTTATCAGGAGTGAAGAGAGGGCGAGGGAGGGAAGGGGTGGCTATTCTAGTAAGTGAGGAGATAGGTAAACAGGTAGTGGAGTGGAAGGAGGTTTCCTCAAGGATAATGTGGATGAAGGTGAAACTGGGAAAGGAGATGTGGGTCTTTGTAAGTGCATATGGGCCTGGCAGTGAGAAGAGCGTGGAAGAAAGGGAGGCCTTTTGGATAGATTTAAATGAGTGCATAGAGGGTTTAGGAAGAAATGTCAATGTAATAGTACTGGGAGACCTTAATGCTAGGGTGGGAAATGGTCCAATCGATGGAGTGGTTGGGAAGTGTGGAGTTCCAGGAAAGAATCGTAGTGGAGAGTTGATGGTGGAAATGTGTCTAGAAAGAGAGTTGATGATAGCAAATACAGTGTTTCGGAAGAAAGTCAAGCATAAGTACACATGGGAGAGAGTGGTGGAGGGAAGGGTGGTAGATAGAGCGCTAATGGATTATGTAGTGGTAAATAGGATTATGATAGGAAGAGTTAAGGATGTACATGTGCTAAGGGGAGAGGGTGGGGGAATATCAGATCATCTTTTGGTGGAAGGTAAGCTGAGAGTGGAGGATAGATGGAGAAAGAGGAAAGGGACAAAAGGTAGGGAGGTGCTTAGAGTGAACTCCTTGAATGAAAAGGAAAAGGAGAAGGAGTACGAAAAGAAGCTGAAGGAGGAGTGGGAGGGAGTAAAGGATGGAGCAGAGATGGGTGTGGAGGAGGAATGGGGATGGTTCAAGGAGGGAGTCACAAAGTGTGCAAGGATGGTGTGTGGAACAAGAAGGACAGGAGGAAATAGAAGGAAGGGTAGTGAATGGTGGGATGAGGAAACAAAGAAGGTTGTAGAAGAGAAGAAGCGAGCATTCACAGATTGGTTACAAAAGAGGACGGGGGAGTCATATGAGACGTACAAAGAAAAGAAAAGAGAAGTAAAGCAAAAGGTAAAGGAGGCAAAGAGGAGAGCAGATGTGAAATGGGGTAGGAGTATGACAGAAAATTTTGAAAGTAATAAAAAGATGTTTTGGAAAGAAATTAAGAGAGGAAGAGGAGGCGAATCAAGTAGGGAAGAAAAGGTAAAAGGTACAGATGGAGAGATGATAATGGAAGAGATGGCAGTAAGGGGAAGATGGGCAGAATATTTTAGGGAGTTGCTAAATGTGAAGATGGATAGGGAAGGAAAGATAGCTGCAGTGGGAAATGCGAAGAAAATGAGAGTGATGAGTGAGGAGAATGGAGGAGAAATAAGGAAGGATGAGGTGAAGGCAGTTGTTAAGATGATGAAAGCAGGTAAGGCACCTGGTCTGGATGGATGCCATGCAGGATGTCTGAAAAAGGGAGGTTCAGTGATGGTGGACTGGTTGGTGAGGTTATTTAATGTTTGCTGGAGAGAGGGTAGAGTACCGGAGGACTGGAGAAGTGCCTGTATAGTTCCTCTTTACAAGGGAAAAGGGGACAAGTGTGAATGTAGTAGTTTCAGAGGGATTAGCCTGTTAAGTGTAGTAGGGAAGGCTTATGAGAGGATCTTAATTGAGAGGATTAGGAGAGGAACAGAAGGAGTAATTGGTGAGGAACAGTGTGGATTTAGGACAGGTAGAGGTTGTGTAGATCAGATCTTTGTGGTAAGACAGATATGTGAGAAAGCAATAGGAAAGGGGAAGGATGTTTTTTTGGGCTTTTATGGATCTGGAAAAGGCTTATGATAGGGTAGACAGAAAGGCATTGTGGGAGGTTATGCAGATTTATGGGATAGGAGGAAAGCTTTTGGGAGCTGTCAAGAGTTTTTATGAGAGTAGTAGAGCTTGTGTCAGGATTAGATATGGTGAGAGTGAGTGGTTTGAAGTAATGGTGGGACTTCGTCAAGGATGCGTTATGTCGCCCTGGCTGTTCAACTTATACATGGATGGGGTGGTGCGAGAGGTGAATGCTAGGGTAGTGGGTCAGGGATTGGAGATGGTTAAAGAAAATGGAGAAAAGTGGGAGGTGAGCCAGCTGTTGTTTGCTGACGACACTGCGCTTGTGGCAGGGTCAGAGGAGGGATTGAGGAAGCTGGTGGCAGAGTTTGGGAGAGTATGTGATAGAAGAAAGCTAAAGATACATGTGGGTAAAAGTAAGGTGATGAGATGTACAAGGGGTGAAAATGGCAGTAGACTGGAAGTGAACATTAAGGGAGAGCGACTGGAGGAAGTGGATAGTTTTAGATACTTGGGTGCAAGTGTAGCAGGAAAAGGTGGAGTGAAGGTGGAGGTAGAATGTAGATTGAGAGAAGCGCGGTAAATGCCTTGGTGGATTAAAGAGTGTAATGAGGAATAGACATTTAGGAATGGATGCGAAGAGGAGACTGTATGAAGGAGTGATTGTGCCAAAAGCAATGTATGGAGCAGACACGTTGAAAATAAGAGAAGAAGAGTGTAGGTGTTTGAATGTGTTTGATATGAGGTGTCTGAGAAGTATGGTGGGGGTTACTAGGCTGGATAGAGTGAGAAATGAGGAGGTGAGTAGGAGTACAGGGGTGAAAAAGGTTTTGGGAGATAGGGTTGATGAAAGAATATTAGGATGGTTTGGACACATGGAAAGAATGAGTGAAGAAAGACTAGTAAAAGAGGTATGGAAGGCAGATGTGGAGGGAGTGAACATGAGGGGACGTCCTAGGATGAGGTGGATGGATGGAGTGAAGGGGGCTTTGGGGAAGAGGGGAATGTCTGTTGAGGAAGGAAGGGAGGACGGAAGACAGAGGTGAGTGGAGAATGGTTGTATATGGATGATGTTGTGATTGCATGAGGAGGAAGTGGGGGGGGGGTGGGGGGGTAGTATGTGAGTAAATTTTGACGCAGCCCGAAGGGATTTCTCCCCGTCCTCTCCTTATATGCAAAGGGGGGACGGAGAGGGGGGGTCGCCGATTAAATGAAGCGGCCTTGCTGTGGATGTGCTGTGTCTTGCGACACTGCTTCTGACCCAGGGCGGTGGGCAGGGTGCAGGGATGACCCGTCATCCAGGAGGTGCTCAGATGAGAGGGAGGGTGGGAGGTGTGTGGAGTGTATTTAGGGATGAAATGGGTGGGAGTGTTTTTATGCCTTTCCCTTTTTGGCTACCTCCCTTGGAAGGGGGAAAAAGCCTTGGTATATGTATGTATGTATGTATGTTTTGTTATCATTTGTCTGTTTGATTTTCATTTATCATTAGTTACATGTCAATTTGTTATTATTTACTATTTACCTATTTGTTTATTATTTAACTATACCAATGCATTTATTTATGTATTTATTTGCTATTTACATTATTATAATTTTTATTTATTATTTTATTATTATGATGGTTTTTTCACATCCGACCTTAATATGGACCAAAAGGTCTCTTGTCGGCATGCTCCGCCTTTGTAACCCTATGTGTGTATATATATATATATTTATATTTACATATACATATATATATATATATATATATATATATATGTATATATATATATATATATATATATACACACATATATATATATATATATATATATATATATATATATATATATATATATATATATATATATATATATATATATATATATATGATAAATCCTGGGAAGGTCACAACATTGTTACGATGAGAGAGCCCAAGTATCAGCTCATCTCTAGTAGTCAATTTTAGACTTAGTTATCCTGTCTGTATCCAGATAAAATTGTATAACTAGAAGTAAAAAGGTAACAAAGACAAAAGATTCCAGAAAGGAATATTAAACTTGAAGGGACTAACAAGTATATTAAGAGAACAAAAAAACTACATGTATAATATTTATAACACATAGAGAATGGGAATCTGTGTCAATTAGACAACATTGTAGATATGTAACATACGAATACAAGAGAAATAAAACAACCAAACAATAAGAATGTAAGACTAATAGACACGAAAGGGTGTGAAAATGGACAACTGGTAATTTCAAAGTTTTCTCATAAGACTAAGATAATTATAGATATATGTTATCAATGACAGAGGGATAAATAGCAATTTCAAAGTCTTCTGGTGAGACTCAGACAATAAAAGATGTGTCTATGAGAGACTGAATTAGAAAAATGCGAATAAAACGCTAAGTGTGGAGTATTTACAGTCGCTGATCTGGATCTGACATAAGTCAGAATCTGTGTGATAAGAGGAGAAGGAGGCCGAAACTACCTCTTTCGAGCTACGCACCTCGAGACAGGTGCCAGAAACTTGCCTACTTTGAACGCTTGAACTGCCTCGTTTGAGGCGTGTGCCCCGAGAAATAGGAGGTGGCAAATTGTCTCCCAACTGCGTTGTTTGACATATACGGGTGGTAACATTACTTATAATTGGCCCGTATATCGGTCGCAGATAAATGCGCACTTACAAAGTTGGGTGTGTTAGAAAATAAAGAATTTTACATTATAATTCACTGGGGCAGCTTGCACTTACAAACATACAAACACGATAATATACATGGGAAAAATACATACGAAATAATGACGCAATAATTATTGCGTTACTATATATATGTATATATATATATATATATATATATATATGTCTATGTGTATATGTATATATATCTATATATATATATATACATATATATATAATTATATACATGTGTGTGTGTGTGTGTGTGTGTGTGTGTGTGTGTGTGTGTGTGTGTGTGTGTGTGTGTGTGTGTGTGTGTGTGTGTGTGTGTGTGTGTGTGTGTGTGTGTGTGTGTGTGTGTGTGTGTGTGTGTGTGTGTGTGTGTGTGTGTGTGTGTGTGTGTGTGTGTGTGTGTGTGTGTGTGTGTGTGTGTGTGTGTGTCCACATAGATACATTTTTATCAACCACAATGCACTTTAATTCTAAGCCATCAAAATCGGACGAATCGCGGAGGCGCATGCAGCAAGAACGTTACCAGTGCCGAATTGACTACTAGACCTCGGGTGTACCTCGTTTCAATTTCTGCATTCGCCTCCACGGTTCGTCCGATGTTGATGACTTAGAATTAACGTGCATTGTGGTTGATAAAAATGTATATCTAATCAATGGGACCCATTCAGTGTTGTACAAATACTTTCCCGCGTTCGTATACCTACCGATGTACTATCATAGTGGAGATGGTTTGA
>NC_134808.1:1217839-1220339 GCF_046742065.1 Oratosquilla oratoria
GGAGGATCAAGTTCTTGACGCAGGTCGTCCTCGTAAATCTCTCCGGTATCAAAGTATCAGTGCTGCCGGGGCAGTTTTAGATACCGATTGATACGGACAAGTTCTTGGTTCACTAGCACGGGGTCGTTGACCTCGATAGCGAAGATATTTTATGATACAATAACCCCCCCCCCCTCTATATTATGGTCAAGTGCTCAGTTTCCAGCTTAACAAGAGTCGTGTGTAAACACATGAATTCTTTTACCATAACTTGTGCATGCATTTGGCCTTGACAGCTCCTCTCCAATGGCTCCCCTTTATATATTTGGTTTGGGCCAAGAACAGACTTTATCAGATGATCATCATATATATTCGTTTATAATTGTCTTGTCTTTGACCTATGAATATAAAATTTCGAAGGCTCGACAAATTTGAGAGGAATCGAAAAATTCGGGATGAATATAGTTTTTTAAAAAGAACGCTCCATTGGTGTAACAAATGCAACTGCTTCTTTAGAACCTTCATTATCGACCCTCACCATATATATTTCACTGTGGAAAGTAAAGAGGACAAAGAGAAGAAAGAATAGGAGAACATAGAGCTAGAAAGAGAAAAGGAAGAAAAGGAGGAGAACGAAGGAAAAGAGCTTTTGGAAGAGGAGGACGAGAAGTTTGAGAGAGGTATTTCTAGATAAATTTATATTTTAGTGGGTTTTCTTTGTGCTTTTCAGTCTTTCATTTCTTTTCTTTTTTCTTTTTTTTTTTTGGGGGGGGGGGCAAGGAGGAAGGAAAGTTAATGATAGTAGTATTTTTCTAATTAATAAAATTGACACACCAAGAGGATATCTATTTTCAAATAGTAATCAGTTTCTCTTTTTTTTCTATTTGTTTATCAGATTATGCATTTATATAGGTTACACCTGATTAGGGTAAACTAGGTTAGGTTGGGTTAAGTTAGGTTAGATTAGGTTAGGTTAGGTTAAATTAGGTTAGGTTAGGTTTAGGTAGGTTAAATTAGGTTAGGTTAAGCTAGGTTAGGTTAGGTTAGGTTAAGGTAGGTTAGGCTAGGTTAGGTTAGGTTAGGCTAGGTTAGGTTAGGTAAGGTTAGGTTGGGTTAGGTTAGGTTAGGCTAGGTTAGGTTAGGTTAGGTTAAGTTAGGTTAAGTTAGGATAACTAAGCTTAGTTTAGCTTAGGTTTGGCTAGGTTAGGTTAGATTATATTTAAGTTAGATCTGAGCTAGGTTAAGTTAGACTAGGTTAGGTTATACTTGGGCTAGGTTTGAGTTAGGTTGGGTTAGGTTGGGTTAGGTTGGGTTAGGTTGGGTTAGATTGGGTTAAGTTAGAGCAGGTCATGTCATATCATGTCATGTCATGTCATGTCATGTCATGTCATGTCATGTCATGTCATGTCATGTCATGTCATGTCATGTCATGTCATGTCATGTCATGTCATGTCATGCCATGTCATGTCATGTCATGTCATGTCATGTCATGTCATGTCATGTCATGTCATGTCATGTCATGTCATGTCATGTCATGTCATGTCATGTCATGTCATGCTATGTCACACTAGGTTAGATTCGATCCAAGGTCTGATTAGTAAATTGTGTCGTGTGAGAGCCCGGCAGAAGAGGACAAAAAGCGCTTCTGATCGTGACATAATTTTTGTTTATTCAAAAACTAAAAATAAATCTATTATTTGTTTTCAGCGATTTTCTACTAAATTCAAAATCTTTAGAAAAATCAGATCTTTTAAGATCATAACAGAGAAGTAGCTAGACTAATTACTGCCCGATATAGTATATTTACCAAAGAAGACCAGCGGAAGAGATAAAGGATTATGTGAAGAAATATAAGGTATGTAAATGGTAGAAAGATGAAGAAAAGAAGTAAGAGAAGAGGGTGAAAGGCTGAAGAAGAGGAAAGGAAGAAGAAGAGGAGAAGTAAGACGTGAAGGAGTTAGTAAGCGAGAAGGAAAGGGGGAAAAGGAAGAATAGAAGGAAGAAAGGAAAAAGGAGGAGTAAGGAAGAAAGAAGAAAAAGAGGATGAAGAGGAGGAGTGGGGGAAAGAGTAGCAAAAAAAAGGAGGAAGATGTGTAGGGTGGGTAGGAGAAAGAGGAAAACAAGTAGGAAGAAATGAAAGAATATGAGGAGGAGGAAGAAGAGGAAGCGAGGAAGAAGAATAGAAAAAGGAAGAAAGGTAGGAATAGTAAGAGAAGCATGGGAGACGACTAGGAAGGGTAAGATGAAGAGGAGCTGGAGAAGGAAAAGGAGAAAGAAGGTGACGAAGCAGATAAAAATGAAGACGAAGAGAAGTAAGAGGGGTAAATGGAGGAGGAGAGGAGTAGCAGGGGGAGGAGGAGGATGAGGAGGAGATGCGGGTCCGTGAACATTCAGTGTGCAGTGAGACATTCCTTTCGTGGAAAGAAAATCGGGCACACGAGGACAAGAAAATAAACATTTTAGGAAATGCATTCTGGAAATACACATTTCCGAGTGTGTCTCAAGCGCACCAAATTGTGAT
>NC_134808.1:1225339-1230339 GCF_046742065.1 Oratosquilla oratoria
GCCACTTTTCAGACCATTGCTGTAATTGATCTAAATCTTCTTGAATATCTAATTGGTTTGAGTGATCATTTGCCACTCCGCACAGTTTTGTATCATCAGCAAATTTGGAAACAGTAGATTGTAGTCCATGGTCTATATAATTTATATATACTATGAGTAGAAGTGCCCCAAGAACGGAACCCTGAGGAACTCCACTTGCAACACTTTTCCATCCAGAAGTTTTTCCATTTAAAACAACTCTCTGTTTTCGACCATTCAACCAATTACTAGTCCATCCTAATAGGCTACCACTTATTCCATGCAAAGCTAGTTTAGTAAGTAGTCTTTCGTGTGGGACGGTATCAAAAGCTTTTGCAAAGTCTAGATATATTAAATCTATATTGTTTCTTTTGTCATAATTCGAGATAACTGTGTTGTAGAATTCGAGTAAGTTAGTCACGCAAGAACGTTTCCGTCTGGAACCATGCTGGCTATCATTTATCAAACGGTTACTTTCTAAATGATGTTCGATAGCATCTCTGTATATGGGTTTAAGGAGCACGGGCTGAAGATCTCAAGCCCATCTGCACTTCCTGTATTTTACCCAAGTTGATGTACGCATCACCCTCCTGGGCCTCCTCACTCACTGTAAGAGGCCGGTAGATTGAGGTAGGCATTTAGATAGATAGAGGGGTAGGTGGAAAGGTATTCATTTTATTACCTGAATGTTTTGAAACAGTGGCCGAGAGGAAGTTGCAGAGTTGCATATTCTCGCTTACCACTTAATGTTTGTAAATATAAGCTAGGGTATCGATAGAGGTGCTGATGTGACGAAATGTAAACACTAAGTCACGTTCCGCTTGTGACAGAAGTGCTTGCGTAAACAGTATTACTTGAGACAGTATAACAGTCCTTCTGATTGGAGAAAAGGGTGGAGGAGGAGAGAAATTATTGGTGCATGGAGGTAAAGTCACTCCCTTAAGGCGTGGTACTTATTTGTAACGTTCAAAGTTATTGGATGAATAAAATAGTGACGTCGAAGAGACTTGGCTTGGTGGGTGTACAAGAATCCCAGGTGGAATTCCCTTGGCGTATCTTGAATAACCATGTGTAACTTTATTCGTAAGAAAAGAGAAAGATAAATACGTTTACTTAACCTTCGAATTGATTTAGTGGAACTTGACTAAAGCCTGAGTTAAGGAAGAGGCATGGGGCCTATAGATGAATAACGAAGGTGACTGAAAGTGTTAGTGGCAACGGAGCTAACAGTGGCGGCGGCTAGGGATGAACCTCTTCCGAAGTGATTAGACGAACGCCTCCGAAGAGTACACCAATTGACAGTGCAAGCACAATAACCACGCAGAGTACAACCACAACCAAGCCTGTGTTAATAGAATGAGGAGTCTTCATACTACGAGAGGAACAAGACGATCTCCAACGAAGATTGATGAGGAACGACGAGGCTGACGCACGACGAGGTTGATGAAGGACGAGGCTGACGAACGACGAGGCTTACGAACCACGAGGTTGATGAACGACGAGGCTGAAGTACTTAAGGAAGACTAACGTAGAGGCAGTCAAGTCAAATCAACTTGCTGAAGGTACGAATAACACAGTTTTGCGTCATGATGTTCATACCTTAAATATAAACAATCCCAAATTCACCGATGATGAAAACACCTTAGGAGTTAATAAGTTCCTTAACTTGATAGATACATTAATTGTAAGCAAAAATATAACAGATGAAAAAGGTAAGATAGACATTTTAAAGGAGAATGTAGATCCTGAGAAAAGTAGAGCTAGGTTTATCATAAATCTCCAGCAAATGAAGGATATCGACCAATATGAAGTCTATAAAAAAAGCCTTTATTAAACATTTTATGTCAAAGTGTGATCAGAATCCTATCAGGTCTTTAGTTAGAATGATCAAGGAAGTTATAACAAGTGAATCAGACACAGAATACTTATCTAGATTAGATAGATGGTCAAAAGATATGAATTCTATCTTGAAAGATTCAGATTAGATAGAAAGATCTAGTGACAAAATGAAAGATTCTCAGGTAATAAAATTAATCACATTTGGATTGTTAACCAAAATTTCTGATGATCTAACGGCAGAAAAGCTGTATAAAGATCTCAAGTCAAATATGAATTTAGGGGAGGTAGATTATCTTCTTCAAGGGTACACTGAGACCAGAATCATAAATCCATATGTCATGACAGTGGGACCACAGAAAGAAACTAGGAACTCTAGAAGTGAGTATATGAAGAGAGAATTATGACATAGACATAAAATTAGAAGTCCATCCAGGAATACTAGAATTGTATGTTACAATTGTAATACTTGGGGACATAAAGCACAAGACTGTTATTATGGAACTATTTGTAGGAATTGCAAATATGAGGGTCATGATGAATATCATATAGAAGCTCACTTTTTTGTATGTATCATAAAAAGATAAGGCATAAAACACATGTATGTAGAAAATTCGTATGCACCAGGAAACCAGAGGATTCCCCCCCACAGAATAAACTAATATTACAGAATTGCCCATATATATATATATATATATATATATATATATATATATATACAAATAGACAGTAATGTGTTAAGGATAAGAGTGATAGAAGGGTGAAAGAAAACTCCAACATCAAAGATAGTTATAAACGGACAATTACAATTGAAAGGGCTTCTGTAGGACCTCTCATTGCTGGTAGAGTGTTCAATAAGCCTATTAAAATATTTATTGATACAGGATCTGTAGTTGATGTTATAACTAGTAGAGTTTAAAAAAAGTTAAAACCAGGAGTGAAAATCTTGGAACCAATCCATTACTCGTTGCAAGGAGTAACTGGAAATCAGTTAAAAGCATTAGGTAAGGTTCAACTAGAAGTCATCTTATATACAAATGAGCATTTGCACATTCCAGTGATAGTTGTAGAAGAATCTGTTTTTCCAGGAGATTTATTGATAGAATTTGCAACTATGAGGAAAGAGAACATAGTCATATGTCCTGCTGACTTAAGGATATTGGTGAAATCACAGTTAATCTCATTTTTAAATCAACCAGACTTAAGACCAGTGACAGGAATCAAAGAATCCCTAGAAATAGATAGGAAAGATAACATTTTTACTTTAGATAAGGAAGCAGACCGGTCCATACCAACAGAAAGTAAAGCTATATATAATGAACCCAACTCAGATGTTCAAGAAATCCCAGAAATTACTAATTCATCAACTACAAATGAAGCCTTGCAAATTGTGGATGGTGGCGTAATAAAGTCGACATCATTACACTTCAGAGCAATTAACAGGGTGGAAGTGCAGTTGAAAGCAGCCACTGTAGACTCTGAAATTTTAACCATCACAGAATCAATCAGATTAAAAGGTTTGAAATTGGACTCAGGGATTTATAACTCAAATCAGAACATGGTAGAAATATTAATCAATAATACTATGAATAAAGATATAGTTTTAAGGAAAGGTACACAAATAGCATGTTTTCAGATGTGTACAAGGCCTATTAAGGTTTTAAATGAGAGTACTAAGGAGGTGGAATTACCAATTTCATCAATATGTTCAGTTCAGGAATAGATAGAGTTAGGAAAGAAATACAATAATCAACTAGAACCTACTAATTGCCCTGAGTGTGATAAAAGTTTAGTTGCTTTCCTCGTGAAGCACAATAAAGCAATTGCTTTGCCGGGGGACGCCATAGACAAAACAAATATTTTAAAACATCATATTAAATCAAAACCAGGAACTCAGTCTATTTACATTCCCGCTTACAGAGTTCCTCACTCTAAACTAGCAGTAGTAAATAAACTGATCAATTAAATGTTATCGCAGGATATTATTGAACATAGTAAAAGTGAGTGGAACTTTCCTTTGATTCTGGTGCCAAAATCAATTGGTACTATGCGCCCAGTTATTGATTATAGGGAATTGAATAAGCACACCATACGTGATAGGTTACCATTACCAGTGATAAGGGACATTCTCAGAAGTTTGGGAATTGAGAATAGATATTTTACCACTATAGATATCAAATCTGCTTTTTGGCAAATAGAGTTGCATGAAGACTCACGAGAGTTCACAGCATTTTCTACTCCAAGGGGACATTATGAGTTCAAACGAATGCTATTTAGGTTATGTGATAGTCCATTAACTTACATGAGATTAATGAATACAGCTCTAGATGGGTTGTTAGGAAACACTGCCAGTGTATTTCTAGATGATATTTTAATAGTTTCCCAGACAGCCGTTGAGCACATTAAGAAATTAGATTTTATATTCTCAAGACTAGTTGAAGCAGGATTGAAAGTGAAACTTGAAAAATGAAAGTTCTTGCAGGACAGTGTTATTCATTTGGGACATAAGAGAGATAGACATGGACTTAGTACAGTGAATTCAAAATTTGATGCAGTAAAGGATTTTCCAGTTACAAACAATGTAGAAAAAGTTGGAAGTTTCTTAGGATTGACAAGATATTATAGAAAATTTATTCATCGATATGCTGACATTGCTAATCCATTAAGTTCTTTGTTGAGGAAAGACTTAAAATTCATGTGGGGACCTGCACAACAGCAAGCTTTTGACAAGTTGAAAGATAAAATCACGAGTTCTCCTATTTTAATATTTTTAGACTATGATAAAGAATTCATTCTTTGCACTGATGCATCTGACATAGGATTAATAGGAGTACTTATGCAAGAGAGAAATGGAACTTTGAAACCAATAGCTTACACATCAAGACTTTGTAATAATGCAGAGAGAAACTACTCTATAACAGTGATATATAGCAGTGATATATTCATTAGAAAGTTTTAGAGATATGATACTGGGATATCCAATCAGAGTGTGGACTGATCATACAGCTATTCAGAATTTATTAAAATATAAGAATCTTAGGGGCAGACTCGCTAGATGGTTTGCGGTACTTCAGTGTTATGAAGTTAAATTTGAATATATTCCGGGTAGAAAGAATGTTGCGGCAGATGTACTTTCTAGAAACATT
>NC_134808.1:1240339-1245339 GCF_046742065.1 Oratosquilla oratoria
CGGGATCTTGTGTGTTGTCCAAGAGGAGGTATGCAGGCTTGTTGCGGGCATGGAGAAGACGTCAGTGGTTCCACGGTGATCGATGGTCAAGTTCTTTCTTGTCCTCTTGACTACTCTGTATGGTCCATCGTATGGTTGTTGAACGAAAATATATGAGCAGTCATCGAGGTCCTGGCTCACGAACGTTCTTGTGAGTGAGGTACGCGGTGGCACTGGCTGGAGTTTCTGCATTGTACCTGTAAGATTAGTGGCATAATCTTGAATGCTGTAAGGCTGTGTTATAGGGGCTGATGCAAGAAACTCACCTGGCAGGTGGAGTGGAGTGCCATAAAGAAGTTCTGCAGAAGAGTGGCCGAGTGGTCTGACGATGTTGATGTGGACGTGCTTGAGTCTAGTAGAGACTGGGAGGAAGGTACCTAGAGGGGAGATGGTGTGGCGTGTGACCTTCGAAGCTTGGCACTTGACGCAGGTGCTGCTACAGTGTCGAACGTCTTTGACGAAGCGGGATGACATCATGTGCTGCGAAGCTCGAATACCTGGGTGGGAGAGGTCATGTAAATGGCGGAACAAGGGATACCTGTGGTTCTCGGCAAGTAGGGCCGGATGGTGTCCGTGGATATATCGGCGTAGAGCTGAGTGTTGGTTCCAGGTAGCTGTACTTTCTTCATTTGCAACGCGGGGTTGTCCATCAATCGCTGCAGCTCGATATCATCAACTTGGTCTACGGCAGTGGCGGCGTAGTCAATGAGGGACTGCAGATATGTTGCGAGAGAATACTCTGGAAAATAAAATCTGTGTATCGTGTAGATTGCTTTGCGATCGGCGTATATGTGGAATGGTCGCTCTTGGATGAAATGCCTGAACCTTTTGACAGCTTTGTAGATGGCTAGGAGCTCCTTGTCAAAGGAGCTGTATTTCTTCTCGGCGCTGTTTTTTCTTTGGGAAGGCGATGGGTTTCCAGGCACTGTTGAGTTGGCGCTGTGTTGTAGGTTTCGGGAACCCTGGATGGCGTCCCAGCTGGATGAGACAGGGGTGACGCCTGAAGGTGTGACGGTGTGTCCTAGGAAGTTGATGGGCGAAACGTCAAACTCAGATTTGTCGAGATTGATGTGGATGCCATAGTCTTGTGACGGTGTGTCCTAGGAAGTTGATGGGCGAAACATCAAACTCAGATTTGTCGAGATTGATGTGGATGTCGTAGTCTTGTAGTCGGGTAAAGACTTGTTTCAGATGGTCTTGGTGCGTGGCTTCGTCCGGACTAGCGATGAGCACATCGTCGATGTAAGTCAAGCAAAAAGGAAGACCTCGTAATACTTCGTCCATGAATCTCTGAAAAGTTTGGGCAGAGTTTTTGAGGCCGAAGGGCGTTCAAACTTATTCGAAGAAGACAAAAGGCGTGACCACATCTGTTTTTTGGGATGTCCAGCGTTTTGACTGGAATGTGTTGGAAAGTTTTGACAAGGTCAATCCGGGAGTATATGCGAGTTCCTGCAAGGTTTGAGGGAAACTCCTGTATATTGGGAACTGGATACCTATGCATCACAGTTCGCGAGTTGAGGGCGTGGTACTCATCGCATGGTCTGGTGTTGCCATTGTCTTTGGGGACAATGTGGAGTGCTGACGGCCAGTTGCTTGAATTTGGGCGAATGATGCCTTGGCGCATGAGGGCTTCCAGTTCTGCCTTGGTTAGTTTGAGGCGTTCTAGAGCTAGACGACGGGCCTTGGCGTAGACTGGAGGTCCCGTAGTCTCTATGTATTACACTACGTGGTATTTCACGGTCGTGGTCGTGGAATAAGGTTGTGTCAAGGTAGGGAAGGGCCTGAGGAGAGAAGCAAAATTGTTATCGGCACTGATGGTTGAAGGCTGGCTACTTACTTCGGTTGTTTGTCTGGCGTTGGATGACATCGATGTAAGGGGATCGTGGAGCTTGCGATTTTTTTTATGTCGATCAGGAGATCGAAGTGGGTCAAAAAATGGCACCAAGAATTGGTTGGGAAACTGCTGCAACGTAGAAGGCCCACTCAAAGGATCGGCGAAGGTTGAGTTCTAGCTGAAGTGTCTTCCTCTTGAGAATGGGTATCTTGGTGTCGTTGGCTGCGTAGAGGTAAGACATTGGCGGCAGTGAGTGCTGGGTTGCTGTGGCAGGCAGGACACTGACTTCAGCTCCGGTACCTATGAGGTATGTGGTGTTTGAGAGTGGATAAGAAATTAAGAAAAGTTTCGATGTATGTTGGCGAACGCTGTGCGCCGTTAGCGTCCGTCCATTTCGTTTAACGGTGCCGGTGAGGAAGTGCATGGCTGTGCATACTTCTTCGCATCTTGTCCAAAGCAACAATGGTGGTTGCGGTGGTATCTGGGTGACGGAGGTCGTCTGTGAAGATTGGAAACCTGCTCTTGGAAGGCGCTGACCTAGAGGGCGAGTTTGGAGACTAGCTCGGACTGGTCGGCGAGCTTGGCGATGGTAGGACGTGCGACTGGTACTGAAGCCATGAAGTCATCAGCGAGCGTGGCTAGTTCTTCGAATGAGAGCTTGGTATTGGCGCTGAAGAGTTTGCCTTGGATGGTTGGTGGCAGGGGCTGGTAGAATAGGTGAACCAATATGGATTGGTCAAATACTGCACATTTGTCTCCGAGCAATCGCTTCATGCGTCGCAGCAAGTCGGATGGTTTCTCATTTCCAAGTTCTTTGGAGAGGAGTTCCTGCAGGCGTATAGATTCGGAAGACTCGAGGCGGTCCAGAACGGCTTGCTTCAGATCCTCATATGGAATATTGAATATAGGTGCCTTGGAGATGGTGTCCGAACCCTGGAGGAGTACGTCAAGTGGTAAATGGCCGCAAGAATGTGAAAACTTTGTTAGGCTGGTGGTAATGCGATTCGCCTTAAAGTTACACTCGAGGATTGTGAACCATATTGTTGGGTAGCGGCTGGAAAAAGGGGGTGCGCGGAATGCAGTTATTTCCTATGGTTGATCGTCCGTCAAACTTAGGTGGATAGTATGTAAGCGATGCTCGCGGGCAGCGGGATTGGCCAGAGCAGTCCGGGGTGGTGGGCCTGGGCAGGCTGGGTCAGCTGTTGATCCGGGGCGTCGTGACTGGTGTAAGCAGGGCTGGGCAGGCCGAGTCGGTGGAGCAGCGGGGCTGGGCAGGCTGGGTTGGCGGGGCGGGGCGGGGCACGCCGGGGCGGCGGGGCTGGACTGGGCACGCCGAGGCGGCGGGCTGCCGGCTGACAAGCCGGGGAGGCGGTTCTGCGCTGCGTACGCTGGTGCGGCGGGCAGGATGGGGCGATGGGGCTGGACTGGGCAGCCAAGCCAGGGCGGCGGGGCTGGGCTGGGCAAGCCGGGGTGGTGGCAGGCTGGGTGGGCAAGCCGGGGTGGCGAGGCTGATTAGCTCTGTGGATCACCAAATGTAGACTCTGTTCCGTCGTGGCCTGCGTTACTTCTGTGTGAAGTAAGCCAAGAGCCCAGCCTGAAACGAGTGGTAGGGAGAGAAGATATGGTAGTTTTTTTTTCAAAAGGGGGAGTCAGAACACACCATTGAGCTTGCCGTGGTATGATTCCTTTGGGCACCTTTGGAATGAGCACTTCCGTGCTCAGTGCCGACGGCTAGTGGTGTTCTCGTCGGAATGCACCTGTCAAAACCTTTAGTTCGCCGCGGTGTATTTACCCTTATGCACACTTGGGATGAACATTTCCATGTTCATTGCTAACGACTGGTACTATTCCTTAAAGAACATCTAACATTCAGAAGAATAGCTAGGATATTTAATGCTAATCACATGACTGATCTTTGATTATCAAAAATGCCGATAGTATTATCTAAAACAATGGTGATGAGATTCTTAATTATTTGCTTCTAGTATACAATGATTTATAATCTTTATACAATACATATATATCCTTGTTTTGGGATATAGAGAATTTTATCTTATATTATTTACAAAAGAAATATATTTTATTGGATTGAAAATATACCTATATGAATATATAAAATGAATGAACACTATTGCCGTGTTAAGGGCTGTCACGAGCCTTTAAGGAGGAACTTTATGTGTTGGCTACAGAACACAACACCTTCTCTTTCCACTCCTACGTGCCCATTCCAGTCTACTAGAATGATGGCATTACTTGTATTCCTGAGATTTACACTATCATAAGTTTCCTGCAGAGCGGTATCTCTTCCTTCTCTTCCACACTCCTTACTTGTTAGGGCACATATACTATAATGAAGCTGATCCCCTCTGGTTCCAAAATTAATAAAACACTTATTATTCTTTCATTTTTGTAGATCACATCACTTACTCTTTCAGCTGTGGATGGATTTATCACAAAATCAATCCCGTGGATACCTTCAGTATTCCCTTTAAAGATGTACTTAAAATCTTCATGGAGTTTCTTTTGTCCTCATTTTTGTTTTCGTTTCGCACACTTCTAGTATCTCTAAATTTCTTTCGTCATGTTTACTAACTCTTCTTTGTCCTTCACTGTTTACATATTAATAGTTGCAATTCTAACTAACATTTTTGGTCCGTGAAACTGGACGTTGATCAGATCAGTCGTCCGATTCAGAGGCTAAGGCTGAGTTTCATAAACGGAAGTATGTTCGACCAATGGCCTGCTAAGCCTATCATTACAGTCACAGGATTGTAGTCACCAGTCCCAAGTAAAAACACCGGCAAGAACAAGCTGCTGCACCTCTTCAAGGTTACATAGTCTCTTGCCCAAGTAAGTGGCCACCATTGGGCTTCAGCGCATATGAATATATATATATATATATATATATATATATATATATATATATATATGTATATATATATATACACACACACACATATATATATATATATGTATATACATATATATACACATGTATATATACATATGTATATATATACATACATACATGTATATATACATATACATATGTATATATATATATGTATAAATATGTATATACATATATATGTAAACATATATATATGCATATATATATATATATATA
>NC_134808.1:1252839-1255339 GCF_046742065.1 Oratosquilla oratoria
TAAGTTAGGGCTCAGGTATTTGCAAGTCGGACTGGTTAAGGCAAGAATGAATGGTTTATACGGCACTGAGATGTATAGCTATTTTCCACACTCATATTATTGCATTGGGAGTAGGAATATAAGTACAAGTATGACATTAAATCATATATTTCCAATTGTCAATCTTTGCATACAATTTATGCTTGGGGCGACGAAAAGTCCGGCGACGAAAAGACCGGCGACGAAAAGTCGCGGGGACGAAATGTCGCGGCGACGAAACGTCCGGCGACGAAACGTCCGGCGACGAAAAGTCGCGGCGACGAAAAGTCGGCGACGAAAAGTCCGGCGACGAAAAGACGGCGACGAAAAGTCGTGCACCCGAAATTTAACACAAGTAATTGCAAGGTAATGCACATAGGTAAAAATAACAGTAAGTACGATTACAAGTTTTTTGGAAATTCGTTAACAAAAGTGGATAGTGAAAAAGATCTCGGCGTAATTATCAGTAACGACCTCAAATCATCCAAGCAGTGTATTTCAGCCTCTGAGAAAGCAAATAAGATTCTAGGACTGATTGCGCGATCTTTTGATTTCAAAAGTCCATCACTCATTAACAAGCTATATAAATCGTTAGTTCGTCCACATTTGGAATATGCTGTTTCCGTATGGTAACCGAATCTCATTAAAGACATTGACAGACTGGAAAAAGTACAACGGCGAGCCACAAAATTGATTCCAAATATCAAAAATAAATCATACGAAAATCGACTAAAACATATGAATCTGTTTTCCCCAAAAAAGCGTAGACTCAGAGGTGACTTGATACAGGTCTTTAAGATTTTAGAGGGAATTGACAACATCAAAAGTGACAAAATTTTTACATTGAATGAGAATCAGACAAGAAACAATGGTCTCAAACTGTCCGGAAATAGATTCAATTTGGAAGTAGGTAGAAACAACTTTGCCAACCGTGTAGTTAATGAATGGAATAAACTTCCTGCACAGGTAGTGCAATGTAGTTCAGTTCGAAGCTTTAAGAATCATTTAGATGAATACCTAAGTAAGATGCTGTAATGATTATAATTTATCATATATTATTTGTTTTGGTTTTGTTATCATTTGTCTGTCTGATTTTCATTTATTATTAGTTATATGTCAATTTATTATTATTTACTATTTACCTGTTTGTTTATTATTTAACTATACCTATGCATTTATTTATGTATTTTATTTGTTATTTACATTATCATAGTTTTTATTTATTATCTTATTATTAATATGATTTTTTTTCCCATCCGACCTAGATATGGATCAAAAGGTCTCCTGTCGGCATGCTCCGCCTTTGTAATCTTTTGTGTGTGTGTGTGTGTGTGTGTGTGTGTGTGTGTGTGTGTGTGTGTGTGTGTGTGTGTGTGTGTGTGTGTGTGTGTGTGTGTGTGTGTGTGTGTGTGTGTGTGTGTGTGTGTGTGTGTGTGTGTGTGTGTGTGTGTGTGTGTGTGTGTGTGTGTGTGTGTGTGTGTGTGTGTGTGTGTGTAGATAGGTAAGTAGGCAGGTAGGTAGGTAGGTGTGTAGGTAGGTAGGAAGGTAGGTAGGAAGAACAGAAATACGAATATATGTGTATTCACGACCATATGTATTCATATATGCAACCAACTGGGTGTGATTGACCGTCCCATCACAGCTGGCTGAACTTCCCGCCGAGGGCAGCTGTCTAACCACAGCTACAAAGTTCAATACCAACAGCAACAACGGCAATAACAACAACAATAACAATAGTAATATCAACAACAGCAAAAACATCAATAACAACACCTACAACAGCAATAACAGCGACAAGTTGTGGTCAATTATAGTTAGGAAATTCAACAACAACAGCAGCAGCAACAACAACAACAACAACGACAATAAAAAAAAATAACAATATCAACAACAGCAACAACAAAACCAACAATAACAACAGCAGTTGGTCAACAATAACAACGACATCAGCAACAACATCAACATCAAAAACATCAACAACAAAAACAACTTTAAACAACAACTACAACAGCAAAAGCAATAGTGACAGATCTAAACAACAATACCAATAACACCAACAGTAGCGGACAATTGTGATACATTCTGCTGAGGAAAGGTGACTTTCTTAAAGGATGCTTTTCTTATTTCTTTGTTTATCTATTCATTATATTCATTATCCATTTATCGATATGTTATTTTTTTTTTTGTGTGTATCTTTATTTCTATTTTTCTAAAGACACGTTTCCCATAATAAATTCTAATCTCATTCTTTCCTTTTCATCCTTCTCTTCCTCTTCTTCCTCATCTTCATCCTCCTCCTCCTTTTCTTTCTCATCTTTGTCCTCTTCCTCCGCCTCCTTCTCTTCTTCTCCGTCTTGTTTCTCTTCTTCCTTGTCATTTTCTTCCTACTCCGCCTCTTCTTTTTCCTCTTTTTCCTCCTCTTTTTCTTCTTCCTTCTCTTCCTGCTCCTTTTCCAACTCTTCTTGCTCTTCCTCCTTCTCTT